>NC_135717.1:163685344-164023806 GCF_964656455.1 Halichoerus grypus
ACAATCCCATTTACAATTGAATCAAAAAGAATAAAATACCTAGGAATATATTTAACCAAGGAGGTGAAAGACCTATACACTGAGAGCTATAAGACACTGGTGAAAGAAATGGAAAAAGATGCAAATAAATGGAAAGGTATTCCATGCTCATGAATTGGAAGAATATTGTTAAAACGTCCATACTACCCAAAGCAATCTACAGATTCAGTGTAATCCTTATCAAAATTCCAATGGTATTTCTCACAGAAATAGAACAAACAATCCTAAAATTTGTATGGAACCACAAAAGACCCAAATAGCCAAAGCAGTCTGGAGAAAAAAAGAACAAAACTGGAGGCATCACACTCCTTGATTTTAAACTATATTACAAAGTTATAGTAATTAAACCAGCATGGTATTGTCATAAAAACAGCCACATAGATAAATGGAACAGAATAGAGAGCCCAGAAATAAACCCATGCATATACAGTCAATTAATTTATTACAAAAGATCCAAGAATATACAATGTGGAAAGGATAGTATCTTCAACAAATGGTGTTGGGAAAAACTGGACAGCCATACACGAAAGAATGAAACTGGATGACTACCTCACACCATACACAAAAATTAACTTGAATTAGATTAAAGACTTGAACATAAGACCTGAGGCCATAAAAACCCTAGGAGAAAACATAGGCAGTAAGCTCCTTGACCTAGGTCTTGGTGATGAGTCTTAAAATTTGATTCCAAAAGCAAAAATAAACAAGAGAGACTACATAAAACTAAAAGGCTGCTGTACAGCCAAGGAGACTATCAACAGAATGAAAAGACAACCTACTAAATGGGAGAAAATAATTACAAATTGTATACCAATAAGGGGCTAATAGCCAAAATATATAAAGAATTCATACAACTCAATAGCAAAAACCCCAATCTGATTTAAAAATGGGCAGAAGATCTGAATAGACATTTATACAAAGAAGACATACAGATGGCCAAAAGGTACATGAAAAGATGCTCCACATCACTTATTATCAGGAAAATGCAATTCAAAACAACAATGGGATATCACCTTACACCTGTTAGTATGGCTATTATTAAGAAAACAAGAAGTAACAACGGTTGGGGTGGATGTGGAGAAAAGGGAACCCTTGTGTACTGATGGTGGGAATATAAATTGGTATAACCAATATGGAAAACAGTATTGTTTTCAAAAAATTAAAAATAGAACTACTATGTGATTCAGCAATTCTACTTCTAGGTATTTATCCGAAGAAAATGAAGACACTAATTTGAAAAGATATATTCACCCTTATGTTCATGGTACCATTGTTTACAATAACCAAGATGTATGTTACAACAAACTAACTGCCCATAGATGGATGAATGGACAAGGAAATTGCGATACATATACAACGGAATATTATTCAGCCACAAAAAGGAATGAAATCTTGCCATTTGTGACAACATGGATAGACCTGGAGGGCATTATGCTAAGTGAAAGAAGTCAGAGAAGAACAAATACCATATGATTTCTCTTATATGTGGAATCTAAAAACCAAAACAAAACACCAAGCTCATAAAAACAGATTGGTGTTACCAGAGGTGGGGCGTAGGAAATGGGAGAAATGAGTGAACCATTTTTTTTGTCTACACTGAATACAAATTTTTAAAAAATAATTCTAAGCCTGTAATATTTGACCAACAGTAAAACCCTCATTGCAATTCTGTGGTCTCAAGGGCCTTTGGGGATGTTCCCAGGCTGCTCGATGTAACAGATACTTGTTGGGTACCTACTAGGTGTGTAGACCACTGTGCAGATGTGGTGGGAAAAGGCAGGAATTTGGTTTCCTGCAGTTTAGACCCTGTGGCCCTATTAGGATGAAGACTAAGATCTTTTGGAAGTGTGTTCCTGGTTAGCCTAGGCATCTCCAGCCGCTGCGTAGTATTGGTACATACCAGGAACTTCACAGATTCTTGCTTTCAATGAATGAACAAAGGAATGAATGAATGGCCTGGATTTGAATTTGTGTCCCCTGTGTAAAAGGGTATTTTCTTCTCTGAACTTCTATTTCCTAGTCTGTAAAATAGAAATGATAACCCTTACCCCAGATTGTGAGGATCTATTGATATAACAAAGGGTGATGCCTCTGTCAACTGGAAAATACTAAAAAAAAAAAAAAAAAAAAAAAAAAAAGGAGGTCGGGGAGGGGAATCTCTGTATTTTAAGGCTCACCAACCATTTACTTAGCATAACTAGGAAATATATTCTTCGCTCCCCAAAGTGATGTTTCCATTTGAGAACTAGAAAATGTTTTCTGCCATATTTTCTAAGTTTACTTGATTAGCTCAAAGGGATATTGTGGAAATAACCCAAATTCAATGTGAAGTACAGACTGTTTTTCCCACCCCTTCTCCCAACCCTCTTTCTTGGCAAACGAATAGGTTGTGCCTTTGTTTGTTTGTTTGTTTTTTTACCTCATTTCCAGGTTTCCATATATGTCATTTGAAGGAGATAAATTGGATAAATTCTAAATTCTCTTCCTTTTAAAATAGATTGGAACAGGGACAGTTGTCCGGCAAGGACAACCTAGCAGGCCCAATGTTGTGGGAAAACGGTGATATGCTGCCACCTGTTGGTGATGCATTGAATTATTTTTTGATTTTTTTTTTTTGTCAAAGCTGAAGTTTAGCATTTAAATATTATTAACTACAACCTAATGAATTTACACACATATTTACAGTAGAAACTCACTACAGTGCCAAGGGAAAGAGATACCTCCCCCCAAGTATTAACAATAGTCGACTCTTAGGGGCGCCTGGGTGGCTCAGTTGGTTAAGCGACTGCCTTCGGCTCAGGTCATGATCTCAGGGTCCTGGGATCGAGCCCCGCATTGGGCTCCCTGCTCCGCGGGAAGCCTGCTTCTCCCTCTCCCTCTCCCCCTGCTTGTGTTCCCTCTCTCGCTGTGTCTCTCTCTGTCAAATAAATAAATAAATAAAATCTTAAAAAAAAAAAAAACCACAATAGTCGACTCTTAAGAAGCATCCAGTACCAAATGCTACATGTATTCTCCCATTTAACTCCTCATCGCCACCTACTGCAGAGATTCTTTGATTATCCCCACTTTACAGATGAAGAAAGGGATGTCGCTAGGTAATAGCTTGCCCCAGGTCACAGGGGTGGTAAGGAGCAGAGGCAGAACTCAAGCCCAGTCTTTTCTGATGGGGCCCAGGGCCCAGCATTAACAGGTACCCCCACAGGTGTATTTTATAGTATTGATTTCCTTGCTTCTGATTAGAAAAGTAGTTAACATCTTTGTAGAAATTTTTATAAATTACAAAGAAAATAAAAATAACTTGAAATCCTATGACTAAAATGAAATCAATGTTAACATGTTGTGTGTATCTACACAGTATTTTTTTTAAGTTTATTTATTTTAAAGTAACCTCTGCAACCAACCTGGGGCTCGAACTCATGACCCCAAGATCAAGAGTCACATGCTCTTCTGACTCAGCCAGCCAGGCACCCCTCTAGCCAGTATTTTTTTTTTTAAAGATTTTATTTATTTATTTGACAGAAAGAGACACAGCGAGAGAGGGAACACAAGCAGGGGCAGAGGGAGAGGGAGAAGCAGGCTTCCTGCCGAGCAGGGAGCCCGATGTGGGGCTTGATCCCAGGACCCTGGGATTATGACCTGAGCTGAAGGCAGACACTTAACGACTGAGCCACCCAGGCGCCCCTCTAGCCAGTATTTTTAATGCTTATATTGTGTATATATTTGTACTTTAATATATAATTGTTGTCAAAAATCCCCTTCTCCTTTTAAAAATTCATTCAATCATCCAATTAAATTTAGCAAATGCTTACTTTAGCAAATGCCAGGGGGAGATGCAATGGAGGAGATTAAAAAACAAAAACAAAAATATGACCCCCACCCTTGTGAAAATAACAGTCTTAAAGAAGTGGACAAATAATTACACTAAAATAAATACTCCAAGGTATTCCATTCGGAAACTGTTCCAGAACAGGTGACAAGGGAAGCCAGTTTACACTGGAGGCCACAGAAAGCTTTTTTGAGGAGAAGTTTAGAAAGATATGGACAATTCACGTACTTTTTGACCACCCTTCCCACTCCCTACCCCCGCCCCCACCACACATATATGGTCCCACAACCAACTTTCCAAGCAACTCTTGGCTTCCCAGAGGGAAAACCTGGCCTCTCCATTCTCTCTCCACTGCTCAGGTAGGCACAGGGACAGACGTGTAAGCCCCTCTCTAAGCAGATGAAAGAGTGGGAATAAGATATTATTCTCTTACTCCAGGCACCCCCAATATTTACAAGTGATTTTTGGGGACCTCCCCTCTCTTGGCTTCAGAGAGAGGAAAGCTTCTCCCCACACAAACTCCCCATTTCCACTTCCACCACTGCAGGGATCTAGCTGGTGCCTCTCTTCGGGGAGAGCTCGAGTCTACAGTTTGCAGCTGAGGTCCTAGTGTCAATGCCTGGGTGACAGGAAAAGGCCCACTTCACAATTACGCCACTGGTTCTCAATCCTAACTGCAGAGTAAAATCACCTGAGTTTTGGTCCTCAGCCTCAGAGATTGATTTAAGTGGTCTGGGGGCAGTCCCTGGGTCTCTGGGGTTTTTGTTGTTGTTGTTTTAAGCTATCAAAGTAAGTGGACAAGTGCAAAGTAAGTGGACAACTGTGTCATTTTTGGTATTTCTGTAACATTTAAAACTATTATCTGCTTCCTTCTCCCACGTCCTTAAAGCTTTTTTTTCCCTTGTTTTCTGAGGTGGTGTGGTTCTAATGGACACGTCCCTGACCACTCCACATCTTCCTACTTTGATGGCTCCTTTCTCCTTTTGGCCCCCAAATGTAGGTGTTCCTCTGGTTTTTTTCTTCACCTTCTCTACTGTTACACTTGTTTTTTTGGCATCACATAAACTTCCAGAGCTTCAGCTGTCTCTCTTCAGTTCTAGTCTCTTCCCCTAAACCCAGACTCACATTATATTTTCCTCCTAGACATTGATACTTAGAAATCTGATAAGACCTATGGAATCATTACTTCTATTAAATGTCCTTGCCACATTTCAGTTTCCCAACACTGATCCAACAAATAACCACAAATTTTTGCCCCAAACAGTATACATTTGTTATCTAACAGTGTTACAGGTCAGGAGTCTAAAACCAATCTTACTGAGTTAAAATTAAGATATGTCAGCAGGGCTGCATTCCTTGCAGAGGCTTTAGGAGAGAATTCGTTTCTTACCTTGTCCAATTCTTAGAGCCTGTTGCATTCCTTAGCCTTGGGCTCCCTTCCACCAAAAGCCAGCAACAACATGTTGAATCGTCTGCCTCCCTCTCCCCCATTTAAGGATCCTTGTGATTACACTGGTCCCACCCATGTAATCCAGGATAACCTCCCTAATTTAAGGTCAGCTGATTAGTACCTCAATTCCATCTGCAACTTTAACTCCCCCGGTCATGTAACATAACACATTCATAGTTTCTGGGGATTCGGATGTGGACATCTTTGGAGGTCATTGTTTTGCCTGCCATAGTCTCCTTCCTGGCATCATTGCTTTCATTCATTTTTTTTAGGGGGGCAGGGGAGGGGGAGAGGGAAAGAGAATCTTAAGCAGGCTCCATACCCAGTGTGGAGCCCAATGCGGGACTCAATCCCACAACCCTGAGATCATGACCTGAGCCAAAATCAAGAGTCAAACATTTAACCGACTGAGCCACACAGACACTCCCATTGCTTTCATTCTAATGCAGTCCTTCACTTTTTCTCATCTAAATTATTATTTTTTTAAATTAACATATAATGTATTATTTGTTTCAGGGGTACTGGTCTGTGATTCATCAGTCTTACACAATTCACAGCACTCACCATAGCACATACCCTCCCCAATGTCCATCACCCAGCCGCCCTATCCCTCCCACCCCCCTCCACTCCAGCAACCCTCAGTTTGTTTCCTGAGATTAAGAGTCTCTTATAGTCTGTCTCCCTCTCTGGTTTCGTCTTGTTTCATTTTTCCCTCCCTTCCCCTATGATCCTCTGTCTTGTTTCTCAAATTCCTCATATCAGTGAGATCATATGATACTTGTCTTTCTCTAATTGATTTATTTTGCTTAGAATAATACACTCTAGCTCCATCCACGTCATTGCAAATGGCAAGATTTCATTTTTTGATGGCTGCATAATATTCCATTGTATATATATACCACATCTTCTTTATCCATTCCTCTGTTGATGGACATCTAGGCTCTTTCCATAGTTTGGCTATTGTGGACATTGCTGCTATAAACATTGGGGTGCAGGTCCCCTTCGGATCACTACATTTGTATCTTTGGGGTAAATACCCAGTAGTGCAATTGCTGGGTCATACAGTAGCTCTATTTTCAACTTTTTGAGGAACCTCCATACTGTTTTCCAGAGTGGCTGTACCAGCTTGCATTCCCACCAACAGTTTAGGAGGGTACCCCTTCCTCTGCATCCTCGCCAACATCTGTCGTTTCCTGACTTGTTAATTTTAGCCATTCTGACTGGTGTGAGGTGGTATCTCACTCAGGTTTTGGTTTGTATTTCCCTGATGCCAAGTGATGTTGAGCACTTTTTCATGTGTCTGTTGGCCATTTGGATGTCTTCTTTGGAAAAATGTCTGTTCATGTCTTCTGCCCATTTCTTGATTGGATTATTTGTTCTCTGGGTGTCGAGTTTGAGAAGTTCTTTATAGATTTTGGACACTAGCCCTTTATCTGACATGTCATTTGCAAATATCTTCTCCCATTCTGTTGGTTATCTTTTGGTTTTGTTGACTGTTTCCTTTGCTGTGCAAAAGCTTTTTATCTTGATGAAGTCCCAATAGTTCATTTTTGCCCTTGCTTCCCTTGCCTTTGGCAATGTGTCTAGGAAGAAAAAGAAGTTGCTGTGGTTGAGCTCAAAGAGGTTGCTGCCTCTGTTCTCCTTAAGGATTTTGATGGATTCCTGTCTCACATTTAGGTCTTTCATCCATTTTGAGTCTATTTTTTGTGTGGTGTAAGGAAATGGTCCAGTTTCATTCTTCTGCATGTGGTTGTCCAATTTTCCCAGCACCATTTGTTGAAGAGACTGTCTTTTTTCCATTGGACCTTCTTTCCTGCTTTGTCGAAGATTAGTTGACCATAGAGTTGAGGATCCATTTCTGGGCTCTCTATTCTGTTCCATTGATCTATGTGTCTGTTTTTGTGCCAGTACCATACTGTCTTGATGATTACAGTTTTGTAATAGAGCTTGAAGTCCGGAATTGTGATGCCACCAGCTTTGCTTTTCTTTTTCAACATTCCTCTGGCTATTTGGGGTCTTTTCTGGTTCCATACTAATTTTAGGATTATTTGTTCCATTTCTTTGAAAAAAGTTGTTGGTATTTTGATAGGGATTGCATTGAATGTGTAGATTGCTCTAGGTAGCATTGACATCTTCACAATATTTGTTCTTCCAATCCATGAGCGTGGAACGTTTTTCCATTTCTTTGTGTCTTCCTCAATTTCTTTCATGAGTATTCTATAGTTTTCTGAGTACAGATTCTTTGCCTCTTTGGTTAGATTTATTCCTAGGTATCTTATGGTTTTGGGTGCAATTGTAAATGGGATCGACTCCTTAATTTCTCTTTCTTCTGCCTTGTTGTTGGTGTATAGATATGCAACTGATTCTCATCTAAATTATTGATATTAGCTTCCTAAATGGTCTCTCTTAGCTTCTCCTCACTTCATCTAATAGTGGGCTATAAAATCAGTCTTCCCAAGGACAGTTCAAACAATACTATTATCTTGCTCAAAACATTCAGCATATCTCTAGAGAATTGATTCACTGATATTTTGTAAAACAATTAACATTTGCTAATACCTTCCCTTTGTTTTCTTCTTCAATTTCAACTTCTTCCCTTCCTTTCCACGGATAGCCTCACCAAGAATTTTGTGTGATCTTTTGGGTGCATGAATTTCTATATTTCCCACATAAATACAGCAATATATAGAATGTTTTGGATACGTTTAAGATTTTTTACATAAATGATATCCCATTGTATCTTTTTGCAAGTTGCTTTCTTCACCTTGCTTTTGAAGTTTCCACTTTTTCATATGTATAGATCTAGTTAATTATTTTAACTGCTATGTAGATTCAATTGGGTAAATATGCTACATTTTAGTTTTTGAATTCTTTTTTTTTTTAAGATTTTATTTATTTGACAGAGAGAGAGCACAGAGGGAGAGTGAGAAGCAGAGTCCCTGCTGAGCAGAGAGCCAATTGCGGGGCTCAATCCCAGGACCCTGAGATCATGACCTAAGTCAAAAGCAGATGCTTAACCAACTGCACCACCCAGGCACCCCGAGTTTTTTAATTCTTTTGAATGGATAATTCAGTTGCATGGTTCAGAAGTGAAAATTATACCAAATGGTACACACTGAGGTCTTGTTCTGCCTTTGCTCCTGTCTACCCACTTTGACCCCATCACTTATGAGTTTCTTTTATATCATTCTAGCATTTCATTATGAAAATATAAGTGTATGTTCTTATTTTCAACTCTTTTGTTTTACAAAAGATACTACAATATATTCACCCTTCTGCATTTTGCTTTTCACATAACAGATTATTCTGGAATCACTATGAAGCTGTGGGTCTTCAGTTCTATGGGAGGTGCAGGAACCCAAGCTCCTTCAAATATAAGCCTCAGGGGCAGCAAGACCTTAACAGGAATGGTTGTGTACCCACCTTAAGAGCCTCGACAATGAGGGACGCCTGGGTGGCTCAGTTGGTTGGGCATCTGCCTTTGGCTCAGGTCATGATCCCGGGGTCCTGGGATCAAGTCCCGCATTGGGCTCCCTGCTCAGCGGAAAGCCTACTTCTCCCTCTGCCTGCCACTCCCCCTGCTTGTGCGTGCTCTCTCTCTGACAAATAAATAAATAAAATCTTAAAAAAAAAAAAAGAGCCTCGGCAATGGCCATATGGATGATCTTGTCATGGTGAAAGATGAGCTGTCTATTTTCAAATGGAGCAATGGCACTGGTGGACCCCACAGAGCAAGGACCTTCCACATTTCCCTGGACTGTTGATTTGAGAAACATTGTCCATGAGCGAGGAAAAGGACACAGAACAGCAAGCAAAGTTCACATATAGAAATCAGCCATGTCCACACCTACTGTTAGATGAAAGTAGCGCTGACAACAGTCCTTCAAAGATCAACCCCTGAACACAAAAATAACATCCAGAAGATTGTTTATGTCAAAGACCAGAACCCCTACCAGAAAGATGTTTCCACCAATCAACCAATTTAGCCAACGAAGAATCCAAATCATGTTTGAGAACTGGAGAACAGTATCTATAGTCTTATGATGAATGATCAGGAAATATTTAATTCTGAGTCAATGAATTGGTGACATCCAGTTTTGCCTCTTAGATAAAATGACTGAAGACAATTTAGTATACTCATGCTTCTGTGAATATCATCTAACAGCATGTACTGTTAACAACAAAACAAAAAGAGGCCCAGCTATATGAATAATATAAAAACTCCTCCAACCACCCTGCCCTAGGCATGTGGGGTGGAGGACCACCCTACCCTAGGCATGTGGGGTGTCTTTATGATAATCACCTGTGACCAACAAAGAATAACCAGACCCTAAAAAGGAAGTAAGCCTTTGAAGGTGTTATCAATAGAGATGTTAAAAAGATTTAAGTTCCCTGGTTAGCTTTCAATAAAAGACCAACCCTAAAGGCCCTCACTGGCAACCTTGTCAGGACCCCTCTCACTGTAGAGAGCTTTTTCCGTATCTTCACTTAATAAACTTCTATCGCTTTACTAAAAAATAAAATAAAATAAAATAAAGAAAAAATAAAATAAAATAAAATAAAAACTCCTCCACTGAACACATCAGCTTGTTAGAGCTTTATGATTTCTGGCTATCTTGTTCTTTAACTTAACTATAATTCAGTGGTCTTCTAACTTTTCTCCTTCGTTCTTTATGTTAGCTTGTAGCTGCAAATTTGATGTAGTATACTAATCAAGAACTCTAAAGAAAGTTTAAATTCTATATAACTAACTCTAAGTCTAAAGCCAACATTAAATCTAACAAAACAAAAACAATTAAAAAAAAACCCTAGTGGTACATCTTAGAAATCTTTCCAAACAAGTACATTTGCTCATTCTTTTTTATTTTTTTAATGACTTCATAGTATTCCATTGTGTGGGATGTACCATAGTTTAATTATTTCCCTATTGAAATGATGCTGTAATGAATAACCTTGTACATTCATCATTTCATACATTTGCAAGTGGATCTTAAGGATAAATTCCCAAAAGTGGGATTGCTGAGTTGAAGGGTAAATGTATTTGTAATTGTGTTAGATGTTGCCAAATTGCCCTTTAGAAGAGTTTATCTTTTGACATTCCATCAGTAGAGGGCAAGACAGTATATATTTCCAGAAACCTCTCCAAGAGAAGGTATTGTTGAACAATTGGATCTTTGCTAGTCTGATAGAGCAGAAAGTATCTTAATATAGTTTACATTTGCACTTCTCTTAGTATGAATGAGGACTGAAGGTCAACATTGTTTCATGTATAAGAGGCATTTTTGTCTTCTTCCTTCCTTGTGTCTTTCTTTCTTTTGGAACTCTGTTCTTATATTTTGCCCATTTTTTCCTATTCCTATTGTGTTGATGTTTCATTTCATCTTAATTTCTAGCAGCTCTTTACATAGTGAGTGGATAAGTAGAGTGATTAACTCCTTCTGTCTGTAATATGGATTGCAAATATTTTTCCCAGTTTACTATTTATCCTTGACTATGGTTTCTTTTACTTGAAGAGGTTTTAGATTTTTATATAGCCATATTTATCAAATTTTAAATGGCATCTGAATTTTGAGTCCCAGTTAGAAAACCCTTCTTAAATCCAAGGTGATAAAAAATTTCACTTATTTTCCCTCTAGTACTTTTGTCAAGAAAGGATCCATTTTCCCCCCAAATGATCACCCAGTTTTCATAACACTATTTACTTTACTAAAGCATTTTTACTCCACAAAATGGAGATGCCACCTCTGTCATACAGAAAACTCCCATACATATTTGGATCTTCTGAATTTTCCATTATATTCCATTGGTTTGTTGTCCATTAATGCACACACTGTTTTCATCACTGATATCTCATAGCATGTGTAATCTTTGGTAGGATTAATTTCTTCTCATTGTTTTATTTTTCACAGTTTTATTGGCAACTATTACTTATTTTTTATATTAACTTCAGATTTAACTTGCCTAGATTTTTAAAAATGGTTGCTATTTTTATTGGAATCATGTTAAATGAATATATGAACATTATAATCTGTTTAATGTTCAAATTATCCTATCTTTACCAGTGAGAATCATTTTAAGTTGGCTTCAAGGTTTTTTTAATTAAATAAAAATGGTTATAAAAAATTAAAAATCCCCTTACATACACATCATCCAGGTTTAACTATTATTAACTAAAGGCCAGTCTTGTATCATCTATACTCATCTTCACTCCCCCACCCACAGATTACTTTTAGGCAAATCCCAAGACATTATATATATTATTTAATTCATTAAATATTACAGTAGGTACTAAATTATAAGGACTCTTTTTTCCCAGCTTTTGAGATATAATTATCATATAACATTGTATAAGTTTAAAGGTGTACAATGTGATGATTTGATACACAAATATATATGAGAAATGATTAAGAACTTTTTTATTTTTATTTATTTATTTTAAAGATTTTATTTATGTATTAGAGAGAGAGAGCATGAGCAGGGGTAGGGGCGGAGGGAGAGGGGCAGAGGGATAGAGAGAAGCAGACTCCCCGCTGAGCAGGGAGCCCGCCATGGCATGCGGGGCTCAATCCCAGGACCCTGAGATCATGAACTGAGCCGAAGACAGATGCTTAACCGACTGAGCTGCCCAGGCACCCCAAGGACTTCTATTTTTTATTTTTTATTTTTTTTTAAAGATTTTATTTATTTATTTGACAGAGAGAGGCACAGTGAGAGAGGGAACACAAGCAGGGGGAGTGGGAGAGGGAGAAGCAGGCTTCTCGCCAAGCAGGGATCCCGATGTGGGGCTCAATCCCAGGACCCTGAGATCATGACCTGAGCCGAAGGCAGATGCTTAACGACTGAGCCACCCAGGCGCCCCAGGACTTCTCTTTTTATAAAACATAGCCACAATGTCACCATCACAACTAAAATTTCCTAGAAGTTAGATTTCTGGGTCAAAGAGCACTTACATATGTAATTTTGTTGATATTGCTAAATTCTCTACCATGAGGCTTGTGCCATTTTTGCATTCCTAGTGGCAATGTATGAAAGTGCCTACTAATATAATCTAATTGTCAAACTCATGGATTTTTGCCAATCTGATAGGTGGAAAATGAGATTTTATCATGAGCCAGGTAGAGATATTTTCAAATGCCTTTGTATTTTTTCTGTGAAGAATCTATTCAATATCTCTTGTTCATTTTTTTATATGATTCTTGGTCTTTATCTTTTCTACTTAAATTCTTTATATATTAAGGACATTAACCCTTTGTGATATCAGTTGCAAGCATTTTTCTCAGTTTGCCATCTTTGTTTTTACTTACCATGGTTTCTGTCATGCAATTTGTTATCGGCTGAATTGTTTTCCTCCCAAATTCCAATGTTAGGTCCTAACCCCAAGTACCTCAGAATGTGACCGTATCTGGAGATAGGTCCTTTAAAGAGGTTATTAAGGTAAAATGAGGTCATATTGATGGGCTCTAATTCATTATGACTGATGTCCTTATAAGGAGATTAGAACACAGACACTGGGGAAGACCATGTGAAGACAGAAGATGGTATCTATAAACTAGGGAGGAAGACCTCAGAAGAAGCCAACCTTGCTGACAGCTATCTCATACATGCATAACTGTGAGAAGTTTCTGTTGTTTAAGCCACCAAGTTGAACTCTGTTACGGCAGCTCTAGCAAACTAATAAACAAAAGTTTTCTAAAACCTTGTCAGATTTATCAGTCTTTTCTTTAGTGTGTCTAAGTTAGACACTAGGCAGTTAGTAAATGTGTCCCACTCCCCAATAGAGAAATTCACCCTCACCTTTTTTCTAATATTTGGTCATTTAATTTTCCCCCATAACTGTTTAATTTTAGAAGTTTTAGGTTTGCAGAAAAGTCGCAAAGATAGCAGAAAGCATTCTTGTATAACCCTCACGCAGTTTGCCTTGCTGTTACCACATTACCATAGTATTTTTGTCAAAACCAAGGAACCAATGTTGATACAGTGCTATTAACTAAACTTCACACTCTGTTTGGATTTCATTAGATTTCTTCTGATGTTTCTTCTTCTGTTCCAGGATCTCATCCAGGACACCACATTACACTTACTTGTTGTGCTGCTTTAGGTACCTCCAGACTGTGACATTTTCTCAGCCTTTCCTTGTTTTTGATAACCTTGATCCCAGAACTACTGCTCATGTATTGTGAGGAATATCCCTCTGCTGGGGTTTGTCTGGTGTTTTTCTCATTGTAGACTAGGGGTTGGGACTGCTGGAAGATCACAGAAGTAGAGTGTCATTCTCATCACATCATATTAAGGGTACAGGATATCAACCTGACTTATCTTTGATGATGTTAACCTTGATCACTGTAAAGTTACATTTTTTCCTCCCCTTTTCATACCTGACTCCTTGGAAACAAAGCACACCCTCAAGTGAGAAGAGGAATGAAACTCTTGTTAGGAAAATGCCTGATGAATTTTTTTAAAAAGATTTTATTCATTTATTTGAGAGAGAGAGAGAGAGCACATGCAAAGAGAGGGAGAGGGAGAAGCAGACTCTCCGCTGAGCAGGGAGCCAGACACGGGGCTCGATCCTAGGACCCTGGGATCATGACCTGAGCTGAAGGCAGACGCTTAACGACTGAGCCACCCAGGCATCCCATCTGATGAATTTTTGACGGCAAATGCCCTACCTGAACATTCCACTGCCCAAGCCTCTGCTGTGAGCAATAAAAAACCTGGTCAACCTCTTCAACGCTGGCCAGATTCCAAAAATGTAAATATAAATCATTCAAATGTGATACTTATTTGGTTTTCATGGAAACTTAAAGAAATTATTTTAATTAATTATATTGAATTGCTTTTTGAGAGAATTTGTTTACTTTATGAAACCACATACTTAAAATCTAAGATGATGTGGATTATTGTCAGAATTTGCAACTTCATTGGCAAATTAATTCAACTATTTTTCTATAATCGCTACTTCCCTAAATAAACATACTTTTGAAAACATTCACATTGCCATAATTTAAATAAATGATTGCTCTATGTATAGAAAAATAAATGTGGTCCTCTTGAGTTTATGTTTTGGAGTATTTATCAGTAACTGGTGTCAGGTACTGAGTTCATTAGCCAGTGTTTATTTTTATTCTTGAGCTTTGATTAGTGAACTTTTTTTGAGTTAGTAAACTCTTTTTGAGTTCTACCTGATTTGTATTGTTTTTAGCCAAATGGGTCATACAGCTCTAAAACCTACTATTTATGGAAACTACGTTAAAAAAAAATCCAGGCCAATACATAATGTAAATCATGGTTGTCCTATATTGGGATAAGCTATCAACTCTGCCTTTAGATGCAATATGTAATATTGTTGCATCAAGTTTACTTACTGGCAATAAATCAGTATCTGCTTTTCAGTGACAGGCAGTGACAGTGCCTTCTTCCAGGAAAAAAGGGAAAGAAACATCTCATTACTTTGTATACTTATATAGTTTCAGTGACAAAGACTTCTGAAAAAATCAATTTCTTACAAGTGACCTTGACCTCTACAGTCTTTGATTTTTCTTAAAATTGTGATTTAATTAACTTTTTAAATGACAAATGTAATGTATGTGATTCTCTATGCATTTTAAGTTAAAATGCCTAAAATACGAATTGAGACATAGCCATGTGTTTGTATTATAAACAGTAAGCAATCTGTTTGAGATGTTAGGTTTTATCACCCGCTGCTGTATTTGTAAACAAAGACAAATGTTGCTCTAAGATGTAGTTGTAATTGACTATGGATGTGATACTTGATTTCTTAAAGATAAGCTTGTTTGCTCTTGTGCATTATACTTAAAAACTTTTTAAAAATGTATTTTCATAACTTTAAAAAAGTTAGGTAAGTTCCCCCCTTTCTTTTTTTCTTTCTCTTCCCCTTGTGACAATTCAGTCCAAGACCACTAGATGCCACGGTGGGCTTCCACAGCAGGGTAAGGACACAGGGTTGGGGGAAGATGTTCATGTGGGGTGGGAGCAGTATGGGATTTTACAGCCCATGTGGAGGGAAGAAGATGTTAGTGTAGGAGGGTGGCCACTCCTGTGGAACAGAAGCCCAAGTGGAAGAGGAAGATGGGGCCATGCTGGCGATGAGAGAATGATTACATAGAGTGCGATTAATCAAATAAGTAAATACATTAAAGGTAATGGGAACCAGGTGTCTCATTGTCAGAGAAAGGACAAATAAATATGGAAAGGGAGAAGGCAAAAATGAATCTTATGGCATTAATTTCAAATCAGAGGTATTGGTGTAAACTTATGGTTGTCAATATAGAGACATACAGAAATATAGATTTTATTAAGATATCAATAAATGTGTGTTTGTACAACTTAACAGCAATGAGCCTACCCAGTGCCAGATCTTGGTTTCCACATACCGTAGATAAAGTTAGAACATCTTGTATAGGAAGTTAGAAACTGCTTGAGAGTTATGGGCACATGTCAAAAGGGCATGGGAGGCAACTTAAAACGGGCTCCCGCTAGCCAAATCTAGGCCAGTCTGAGCATCAAAATAAATAATGATAACCTATTGAATAAAAGAGAAATCCATGAGTCCATATTGATTTAACTAAACAAATTAATTGAATGTTTGATGAGGAATGGGAATATTTACAAAGTCTCACGATACCTCTGCACAAAATACTAATTACAAAGGGAAGAGTAATTTTATAGTAGATACCACCTAGACAAGTGATCAAAATGAACATCATGAGTAATGAGACAGATTGAAATCATGAGCCAAATGACTGTTCGAAATGCAAAGAACACAGTATCACCTCTGTCATACTCCTGCTGTTCTGGTTATCTCTTGTGGCTGAACAAAACACCCCAGCTAGTGGCGGGAAACAAAACCATGTTACATGTTCACAGATTCTGTGGGTCAGGATTTGCATGAATCATCTGTGTTCTATCAGGTTTGGGGTCTCAGCTGGGGAAAAGACTATAACTTCTGGGGGAGGGGCACTGAAACAGCTGGGGGCTGGAATCATCTGGAGTCTTCTCTACTCAGTTTGGCACCTGGGCTGGGATGATTTGAAACCTGGGCTCAGCTGGGGCTGTCAACCAGAGCATCCCCATGTGGCTCTCCATGTGGTTTGGCTTCTCATGGCCTGGTACCTGGGTTCTTAAAGGGAGCATCCTGAGAGAGATTCTAGGGAGGGAGTGTTACAAGGGACATACACAGAAGCTGCAAGACTTCTTTTAACCTAGACTTGGAAGTCACCAACATCACTTCCACTGCATTCTCTTCGTTACAAGAGAGTCCCTAAGGCCCACCCAGATTCCAAGGGAGAAAAATTAGACCCCACTTCTTAATGGGAGAGTGGCAAGGTCACATTGCAGAAGATCATGGGAGATGGGAAAAAGACTGGTTCAATTCAATAATTTTGGCTACACTTTCTTTTGTTGTGTGTTTTGTAGGTATTATCTCATTGTCTTCTGGTGTTGAATGTTTCTGTGAGAAGTCATATGTTTCTGAGGAGAAGCTAATTTTCTTTCCCCTAAAAGTGACTTGATGTTTTTACTTGGCTGCCTAAATAATTCCTTATTTCTCTCTCTGGAATAATTTACATACCATAATATTTGCTCATTTCAAGTGTACAATATAATAATTCTTGGCAAATTTACATAGTTCATAGTTACATAATTCTGCAACATTACCACAATCCATTATTAGAACACTTTCATCACCCCAAAAAGATCCCTCTTGCCCATTTGCAATCGATCCCTATTCACAACTCCCAGTCCCAGGCAACCACCTTAACTTTCTACTTTCTATCTACTTTCTATCTTTATAAGATTTGCCTTTTCTCTTATTCAACATAGTACTGGAAGTCCTAACCAGATGAGTTAGGAAAGAAAAAAAAAAATGCAAGGCATTCAAATCAGAAAGGAAGAAGTAAAACTATTTCTATTTGTAGATAACATATTATATATGGAAAAACCTAAAGACTCCATCAAAAAACTTAGAACTAATAAATACAGTAAAGTTGCAGGATACAAAATCAATACACAAAAATCAGTTGCATTTCTATACATGAATAATGAACTATCATGAAGAGAAATTAAGAAAACAATCCCATTTACAATTGAATCACAATGATTAAAATACCTAGGAAGAGGGGCATCTGGCTGGCTCAGTGAGGACAGCATATGACTCTTAATCTTGGGGTCATGAGTTCAAGCCCCACGTTGGGTGTAGAGATTACTACGAAAAATTTTTAAAAATTTTATTTTTTAAAAGATTTTTATTTATTTATTTGACAGAGAGAGAGACAGTGAGAGAGGGAACACAAAGCAGGGGGAGTGGGAGAGGGAGAAGCAGACTACCCGCTGAGCAGAAAGCCCAACACAGGGCTCAATCCCAGGACCCTGAGATCATGACCTGAGCCAAAGGCAGACACTCAACAACTGAGCCACCCAGGCGCCCCCCCCAAATTAAGATAAATAAAATAAAATACCTAGGAATAAATTTAACCAAGGAGGTGAAAGACTTATACACTGCAAACTATAAGACACTGGTGAAGAAATTGAAAAAGATGCAAATAAGTGGAAAGATATTCCATGCTCATGAACTGGAAGAATTAACATTGGGTTTTTGGGGAAGAATTAATATTGTTAAGATGTCCATACTACCCAAAGCAATCTACAGATTCAGTGCAGTCCTTATCAAAATTCCAGTGGTATTTTTCACAGAAATAGAACAAACAACTACAAAATTTGCACGGAACCACAGAAGACTCTGAATAGCCAAAGCAATCTTGAGAAAAAAAAGAACAAAGCTGGAGGCATCACATCTCCTGACTTCAAATTATGTTACAAAGCAATAGTAATCAAAATAGTATGGTATTGGTATAAAAACAGACACATAGATCAGTGGGAAAGAATAAAGCCCAGAAATAAGTCCATGCATATATGGTCAATTAATCTACAACAAAGGAACCAAAAATATATAATGAAGAAAGGATAGTCTCTTCAATACATGGTGTTGAGAAAACTGGACAGCCATTTGCAAAAGAATAAAATCACTATCTTACACCATACACAAAAATTAACTCAAAATGGATCAACA
Organism: Halichoerus grypus; assembly: GCF_964656455.1. Lineage (NCBI taxonomy): Eukaryota > Metazoa > Chordata > Mammalia > Carnivora > Phocidae > Halichoerus > Halichoerus grypus. Next base: position 163,703,744 of record NC_135717.1, read on the forward strand.
CTCAAACATAAGACCTGAAACCATAAAACTTCTAGAAGAAAACTTGGTAGTAAGCTCCTAGACATTGCTCTTGGCAATAATTTATTGGGTTTGACACCAAAAGCAAAGGCAACAAAAGCAAAAATAAGCAAGTGGGACTACATAAAACCAAAAAGTTTCTGTACAGCAAAGGAAACCACCAACAAAATGAAAAGGCAACCTATCGATTGGAAGAAAATGTTTACAAATCATATGTCTGATAAGGGGTTAATATTAAAAAGTATAAAGAATTCATACAACTCAGTAGAAAAACAATCAATTTTTTTATTTTTTGTTTTTTATTTTTTTAAAGACATATTTATATATCAGCATCATGATCAGACTATTACATTTAGCGATCAGCAGCATGGGTGCAAAAAAAAATCTATATTAAAACCCTTTGTTGGAACGCTTTACACCTTCCACAGAACAGAAACTACAGTAACCTGTTATACAATTAGTCACAAATACAGACCTTGAGTTTTTTGCCCATACGCATGAGCGTTGTCTAAAACATGTCTTCTTTGTAGCAGCTCGGCCCTGCCGCCAGCGTGCTTGAGTTCACAAATCTGCCGCAGCCTGTAGCTTCCCTGTCACTCGTCTGGCTCTCCCCTCCGGCTGAGCTTTGTTTCCTGGCAGCAGTGAAAATCTCCTGTCACTGCCGTGGCTGCTGCTGCTGCTGCTGGAACCGCTGTAACCACCTTGGTTTCACGGTTTGGCAAAGTATTGGCCTCCGCCACTACTGGGAGAGGGGCCAGAGCTTCTGCCTCCAAAATTTCCTCCTCTCATGGGTCCAAAATTTGAAGACTGACTGTTGTAACTGCCAAAATAATGATATTCTGCCACCTCCAGAGTTGCTTCCAACATTACCAAATCCGTTCTAGCCGTCCCCACTGCCACCATATCCACCACCTCGACTGCCACCAAAGTCCCCTCGCCACTGAAGCTTCCTCCACGAACAAAGGTGTCATTCCCACCAAAACCACCTCCATGGCCACCACCAAAGTTTCCAGAACCACTTCGCCCTCTTTGGCTGGATGAAGCACTAGCCATCTCTTGCTTTGACAGGGCTCTCCTTACTTCACAGTTGTGGCCATTCATAGTGTGGGATTTCTGAATGACAGTTTGTCTGCAGAGTCATGGTCATCAAATGTTACAAAAGCAAAGCCTCTGTTGTTGCCACTGCATCTGTCAGTCATGATTTCAATCATTTCACTTGTCCCCTACTGTTCAAAATAATCTTAGATGATGTTCTTCTGTGTCTTCTTTAACGCCACAGACAAAAATCTTTTTCACAGTTAAGTGGGCACCAGGCCTTTGAGAATCTTCTCTCGAGACAGCCCTCTTTGGTTCCACAACTCTTCCATCCACCTTGTGTGGCCTTGCATTCGTGGCTGCATCCACTCCTCCACAGTGGCATACATGGCAAACCCAAAGCCTCTTTGGACCTGTCATGACCACACAGTCCATAAGTGTTCCTGTTGCTCATAAAGGCTCCTTGGGTTCTCATCGGTTGTTTCAGAGCTCAAACCTCAAGGAAGAGCTTCCACAGCTGTTCAGGGTCTTTCAGAGACTCTGACTTAGACATAACAGTGGTGGGAGGGGAGACTTTAACGATGCTTACTTGGCAGTGTCCATGGGCAGAAAGGCACAACCTGGTTTTTTAAATGGGCAGAGAATCTGAAAAGACATTTTTCCAAAAAAGACATACAGATGGCCAACAGGTACCTGGAAAGATGCTCGATATCACTAATAATCAGGGAAATGCAAATCAAAACCACAATGAAATAATCACCTCACACCTGTTAGAATGGCTACTCTCAAAAAACAAGAACTAACAAGTGTTGGCAACGATGTGGGAAAAAAGGAACCCCTGGGCACTGTTAGTGGGAATATAAATTGGTACAGCCACTGTGGAAAAGAGTATAGAAGTTCTTCAAAAAAATTAATAGAACTACCATGTGATTCAGCAACCCCACGATGGATATTTATAAAAGAGAACAAAATCACTATCTCAAAAAGATATATGCACCCCCATATATTCAGTATAGCATTATTTACAATAGCCAAGACATGGAAACAACCTAAGTGTCCATCAGTGGATAAGAAAATGTGGTATACAGGGACACCTGGGTGGCTCAGTTGGTTAAGCATCTGCCTTCGGCTCAGGTCATGATCCCAGGGTTCTGGGATCGAGTCCCTGCATCGGGCTCCTTGCTCAGCGGGGAGCCTGCTTCTCGCTCTGCCTGCCGCTCCCCCTGCTTGTGCTCTCTCTCTCTCTCTCAAATAAATAAATAAAATCTTTAAAAAAAAAAAAGAAAATGTGGTATACATATATAATGGAATACTATTCACCCACAAAAGGGAAATTTTGTCATTTGGAACAATGTGGATGGAACTTGAGGGCATTATGATAAGTGAAATAAGTCATAAAGAAAAAGAAAAATACCATATGATTTCACTTATATGTGAAATCTAAAGAAACAAACATTTTACAAAAAGCCACTCATAGATATAGAGAACAACAGATCAGTGGTTGCCAGAAGTGGGGGTGAGGGGGCAGGCGAAATGGGTGAAGGTGGTCAAAAGGTACAAACTTCCAGTTATAAGTAAGTCCTGTGATGTAATGTACAGCATGGTGACCAGGGTTAACAATATTGTATACTGGAAAGTTGCTAAGACAGTGGATCTTAAAAGTTCTCACAAGAAAAAAATGTAACTATGTGTGGTGATGGATGTTAACTAAACTTATTGTAGTAAATACTTCACAATACATACATCTATTGAAACATTATGTTGTACACCTAAAACTAATACAACAGTACATGTCAATTATATCTCAATTTTAGAAAAGGATTTGCCAGGGTGCCTGGATGGATCAGTCAATAGACTGTGTGACTCTTGATCTCAGGGTTGTGAGTTTGAGCCCAGTGTTGGGTGTAGAGATTACTTAAAAATAAAATCTTTGAAAAAATAAAAAAAATTAAAAGGGATTTGCCTTTTCTGGAAATGTCACATAAATGAGGTCATGCAATATGTAGTCTTTTGCATCTGGATTCTTTTACAAGTGGGAAATGTTACTGAGGAATGCTGAAGCGTGTAACTAATCATATGTACTAGATGCACGGACAGAGGCAACCATAGGTGGGACTGATAAAAATTATGAAGAACAGAATATGAAAGTAAGCCTGATAAATTACAAAAATCAGGACTTCAGAGTAAGCCTGATAAAGAATTGTGAAAAAGATGATGTCAGAGTAAGCTCAATGTACCTAGTAACACAAATTGAAAAATTGCTTCTATTAAAAGTAGGCTGATGTATAACAACTGTAGCTTTGTAGCCACTTGTGAGTAATTTGTATGCATTCTGGTATTTTTTCACTCAATAATAAAATTTTCTAATTGTATATTTATGAATTGGCATGTTCCTTTGGGTCTCAATCTCTCATTTCTCCTACATACACAGCATGTTTTTGAGGTTCATGTATGTTGTTGCATCTATCAGTGGTTTGGCCCTCTTTAACTGCTGAACAGTATTCTATTGTATGGATACACAGTCTATTCTCATTATTCCTGGTACTTATGTTCTATAAAATTGCTTCAAACACTGAATTTAGTGAATACTTAATTACTGACTGTAGGGGAAATGCAAGGTTAGGTTCCTGCAACACGTCATTTTCATCAACTAATAATATATAAACTTGTTTTGTGTGTGTTTTTGTCTAAAGACACCATATTTACTATTTAGTGTTGATTCATTAACATCGAACTCATGGCAAACAGCACTATAACTCATGCCTGAATGAAGCTTCTCTAACACATGTATTTTTTGCCACAAGGCACATCACAACCTTCTTGTGCTTAGGAATGCTAGCTAGCACTTCAGCCCTAGGCCTGGATGCTTTTTTAAACAAAATCACCAACAAAAGCACCACAAAAAAAAAAAAAAAAAAAGTGAAAAACATGGCACTAAATAGACTGCAAAAGGACAACTGTGTACAGGAATAGAGCTGAAACAAGAAGGCAGAGTGTCGCCTTGTCTGACCTCAGCTGGGGACATATTTGTTGGGTGACTCAATTTTTCTGCTGCCCTGCACATGTGCATATCCCAGAATGGCCAGGAAATTCCTATTGATTTTGAGGTTACAAATAAGTTTTAGCAAGTAGGCAAATCTGCACATGTGGAATCCATAAATAATGAGAATTGACTACTATATTTCATCTATTCACTAGCTGATGAACATTTTGATTATTTCTACACTTAGGCTATTGTGAGTAATTCTGTTAGGAACATTTGCATAAAAGTCTTTGCAAAAATATTTGCTTTTATTTCTCTTGGGCAGATACCTACGAGTGGAATTACTTGTTTACCTTTTTAAGAAACCACCGAACTATTTTCCAAAGTGGTTGTACCATTTTATACCCCCGCCAGCAATGTCTGAGGGTTCTAGTTTCTCTATGGCTATAGTAAAATCACCATAGGTTATAGCCTATCTTTTGATAATAGCCATTTTCATGGGTGTGAAGTGGTATCTCATTATAGTTTTGATTTACATTTCCCTAATGACTAATGATTTTGTACATCTTTTCAGGTATTTATTTAGTCATTCATATGTCTGTTGTAGGTGAAATGCTTATTAAAATATTTTGCTCACTGGGTTTTTTAATTGGGTTGTCTTTTTATTATTAAGGTCTTTCTATATTCTGGATACAAGTTCTTTATCAGATATATGATTTGCAAATATTTTCTCTGTGGTTTGTCTTTCTATTTCAATGGAGTGCAATTTCATGAAATACAAAAGTGTTCAATTTTGATTAAGTCTAGTTTATCAATTTTATCTTCTCTGGAAGTGATTTTGGTGTTGTGTCTAAGAATTCTGGTGTTGTACTTTGTCTAACCCAAGATCATGAGGATTTTATGCTATGTTTTCTTCTCAAAGTTATATTCTTTATCTTTTGATGTCCAATGCTTTTAGTAGAATATTGTGTTGGCCATTATTGAGCAAATTTTCCCTAAATTATTGTGTATAAGTCAAAAAGATTTTTTCTCAGAAAAAAATATATTTTAAAATTTTGCTTATAAATATTTCTATGTTCCACTGTTTTGCTTTTCTTCTTCAGGGAGAATTAAGTATTTTGCCTATCTTCTATTATTTGCCATTTGCTCTAGTCTTTTTTATGTCTTTCTTTTATTCTGTTTCATCTTTTCTTTTCTCATTTCTAACCTCTATTAGATAGAGCCCCTAACTGTGCTTTCAGTCATGCCTCATCTTGCTTGTGCTTCTTATAAGTTAGTCTTCATTTTTTGTAATGGTTTTGTTTTTCTCTTGTTTCTTCTTTGATACCTATCACTTAATGCTTCACCCCCTCCTATCATCTAGCTAGCACCTCCTATTATCCGACCATTTCTTTCCTGAGCTCATCTACTTCTGCCATGTGTTTTCCCTTCTTAGATTTAACTAAAGCATGGAGTTTCTGAAAGTTCATACTGGGATATTGGGTAATCATTTTCTTTTGCTTTGGGTCAACATTTTTCTGTTAAGTTTCTTTGTCCCTCAGGGAAATTTTATTGCCCTATTTCATCATTTTCTTACAATATCATTGTAAGAATGTTTTTTACAAAATTATATTAGATTTAAAGATTTATCAGTTGTATATTCCTAAGGAGGTTAGAAGAGGGTAACTTCTAGGTTTTGCATTGCAATATTGGTTTGTCACAGAAAACCTCCCTAATAAAGTGACATTAGAGCAGACTTGAAGGAAGTGAGGTGGAAGCCAGAAATCCCAAGCATTCTGGGAGAGGGAATAGCAAGTATGAAGTCCCCGAGGAAGGAGAATACTTGATATGTTTGGAAAATAGCAAGGGCCAAGCTGGCTGGAGTAGAGTGTTTAAGGAGGCAAGAATAGAAGATGAAATCAAGGTGCAAGATAGGGGGAAAGAGTACAACTTCCACAAGGCCTTTGTAGGAAGTGAAAGGATTTTGGCTTTTACTCTGAATAAGATGGGAAACCCCTGGAAGATTCTGAGCAAGAAGTTGACATAATCTAATTGAGATTGCAAAAGAATCACTCTGAATACTTTGTTGAGAGCTGACTATACGGGTGCAAGCATGAGAATAGGGAGCCTGGTTGGGAGACGACTGCAATAATTCAGGTGAGAAATGATGGAGATCTGGACCACAGTGGTAGCAATGGAAATGGTGAGAGATGATTAGATTCAGAATATATTTTGAAGGTACAGATAACAATTCCCCAAAGACTGGATGTAAGCTATGAACAAAAGTGAGTACTCAAGATGACTCCAAGGTTTTTGAACTGAGCAACTACAAGGATATAGTTGTCATCAACTAAGTTGGGAAAGACTGATGAAAGATGAGGTTTGAGGGCAACAACAGGAATTAGAGTTTGGACATCAACTCTGAAATGCCTGTTATACATCTTAACTGGAGACTTCTAGTAGACAAATTGCTTATACATACAAGCCTGGAGTTCAGGGGAGAGGTCTAGACTAGAGATATTAATTTAGGAGTAATTGGCATATACATAATATTTAAACTCATGATACAAGAACTAGAGGAGTAATTGAAGTTACTCAATCTAGGGGGTCACTTTTGATTAAGATATCTGAAGCCTGAGCCCTGGGACTCAATGTTTAGAAGTCAGGATGAGAAGGCACTAAAACATGAGATTCGTATGGAGCCTAAAACACCAGTGAAGACCTAGTAGAGAGCCCAAGAACCCACTCACAGAGTGGCCACCTCTCTTCCACATTGCCATGAGGTCATGTACAACACACAGCCTCTGGGGAAGGGGAATGGTGGGGAAGACCACCCTGATGGACTAAGCATTTATCCCTAAAGAGGCTAAACTGACTCTAAAAAGACTCTTTATTATGGAAAGAGACTGAGTTACCTTTAATAACTGGCAATTTGTGATTTTTCCTCTACCATCAAAGGGAATCGAAGCATCAAGGCAAGTTATAGGAATAGAGTGCTATATGTTTTACACATTTGGGTATAGTGTGAAAAATTTAGATTCTGCTATATTGATCAACAATTCAGTCAAAGACATCCATGTTTCTCAGCTCCCCTGAAGCTCTGACAGCCCCAGTGGATCCAATTTACTCTCAAGCCTCAATAGCTTGAAGGCAGAAGATATTGTGCCTTCAATTGTCTATCACAATACAAACAGCTACTATATACTGACACTTACTCTGTGTGTAAGCAGTTTAATACATTGTTCCTTGATCATCATCACAATCTTAGGAGATGAGGACAATCAGTCTACATTTTAGAGATCAGGGAAAAGAAGCCCAGGCAAGTAACCTGACCAAAGCAGCAAAGTCATGGTTAAAACCAAACTCTGGTTACAGCACCTGGACTTTGATGCACCATATCATATTGCTAGTCACATCACCTTGAAACTTAGGTTCATCTACTCAAGCCTCCAGGAATCTTGAAGGAAGGGGGGGCATAATTAAGGCAACCCACTAGAGACCAATTGAGCTAAGGGGGTTGGAGGTCACATCTTTCATAAGCGTAGAGGCACTGACAGATATATCTTGCTCAAATTTTGTCACTCCTATAATCCATCTTCCTAAGAAGCACTGGGCTGTGGGACTAGTGGTCTATTTTGGGACTATTAACTAGCACAGAGGCTCTGAAAAGCTAATTAATCTCTTGGCAAATAAATGATTAGACCCCATGTAAGGATGTGCCCTCAAAGCAAAGAAGGAAATTAGGTCAAGGAGTCAGCGATAACAAATTTTAGCTTGGCAGTTTTAGATCTAGGGAGAGATTAATGTTGGCTTTTTCACACTTTGGTGAAGGATTTGTGGTTATTTCCCTCAAATTCTATGTGAGTATATATGACAGATTTCAAAAGTTGCTCTAAAATAGGGTTTTCTCTCCTGGAACTCATTTGCCTTCGCAAATTGTTGTTTGATATTAGTATTTCATGTTAGGAGAAATCCATCTTCCCTGGTTACAGAGGACTTGATTTAAGATACTAGATATCCTCAGGTTTTTCTTCACCTGTAAAAGAGAGACCATACCCTTTATAATGCATACAGTATTGCCTAAATCATAGATGGGAAGTTGTTCCCAAACACAGGCCAAACTGAGAGGCTCTCTTACTGCAGTTCACAAAAATCCCAGACAATCATACTGTGTTCTGGGGTCACATGGAAAATGTTAACTCAGTAAGTCTCTCATCTAAGGGTAAACATATAGGTTCTTTCAATCTGACTACTGCAGATGACAATAAAGACCCTATGGTTCAACTTCGGGCTGCTCTACTGTGTATTTTTTTAAAGCTCTACCTTGCCCATCTTCACCAATTGCCATTTAACTCTTTATCATTGAAAAGGCTTCTGCCAGGTGAACTCTGCTACCACATTGGGTGCTTTGCCCCAAGGTGAAGTTTTTATTACTAGTTCCCTTCATGGGTCTAATATCTATACTGGATGTGGGTGGAAAATAGTAATCATTCCACTCTGCCTATTTATAAGTATCCAGCTCAAGTCCTTATAAAAGTAGGCACTTAATATTTATTAAAAGATAACTACCTCCCACCTCCTTATCCTAGAAGCTCCCTGCAGGCCACATCCCTATCTATCTTTTCTGTATTCATTCAGTCCTCATTGTCAGACCACCCATTTTGACATTTATTTGTATTATTCTTCAATGATTTATAAATGCTTAATATGCCCATGTCTTGCCTTAAGAGTGAACTACCTAGGGATAAGATTTATATCACCTATCTTCTAATGCTAAACACATGGATGGTATGTAAGAAATGCCCAATGTTTTGGTCAGATTCTGCTGGCTACAAGAAACAAAGGCTACAGAAGTTCCCTCAACTAATGAGAGAAACTATTCAAAGAGAAACCAAAGCCAAACAGCCCATAGGAAGAGCAGGGCCCGCAGCAGAATCAGGCTATAGGATACTTAGCATTCTACTACTCTAGAAAGTAGAACCAGGGGTAGAAACCAGATTCAAACTGGGGTACCTAGGTTGTTTTCCCTAGGCATATAGACTTGAGTCCCAATAATTCTAGTAGGAAAGCTGGTTTGAAGCTAATCTGATAATAAAAGTTATCTTTCCATATCTATGAGCAGCTTCCTCAATCATAGAGAGTCTACCAGTTCATGGTTATAGACCTTCATGAGGTCTGGTTACACTTACTGTCCTTGCCTTCCATAACATGTCTACACAATCATCTTCCCAATTCCACCTCCTTTTTTTCTGACTCTAGCTCAAGTGAGTTTCTCCTTCTCATAACAAAATGATCCCTTTCTAGAAACCAATTTCCTACAATAAAATGGTTCCTCACTAAGATCACAATATAGAAATAGTCTATGAAAGTATCTACATTATTTCAACCCTACAATAAATTTTATTAAAATTGTTTTCTGGGGCGATTGGGTGGCTCAGTCTGACTCTTGGTTTCAGCTCTGGGTCCTAGATCCAGCCCTGCATTGGGCTTTCTTTCTCCCTCTCCCTCCCCCTTTCCCCCTCCCTCTTGGCTCTCACGCTCTCTCTCTCTAAAATAAATAAATGAAATCTTTTTAAAAAATTGGTTATTTTCTTTTCAATAATTGAATTCCCTCCTTTTTGGAACTATTGGGAGGAGAGACTACTACCTTCAGTGTACACATTATAGCCTGTGCTGTCTCTTCTGACCATGGAGGGGTTAGTCTCCTATCTTTTTGTAGTTCCCTCAACTAATGCAAAAATGCAGACTACACTGGGCTTGAGAAAATTCTAAGTCACAGGGAGAGATGAGCCAGACAAACCTTCAGTGGCTGAAAGAAGAAAAGAAGATCCATTGACAGAAGAAATAAAAGAGAATCTTTAAGCAATTATAGACTCTCTGTCCCAGCTCTGGGTTAGGAGACTTGGACAGAATTGTAAAACTGGAAAAAGAACTGACAAATGCTAAAGAGGAACTTGAATTCAGGGCTAAAAATTGGGGGTATGTCAGATGGAGATTTTTCTTTAAAATTCACTATAGCTGAGCAGAAAGAAGAGATGCCAGGGAAATCTGATATGGAGTCCCTAACTAGGAATACACAGTTAAAGATGACTTTATGAAAGATATGAAAGTACAACCAGTTGATCCCAAAGACACCAGATATGAAATGCTTGATTGCAAAATTTTTCTCCTTCAGGAAAAAATTTCTTGAATCCCTGTCAAGAAACTTCAGGAAAGGGGCGCCTGGGTGGCTCAGTTGGTTAAGCGACTGCCTTCAGCTCAGGTCATGATCCTGGAGTCCCGGGATCGAGTCCCGCATCGGGCTCCCTGCTCGGCAGGGAGTCTGCTTCTCCCTCTGACCCTCCCCCCTCTCATGCTCTCTCTCTATCTCATTCTCTCTCAAATGAATAAATAAAATCTTTAAAAAAAAAAAGAAAAAAAAAAAAAGAAACTTCAGGAAAGGGCACCTGGGTGGCTCAGTTGGTTAAGCGACTGCCTTTGGCTCAGGTCATGATCCTGGAGTCCCGGGATGGAGTCCCGCATCGGGCTCCCTGCTCAACAGGGAGCCTGCTTCTCCCTCTCCCACTCCCTCCTCTTGTGCTCTCTCTCTCTCAAATAAAATCTTAAAAAAAAAAAAAAAAAGAAACTTCAGGAAAACAAAGACAACAGTAGCTACTGATGTTGGAAGAGTTGGTAAATAAACCAACGTGGCGCATTGAGACACTTTAAGCAGACAGCTCTACGGTAGTCTGATGAAGTTTCATACTCACCCAGGGAACTATGAGTGAGGCTGAATTCTGCAAGTGAAACTGGAAGGTTTCCAGGTATTATGCAGTCTTCTTTAACTGCTTCTTAGAAGGCGCCTGGAGCACTTAAAGCAGAATGAAGACCCTGGCCACCACTGCCACTGAAGAAAAGGGAAACAAGAAAGTCCATCAAAACGAGGCCTTCTGAGCACTAGCGGGTGATGTCCAGAATGGGCCATTAGCATGGACTGTGAAATTAATCTCAAATTAATCCACCCGTATCTTTGCTTGATCTCTACATAACATGATAGAGGTTATTATAAAAGTATTAGCCCCTGTTAAATCATTCTTAAACTAGATATTTACTCAAGAGAAATGAAAGCATGTTTACACAAAAACCTGGATCCACACTTTATAATAGCCCAAAACTGGAAATAATCTAAGTGCCTTTTAATTGGTGAATAGATAAGCAAATATTTTCATCTTCATTCCCTTTTCCTAGGTCTAAAGGAGAGCAGCCATATATGCTCCTAAAGGGCAGCACTTCATAGCATGCCCACTGCACGAGCATCCCATCAGTAACACAACCCGAGTTCAAAGATGCTCAATTTGCTTCTATGTTTTTACCCACTTTTGCCTACTTTGCCTACTTGACCACTGTTGGCTACTGGTAGGCTCTCAAAGGCCTTTACTTCTACAGTACAGCATTAGGAAACTCATTTGTGCAATAAACATGTTCCTGCAAAGCTGTAAATCAGAGTTTTTGAAATCCAAATATATTTTCCCACAGTTCCTTAGTTTCAGAGATGTTTTATCTTAATTTGTGATTAATAATCAGTTGGCAGTGACTTTCAACTCCAGTTTTAAGTTACTGCACTATAAACGAAGTAGTTCCTCATTTGTACAAAAACATTTTTTTAAGATTTATTTATTTATTTATTTAAGAGCGGGAGTGAGGGAACTTGAGCACCAGCATGGGGGAGGGGCAGAGGGAGAGGAAGAAAGCAGACTCCCCACTGATTGGGGAGCCTGACTCGGTGCTTGATCCCAGGACCCTGAGATCATGTCCTGAGCCAAAATCAAGTCAGATATTAACTGACTGAGCCACTCAGGCACCCCTGTACAAAAACATTTCAATGTACTATGAACTTACTTTACAAAAAAGAAAGGACAAGTTCTTTCATAATGTGGATTATGCACTAATAATTTATCTTTTTAAGATTTAGAATTTAATTATCAGGTGGGCTACTGTTCTTGTCTTTGTATTCATAGTGCCCGGTGGCCATACCTCATATCTCAACTTTTTTTCCATTTCAACATTTTTCTAAAATCAGGCTTATTGAGATATAATTGACATGCAATAAAATTGCTCCTAAAATTTCTTCAAAACTCTATGAGTTTTATTTTTTTTAAGATTTTATTTATTTATTTGACAGAGAGAGAGAGAGAGCATAAGCAGGGGGAGCGGCAGGCAGAGGAAGAAGGAGAAGCAGGCTCCCTGCTGAAGAGAGAGCCTGACGTAGGGACGTGGGGCTCGATCTCAGGGCCCTGGGATCATGACCTGAGCCGAAGGCAGATGCTTAACCAACTGAGCCACCCATGTGCCCCAAAATTATGAGTTTTGAAAGATGGAATGTGTAACCCACATCACACTCAAGATACAGAACAGTTCTATCATCCCAAAAAGTCCCTCAAGCCCCTTTGTAGTCAACACTTCCCGACTCCCATGCTACCACTAATCTGTTTTCTTTCCCTACAGTTTTGGCTTTTACGGAAACATCGGTATATAGATATTTGAATTTGCATCTTTCACTTGGAAGAATACGTTTGAGATTAATTTATATTGTATCAGTAGTTTGTTCCTTTCATTGATGAGTATTTTCCATTGTATATACAAACCACTATTTGCTTATCCATTCACCAATTAAAATACACTTAGATTGTTTCCAGTCTTTGACTATTATAAAATGTGTGTCCAAAAAAAAAAAAAAAAGTGTGTCCAGGTTTTTGTGTAAACATGTTTTCATTTCTCTTGAGTAAATATCTAGGAATGGTATTGCTGGATCATATGGTAAGCTTATGTTTAACTTTATAAGAAACTGCCAGACTGTTTACTCAAATGTCTCTCTACTATTCTGCAGCCCCACCCACAATGTCTGGGAGTTCTAGTTGCTCCACATCCTTAACAGCACTTGGAATTATTTTTATTTTGACCAAGGAGTAATATTTCATTGTGGTTTTGATTTGCATTTCCCTAATGACTAATGATGATATAATTTCTTTTGCCATCCATATATCTCCTATGGTGATCATTCAACTACCCCAATTTTTTTAAAAGATTTTGAGAGAGAGAGAGCACAAGTGGGTGGGGGAGGAGCAGAGAGAGAGGGACAAGCAGACTCCCTGCTGAGTGGGGAGCCCGATGTAGGGCTTGATCCCAGGACCTTGAGATCATGACCTAAGCTGAAGTCAGATGCTTCACTGAGCCACCCAGGCACCCCAACTAACCCAATGTTTTCAAAACTGGTTTCCTTGTCTTTTTATTGAGTTGTAGGAGTTCTTGGTACAGTCATTTATCAGATATGTTTTGCAAATATTTTCTCTTGGTCTGTTGTCTTTTCATTTTCTAAACACTGTCATCCAAAGAGCAGACATTTTTATAAATTAATTTTTTAATGGAACTTAGGGTGTTGTAAGAAATTTTTTGCCTAACCCAGGATCACAAAGATTTTCTCCTATGTTTTCTTCTGAAAGTGTTATAATTTTAGATTTATGATCCATTTTGAGTTATTTTGTTTGTGGGGCAAGGTATGGGTTGACAGGTTGTTCTCTTTTTTCTTGCAAAATAATGTTCAATTATTCCAACGTTTTCTTTTCTTTTCACTATCTTTTGGTAAGATTCCATTTATCAGACACTCCATACAGAATCTACAAAAATGAAGGACATCCTTTAGCTTTGGTGTGACAATCTTATGACTAGAGATGGGAGGACAGTTCCCAGTTTCTTTGGCAAGAAATGCGTAAGTAGTGTGCTTTCTGCTCCATAGATATGCATTCTATAGGACAGTCCAGAAAGGACTGTCAGTGCTCTCTAGCCAGGGATCACCAGGAACACACCAGTGGTTTGACAAGGGTGCTTATTACTCAATTTCAATGAGGGAAAGCACACACTATGGGCATCAGTGAGGCATCTCAGTAAGAGGAAGGACTTATATTAAGTTTTAGATTTGTGTCAGGTGATTTAGGGAAATGTGCTTTAAATTGGATGCTGTCAGGAAGCAGGGCTAAGTCTATGATTGAGTATCTTAATAAATCTTAATAAATCTTTTGGAGAAAGAGGGAAGACTAGCATGACACTAAAGCTGTAATTGGTAAAGAAGTAACAGTCACATTATTTGATATTTTCAGTTTGTGTATTCCATTTGGTGGCTTGGATATGTTTCATGTTTTCGCCTATATTCAGACATGGTTATGGGGTAGTCTTATTTTTGTCCTGATCCATCATGATCATGTAGTGGCCTTTTCTGATGTTGATGTTCTCTGAAACTGTTTATGTTCCACAGGAGACATCAAGGCCTAGGTATGCCAGGCCAGCTCCTAGCAACACCAAGACCTGGCTGATAGCACCAGATCAGCCTCTTGATGTCAGGGACTGCTTTTTTCTCTCAGAATATAGTGGTTGAGAACTTAGCCCTAGAGTGAGAAAACAAAACGTGTTTGATTCCAGGTCTGCTCTTTACTGGCTGTGGACCCTTGGATAAATTATCTAACTTCTATCTGCCTCAGTTTCGTCATATGAATATGGGATAACAGTACTTGCTTCATTGGATTATTGGGAGGAATGAGATATGTGCTAAAAACTTGTGTCAAGGGGCACCTGGGTGGCTCAGTCGGTTAAGCATCTGCCTTCGGCTCAGGTCATGATCCCAGGGTCCTGGGATAGAGTCCCATGTCGGGCTCCTTGCTCAGCGGGGAGTCTGCTTCTCCCTCTGCCTGCCGCTCCCCCTGCTTGTGCTCTCTCTTGCTCTCTCTCTGACAAATAAATAAATAAAATCTTAAAAAAAAAACAAAAACGTGTCAAATAAACCTTAGTTCTATCACAGAAAAGGTTAAGAAAGCTATTGGGGCACAGAAAGGAAAACCAAGAATAGTCCAGGTAATTGTGCCAGGAAAGTCAAAGAACAGTAAGAAAGTGAGAACAGAAAAGCAAAATAATTTACATTGGGTGATAATCTATATAAAGCTGTTAACTGTCCAGCTCATTTCAAAATGCCAGGATAATGCAATACATTCATAAAAACATGATGGAACACAGGAAAATATGTGGACCTCATACCAAGTGATTTGGTATTTAAATGAATTCACATAGAAACACTGAGAAGACTGGTCAACAACTCAACAATGAAAACTATTATTGTGCCTATGCTAGGAGGTAGATTCACGTGATGGATAGAAAGTTGGATTGGGATCCCTTTCAACTTCAATGCCTATAAATAATTTATTTCTTGCTTTCATGCTTTTGGTGTACAGCTTGCTTCTTTCTGGCCCTTACTTTTTGAATGCCCCATCTTGTTAAGCATGCAATATCACATCTAATTTCTAGCTTTTCAGTAATGCAGAAGGCTCTCTGTGTGTAACCAACTACAGGAAAATAGCAATTTAAGAGACTGGATAATTGATAAAGGCTGCATTAAGAATTTGTTCCATTAAAAGAAAATTATTGCCTGAAGGCTCCATGGACCCATCATTTTAAGACATTATACAATCTTTCAAAATAACATCTAGAAATGGTTTCATTTTAATAATCTGAGAATGAGATTTCACAGAACAGGAATCAAGACCTGAGTGGATTCAGTCTATAAAATGAAGAGGGCCTGACTTCCTTGAGGCTCCTTCTGCCACACCAAGGTACCCCAAATCAAGCCAGCATTCTTCTGTAGAAGCTATTTCATCATGATCATAATATTTTCATTTTAGATCTAAGGGCGGGTGGGCACGGAGTGATGCTATTCACTTTTACAAGTTTGAAAACTGAGGTAATAAGAAATGTTAGTGTCAGCCTTACCAGAAATACATGCCTATCTATACTGGCAGTTTTATAAGGTTCTGGTGAACTCACAACCTCCCAAAGAGCTTCCCTCCATCTTGGTTGGTTTATGTGGTGGTTTTTAACCACTGCTGTGGATTACAACTTTAATAACTGTAAAAATGTACAATCTCCCAGGAGCGGCCTCAGTTTTTTAATCATTCATACTTTATTACTGATTAAATTCTCTTGTAGAGAGAAAGAAGTGAAAGGGAAGAACAGTGTAATTGTCCACTTTGTAATTCTGCCTAGTGTTCACCCTGGGAAAGTTACGTATAAGGACAGAGGTTTCTGTGATAATAAGAAAAGAGAGTAGGTACCAAACTCTTCACATTTCGGGTAAACACCACAATCCTTAGAGCCTGCTAATCATCCAAATAATATTTTACTTATTTTTGTAATTTTTTTTTTTAGAGAGGGAGGGGAGGAGGGACAGAGTGAGAATTCTAGGCAGGCTCCACGCCCAGTGCAGAGCCAGGCAGCTGGATCATGAGATCACGACCTGAGTGGAAACCAAGAGTCCCACACTTAAGTGACTGAGCCACCCAGGCACTCCCATCCAAATTATATTTTAAAGTGACAATATTTGTTAATTTCCCCTTTAAGTTCTGGAAAACTAAAATATCCTGATAGTCTTGCAGATCAATAGTCTAAGTGGATTTGATTTGCTGCTTTGATAAATCAGTGACTAGGCTGAAACCATAAACTCTATCTAGTCCACTACATTTATGACCTGGGTCAAAGTTAGCTTCTTCCAGGGTGTTCTCCTTGGTTAGCATGTCCTTTTCTGAGCCTGGTCAACAGTTACTATTCGGTTGCATCACCTTGATTATTTTGCATTGGGAGGGGGGTAACATTTTGTGAGGTTACTGACTGGTTGCTTCGCGTGTGTTTTGTCTTGCTGACTGGCCCGTGAAGGAAGATCTCAGACTTCTAAAGGAATTCACATTTTGGAAAGCCCTTTCACACCCACCACCTCTTGATACTCTCAAAAAAACCTATGATGGACTGCCTGCCTGTCCTCTTCATGTTAAGGTGTGGAAGGAGGGGCAGAGAAAGGTGAGCGGGTCCCATTTACCTAGTTGAGCAGCCTCTGTGCCCCACATCTCCTTTCGTCCCCACAACACCTGCAGTTAAGAGTGAGACGCCTCCCATCGCCCAGAGCTCAGGTGCAGACAGCGTCGTCTCAGCGCTACCCGCTCCTCCACACCTTCCAGAACGGCAGGCAGAGAGCTTCTGCCACGGCGGGGAGGCGAGAAGAGGCACCCTGCTAGTCAGCAGGTGGCGAGGGACGGGCGCCACGCCAGGTTTCTAACTTCCGATTCACTCCTCTATCCACAACCAAACACCCACTCTCCTCTTCGAGTGCCTGGCGAGCCCTCGGCACCAACCGCAGCGGTTCTTACTGCCAATTCTGGGGCAGGGCAGCTTTATAATAACGTCCACAACGTCCCTGTCGCCACCTCTTGTCACCTGGACAGTAAGGGCGCGTCGAGAGCCCCACAGTGAAGGGCTGACAGAAGGCCCAGCTCGTCACTCTCCTGAAGGGAAGCAGGGAAGGGAAGAAGATTGAAGCCCAGGGGCTAAGAAAGAGCCCGAAAAACTGGCGACATTCCACCGTCCCTAGGGCAAAGGTTCTGAATTCCGACCGACCCTTACTCGCAGCGGAACGAAAGCTTGGCGAAGCCGCGGGGCGAGCGCTTGAACCCTGAGGGCCGCCGCCAGCGCGTTCCCGGGGCTCCGCGCCCCTCGCCCGATCTGATTGGACGGCGGAGGAAAGGGGGCGGGAGGCCCAGGACAAGGCGCGCGCGCAGGCAGGCCAGGGGTTCCCGCGGAGGCACCCAGCGGGCCAAGGGGCGGGAGCAGGCCGCCGGGGGCGCCGCGCGTGCGCACGTTCGGAGGCGGCCGGCTGGGGGCTGCTGGGAGGGCAGAGCAGTTCGAGAAACGGGTGGGCGTGTGCCGGGTGTGTGCGGGAGGGGCCTGGGGTGCGCGTGCGCGTCGGGGCCGGAGCCGCGGGAGGAGGCGGGAGCTGAGGAGGCGGCGGAGGGGGCGGGTCGCGTCCGGCGCCACGTCCGCAGGCAGAGGCCGCTGCTGGCGCCGTCGCCAACGGAGTCTTCAGGCTCCAAAGCTTGAGGAGGCGCTTGCCGAACCCGCAACTGCCCGGGACTGTGCCAGTCGCTCAGGCCACCGCAGCCCTCTTCGGTGCTGCCCGCTCCCTCTGCCCAGCCCCGGCTCCAGGCGACAACCCTCGACCTCGGAGGTGAGTAAGTGGGGCTGGGAGGGCGGGGGGCGCCGTCCTGGCTTCCTGTCCTCCTCTCTGTCGCCTTCTTCCGTTAGCTCTCCTGCACCTCACCACCCCCGGGCCTGGCTTCCCCGAGCGGAGCCTTCTGGGGGGGACTGAGCGGGAAAGGGGGAGGGGCGGGACGATGTTGGGGGCGAACGGAGGTTCGCTGGCGGGGTGGTTATTCTTTACGTGTCCCGGACTCCCCAGCGGTGGTTTGTGACTGGGGACTCCTTGGAAGCCTCCGCTTCACTTCTTAGCTCCTTGGGTGTCAGGCTGGGGGGATGGGGGTGGGAGGGCGTCAGCAGCTTGGGAGAGGAGAGGGATGCGGCTGGGGGGCTGTGTGCTGGGCTTCCCCACCACACTAACTCCTGACCTGTTGATAAACCGCTCTCTTGGGTTCAGGCACACAAGCCTTGGTCCCCAGTGCGCTTCCCACGTAGGAAGGCTCTACTCTCACGCCTGACCGAAAGCTGAAAGTGTGGAATGGAGAGAGGCGCTGACGGCGCCAGGGGTGACTGGGGACCGATGGAGTACCCGTCGGTGCCATCATTGCCTCCCGAGTCTAAATAAAAACCGTGCCTGCTAGGCACACGCAGCTTCGAGACTGGTCCCCAAGCTCCCACTTCCAATCAGATCCCCGCCTAAACAGGTCGCCTTTTCTATATGAGAAGACAAATTCTGGAACCCTATGGGAGTGGGGGTGTGCTTGGTGTACAACGTGGAGCAGAGGGAGGAGGTGCTGAGCTTAGCCCTAGTCACGGCTTCTCCAGGGTCATTTTCTGCCTCTCCTGCCACGTCACTCCCTCTGCTAAAGAAAAAGACTTGCTTGTGACTAAAGAGATCAGTGGGGGGAGAAGGGGCCGCTGGGAAAGGTTTAGAAACACCTGAAGAGGAGAGTTCTTATTTTGTTTATTACGCCCTTGTGAACACTTGTGCTAATTCCAAATGAAAATACTTTATTTGCTATATGCGATTGCTTAACCTTTAGGACATCCACTGGTGTGGCTGCTCTAAGGGGCTCCCAGGAATATTGATACCACATCAACAGGTCTGTGTTTGCATGTATGTGGGCATGTCTGCTTTTTCAAAGAACTGGGGAAGTAGTCTTTAATAAACCTATATGCACTCTATTTTGACTTTTTTTCCCCCACTTTTATTTCTTTAGTCTATGTTATGGCAGATGTACCAGAAACCAAGTTCAATAAAAATGTGTCCATATATAGAGAATATCATTAGAAAAGTTTAAGGATAGATGGAAAAGTTTCTGTGTGTGTGTGTGTGTGTGTGTTTAACTTCAGGAAAATCTTTACCTGTCTTTGTTTCAGTCATTGAGTACTTGCTGTTTTTGCTACTTCCTGAAGATACCTCACTGGATTACATGTAAACACCTCCAGAGTAGGGCCTTCACATGCTTGTTCTCGTTGTAACCTCAGTGCCTAACACAGTGTCTGATATGGTAGGGACACAAGTATCTGTTGAACTAATGAGGTATAATTTAGTGAAGATGACTGATGTACTGGTTATCTGGTTTGATAGCTTATTGTAATTCTGCTTAATGTTTCATTTAAAGGCAACACTTAAAAAATTGCCATTTTGATACTCTCAGTTGTTACTGTCACTAAGGTGGTCACTTAAGACAGATTACTTTTTCTTTCCTGCCAGATTCAGTGCATTTCTTGTAGCCTGTTTTCTGTTGATTTAATGGGCGGGGGCCGTGTTTAAAATCAGCCTGTTCAGGATAGTTGGTTAACTAGAGAAACCTAAACACAGTAAGCTGGTGTTTTAATATACACTGCTTATTGGTGTATGTGTGTTAAAGTTCTGTATAAATGTATTTTTGAAACTCCTTGTAGTTATTTGGCAAAGAAGCTAAAACGGGAGTGAGGATGTGGCAAAGTTCCTATATATAGAATGTGTAGAAGAATTTAGCTAATTCATTTATAGTCTTTTTCTTATAGGAAATTGGTACTTACTATTTAATAACAGGTTTTTGAAATGGCTTTGAAGGTAAACTGTTGTGTATTGTATTTTGTAGTTAGGCTTCATATAATGTGTTAGTGCTATTTAACTTCCTTTGGTACACAAAGGGGTGTTTAGCCATAGGCAAATTTGTGCACTATTTTCAAAGTTTGTTTTCACCATTAATGAAAACTTTATGTATCAAATGTTGTAGATATCCACAAACAATACGGATTCATCTGTTTTCCTTAAAAAAAAAAAGGTTCCTAAGAGGCATTTGTTTACTTATTTCTATTATTGGAAGAAATTACCCTCTAGGGAATAGTGTTGTTATTAATCCTTGCTCAGTATACTTGCCAGCTGCTATATCTATGATACTATTGTACTGAACAAGAATTATTTCTCCTTGGCCTAAAATGCCTAATGTAACTACTGGTGAATTGTAGTCTACAGCGAAGAAGTCTTTAACATTTCACAATTTCTTAAAAAAAAAAAACAAAACACTTATAACCAGTTTTAGTTGGTACTCTAAATTTCACGTTAGGACCAAGTAGTAAAACTGATTTATGTCCATAGAATAAGTTCAGTTATTTGTCCTGATCTAAAGGTTGTTTTCTGTTTTTATTGCCTTCCTTAGGAAGGTACTTTTTTAAAATAGAAACTGTGTGTATTACGAATTCCTAGAGAGCAGATCATTTTTTGGGTTTTGCATGAAATAAATTGATAAGTGCCAAGAAAGTGTGTCACCTTTGGGGTAAACTGGTTTAGAGAAGTCCTGTGTGTGCTGAATCACACTGAAATCTCAGAGCCTGACCGGGTGTCTAGCACATAGTAGGGACCCAAGTATATATTGAACTAATAATTCAGTGAGTTTAGGGCAGATGGTTTACATAGAATTTAATAATTTTGTTTAAGGGTAACATTTAAATGGTCATTTTGACACTTTTCCTGCCAGTTGTTACTTGTCTCCATGTGTGTACTTTTAAATTTTACAAGCAGATTATTTACCTTTCCCAGTTTTAAGAGATTAGGAGTGTGTTTGTGTTCAGAATTACCAATTTAAGAGAAACAAGACCCCTGTAATGATGATCATGAACAGGATGGTAATATAAAAAATAGTTCTCCTTAGTGATAAAGTGGTAGCATCTGTAAAGAGGTAATATCACTAAAAGTTTGGCACATATATGTGTGTAGGGGTTGGGAATGATTTATGTTAGTAAAAAGTACAGGTGGCATTACAGATAGTTAAGGATTTTAACAAAAATACTTTTTACAAGGTATTTGATGCCTTATGACCAAATTAGGAATTTAGAAAACAACAATATTTCAAATACGTGCAGCTTTTACATAATTTTTACTACCCTAAGAGTTCTAGAGGAATTTTAATACTGCATACTTGCTGTTAACACCAATGATGTATAAGAAACTCAGACATTAAAAAATATGTATACAAAACAATCCCTGTGGCCTCTTAGGATTTCAGAGCCCTCTAATACCAAGTTCCTCTGTTCTTGTTAGCCAGGCTTCTAGCCTGGCAGGACTCCAGATTTTCTGTTTTACTGTTTATTGATAATCCTCCTGGTAACTGTCACTAACAATATTAAATGTATCTGTGGATATTTCTGTATTATAGTATCTAGATTCTTACATTTCAAGCTCTTCTCCCAAAAATACACCTAACTTAAAAGCAGAATAAATTCAAGAGGGTTGGGTGTGTGGTGGGCTGGGAAGAGAGAGCTGGTAAATCTGAGACTATATCCTGAAGAAGTTCCAAGCAAGAATGAAATTTCTTGAGAGTCTGGTTATCCTAAAATATTCCCAAGCACTTTTCAATTATCTTTTTAATTTGTGTATATTTAAACACAAAAAGTATTTTAAGTTACTGTGTAGTAAAATGCATGCATCATGTCTCTCCTGTGGTTCTTGAAGCCACGGGCGTACTACTGCTTACTCTTAAGTAAGAACATTTGAAAAACACAATTCTAGCTTAAAGTATTTTTTTAACAAAAAATTTGGACCATATATTGGTATGTATCTTTTCTTGTGATGCTTAAAATTAATGTAGCTACAGATGATAATTTTATCCCACTTATTCCACAAATACTGTGTGTCAGCTTACAACAAAACATATTCTAACAAAATGATAAGAATATAAATAAGATACTCAAATTGCAGACCAACCAGGGAGAACAGCAAATGAGTGGGGGTCTTGAGGTGTGGAGTTGGGGGAAAATAGGACAACTAGGCAGGCCACAGGAACCTCATCCCAGGCTTAAGCTGGGATTTTACCTGTAAGCTTCCTGGAAGTCAGAGGGAAAAGGGAGATACCACATCTTTCTTTGTATCTTTTAAGTAGGAAAGTACATAGATCTCAAAGAGAAGAAAGCATTGTAAATCTGTTGCGGAAACAAAAGTTTTTCTGAATACCGCTAAAGAAATTTCTTACGTGGAGCTCCGTATCAGAGCTATCGAGTGATATAGTAGGTAATTTCTTTACAGTGCAGTACAATGTAGTAAATAGCCTGCATAAGGCTCTCTTGTCAGGGTTTCCTTACTAAGGACATAACCGAGAATTAAACTCAGTGATGTCATTTTCTTCAAATCTGCATTTTGTGATTTAAGTATGTTGTTTTTTAGATCACCTTGATTTGAGGATAAAAACCTAAAAAAAACTAAGATAAAAACTAGGTAGATGAACTGCATAATCTTTGGAAGTACGCTTTTTGAATATCACTGATTTCTAAGACTTAAAATACATAATTTTCTTTAGGTACGAAAGCAATACATGTTTATGGTAGGAAATTAAAATACAGATGTTAAATATATATATATATATATATATCTATATATAAAGGGGGATGATATTTCTCTTTCTCTGTAGCGCGCTCTCTCTCTGTGTCTCTGTCTCTTCGCTCTCTATATATTTCTACTCCCTAGTGGCAGTCTTTTTCAACATTTTGGTGTACTTTCTTTCAGTCTTTTCATGTGCATTTAAAAAAATTGGATTATATGATATATGCCTTTTATATTCTCTGAATGTAACATTAGCATTTCCCCATAGTATTTGGTCTTCATAAATTATTTTAATGTCTGCCTTGTGAGTCTCTAGGAAGCTTACAAATTCATCTCTTGCCTTCCATGAGGCTATACTCACTTGCACACTTCCACATGTATTTTGTATTTTGTTTGTTTTTGCTGGCTTCTCTTTCACTCACCTCTTAAATATGAGCAGTCCAGTTAAGGTTATCAGTCTACTTCTCTCTTCATTCTTTTCCTTGATCATATCACCATCCCCCACATTTGTACCTATCACTTCAAACCACTCTCAGGGCCTCAGCTCTAACTCAGACTTCATGCTGAGTTTTAGACCCCTTAAATCCACTTGCCTGCTAAACATGTCCTGTAGATGCCCTGAAGGCATTTCAAATCGAGCTGTTCAAAAACAAGTCCTTTCATCATACATATAGTCAATAGTAATGTATTGCACGCTTCTATTTTAGAGGGTAGATCTCATGTTAAGTATTCTTGCCACAATAAAATAAAAATTTTAAAAAGTCCTTCATCTTTTCTCAGAAGTGGTTTCTTGTCTCCTGCCCCTTGTCTTCATCATCTTTGTCTACTTAGTTGCTCACACTAGAAATTTTCCATCCTATGTTTTCCTTTTATCTCATATTAATACCCAAGCTGTGTTCTACTTCATACAAAAAATTCAAGTATTTGTCTATCATACATCTGGCATTGAAAAGGGCTCTGGGGATGGAGCAGTGAACAAAACCAAGTCTTGTTCTCATGGAGCTTACATTCTAATTGTGGGAGACACAAAGTAAACATATGTATTTATATTTATATATAAATATTTGATATATATGATATATATATATATAAATCATATATATATTAAGTGAAAGTAAGAGCAATGAAGAAAATTGAGCAGGGTTAGGTGAAAATGATAGGGAAAGGAGTAGGAGGGTGCTAATCTAGTGTAAGGTGGTCTGGGAAGATCTCTGTTAAGGGGACATTTGCATAAAGAACTGAAGGAAGTAAGGAAGCAAGCCATGCACATATCTTGGGGAAGAGCCTTTCAGGGGAGGGTGAGCAGGGAAACCCGTGTTGCTAGACTGGTATGAGTGAGAGGCAGAGGGAGATGCTATCAGAGTATTAGATGTCAGGCCTCAACTCTGGATTTTATTCTGAACAAAACAGGAAGCAGTTGTAGGGGTTTAAGCAGAGTGTGACACGGCCAGACTGAAGGAAGAGCAGAGGTAGAAGCTCAGAGGCCAGTTAAGAGACTTTGTAGCAACCCAAGTAAGAGATACGATAGTAATTGAAAGTGATAGATAGTAATTGAAAGTGGTAGCCGTAGAGGTGATGAGAAGTGGTTGTGTTCTGGATTTATGTAGGCAACAGAGTTTACTGATGATTAGATGGGAATGTAAAAAACAGGAAATCAAGGGTGACACCTAGGTTTTTGCCCAAACACTTATTTATACAGGAAAAACTGGCAGAGATTAAACTGTTTATTCTATCTCACTGAACTTCTAAAGTAGCCACTTTACTGTGTTTAATCTCTCTGTCCTTCACCTGTTCTTTTTTTTTTTTTTAATTGTAGAAAGATCAAGCGTGAGTGGGGGAGGGGAGAGGGACAGAGGGAGAGAGAGAATCTCAAGCAGATGCACTGTGCGCAGAGCCTGACACGGGGCTCAATCCCACAACCCCAGAGACCATGACCTGAGCCAAATCAGGAGTCAGCCACTTAACCGACTGAGCCACCCAGGCGCCCTGCCTTCTTCATCTGTTCTTGCTTCATTTAGCTTCTTAAAGCACAGTTCTGACGATGTTACTGTCATCGCTCCTCTTTGCCTACCCATAGAAGGATAAAGTCAATTCATATTACAAAGATGAACTTGCAGATGTCTTTTATAAAGCAACTCTAATCTTTTGAAATGGTGGTCTTTTTCTTTTTTAAATTACAAGATATATGTGGGAAAATTAATTTTTTTTAAAATTATTTTTCTTTCTCTTTATTTCATTTTTCTTTTTTTTTTTAAGGAAAATTAATTTTTTCAAGGGATTCTGAATTAGGAAAAGGTAAGTCTTTTAGTTGGGATTTGTGGGATATGTACAGAAAGGCAGTTTTGAAATGTATGCAATTGCTATCATACCTGTTTTTTAAGTAAGCTTTATGCCCAGTGTGGGGCTTGAACTCATGACCCTGAGATCAAGAGTCACATGTTCTACAGACTGACCCAGCCAGGCACCCCCCATCACACTTGTTTTTAAAGTCCAGTTAACATATGTAAGATGTATGTGTGTATATAATTTCTCCATATTTCTGTTCATGGTATGGTAGCATCTGTTGATTGGTTGATCAGCCAGGTGATCTGCATTTGTGTGTGTATGGTGTACAGATCCTGGGAACACAGTGGTGACCAAGCTAAACAGTCTCTCCTCTTGGATTAACAGTTCAGTGGGGAAGAAGGTGGCTCCACGGTAGTTTTTCATCAGGAAGAGATACACATATTCTGTTAGGAATTTCTGCATATTTTGTTTTAAATTTGTTAAATAGTATTCTAATACTTGTAGTATTGGAGTACTAGTATTCCAATCTTGACTTGTTTTAATCTTTTCTTAGTCAAGTGAATATAAAAGCAAATATTTTAAGATAGTAAAGGAAATTGGGAAAAGAAAGTTTAACTGTTTTTTTTATCCCAGTGTAGCTTATTTTATTTCTTGGGTTCTTTTACTACTCATACTAAGGACATAAGCACATACGTATTTTTTTCCATACATTTTGAGTTCTTTTGCTACCTGTATTTGTAAGAGCTCTAAAAACAACAATAAAAAAGTAATCAAAGTCCATCTCTTAATGATTCAGATTGGTGATGTCATCTTTGTAGGGTATCATGATTTTTAGAAAATTTTCAATAGAACATTTTTTTTAGTCATAGTATAGGTTTTCCTTAAGTCTGTTGTGAAATAAATTACAGTTAAGTTAACCAATACTCTGTAGGAGGAAGCACTTAAGATTTTTGTCGCCAACCCTGACTTTCCAATTTTCTTTCAATTAGTAAGCATCAGTAACAACATAGGAAAGCTTGTACCATGCTTGTTAGCTCTTTGGTTGGTGTTTGAGATAAGATTTTTATTGTCCACTAGTGTAATTAAAAGTATTTCTTAAACACCATAAAGTAGGAGAGAAATAGGATGTAGTTTCACAAGAAGTGTTTTAAAATGTTGTTTATATGAATAAAGTTAAGTCTTAATTGAGCATGTGCTAAGAGGTCACCTCACAGGTTGAGGTTATAATGAAATGTGTATGTGTTTTTTAGGAGATCATGAATCAGGCAGATAAAAATCAAGAACTCCCATCATACCTTAGTGATGAACCACCAGAAGGTAAGTATGCATCCGACATACTAAGAACGGAAACAAACATCCTACTGAAATAAAATTCTGATTGTTTTTATTAAATTTAAAGTAACAATCTGTTTACCTTGTCAGTGAATATGTTCCAAAAATAATTGAAGATAAACATTTTTAGCTTCTAAGAAGAAAGCACAGATATTGCTGAATGGGGACACCACGCAACTGTTTTATTATATAAGATCTATTCTTTTGCTACTTTTTATTAAGACCATTTCACAAGTTAGAGTACCCTTTCATTTGTAAAGAATGGGTGTAGGGTGCAGAGGAAGGATGGACTATGTTTTTTTTTCATGTCATGAATATAAAAACTCAATTCAAGAGGCCCTTGAGGTTTGTTATTAAGCTGTTATCATTGGTAGTTCTTCCTGTATTAATACATGGTCTTAGGGTCTGCTTAAATTTAAATTCTCTTTTGGTTTGAAAATTGTGACATCATGAGTCATTTTCTTACCTAAACTTCAGAAATCCTTGAAAACGCTAACTGCATACGTGAATGTCTTGATTATATACAGAAAATGACTATAGGCATTTTCTATTTATGGTTTTGGTGTAGAACATTATTAAACTTAAACCAAATAGTAATTTCCTTCGACAACTGCATGTTTATATAGCACAGTCCTAATAGGTAAGATAGAGAATCAAAGTGAAGAATAAGGGATGAAGTGGCCAGCAGACCAGACTGCAGTTGCAGATAGACTAGTGTCTCTGGGAAGAGGGGAGAGCTGGAAGTTGTGACTCTGGGTATTTTATTTTCTTCCCAGTTACCCACTGTCCAGAATTTTCTTCCTGTATTTCTTATGTTGGTAGACAAAAATGAAATTGCTAGGAAAACACAATGAAAAGTTTGTACTTAAGCCTAAAAGAAGATGGAGGTAGGTAGGTGAGGTGATAAGTTTTTGTTTGGTGGCAGAATAGCCTGGAAAATTATTAGTTCAGCTGTTTTCTTGACTTACTTTTTTAGGTCTAGAACCCTAGAGTTTTGAAAAGAAAAGTTAGGGCTTAATGAGAAAGTTAATAAGGACTTTGTAGGGATAAAGTCAGGAAAGAGATAAAGACAGCATGCTTGTCAAGGAAGAGAAAGTGCTTTAGTAATATCTTTATATGGCAACCTGCTAAACCAAAGTAGTCTACAGAGCAGATACTTTATATGGTGGTAATTAAGAGCACACTGTAATTAAAGAGATCAACAGCATTAATATTTATCTGCTTTGACAAAGAAAAATTGTCTTCATCAAACGCATGTGCACCAAATTTGGCATAGCAGGATAATACTAATGAGGGTATTCAGCATGAGGCAGTTATCTGTTTTATCCTCAAGTCAGGATTTTTTTCCTTTTCCTAGTGTTAGTGACCTTGATTACAAAAGAATTACCATTATGTAACCCTTTCCATCATAATTTTATAATTAACATATTCAAATGCTTTTCCACATCTTGTCTTTTATTTCAACTCTTTAATTATATTAAAAAATAATTTTATTTATTTATTTCAGAGAAAGAGTGCATGTGCTTGCACAAGCATGCGGGGGTAGCGGGGCACAGAGGGAGAAGCAGACTTCCTGCTAAGCAGAGAGCCTGATGTGGGGCTCGATCCCAGGATGCTGGGATCGTAACTTGAGCCAAAGGCAGATGCTTAACCAACTGAGCCACCCAGGCGCCCCTAGTTAAAAATTTGTATTAACTATGCTTATTACTCAAATAGCTTCAGTTAAGAATTTGGTTTTTATAAATTTAGCCATTGCTATATCTTTGTGAACTATTTTGACGAGTCAGTGATATTTTCATACTTGTGATATGATGTAAAACCTCTAAGCAATGGAAGGAAAATCTTTATCAAGGTAAATTTGTGCTGTATTAGAAAAGCTCAATTTTCAGAATTTTTTCTCCATCAAGTATTATCAGTTTCCCGTTGTTGTCTTCTCTGATAACATTCTGCTATGAGTTAGTAGCTTTGGTAGTCCTAGTTGGGCCTGTGTACCCAAGAATTTACTTTTCTTTGTGTGAGTTGTACCTTTTCAGTGATTAAAGCCTGAACTATTTAGTGACCAAGTAGTTTCCCACAAAGTTTAGAAAAATATAAACACCATTGCTTACGTGTTGTTGCTGCCTAAATCATTAGATTACAAAGGAGAAAAGACCTAGGTTTGTTTGAGGTTGATGCAAGCAAATTTTTATGAAATCTTCCTGTTAGTTATTTTATGGCTGAGTTTGAGGTTACATACCAACTTGAATGACTCTATTCAAAATGAAACAAACCAGAGAACAAACTCATGACTTTATAAATAAATCTGAATTTTTCATACTGGTATTACCTTTTCTGGAGTAAAAGAGTGTTTACAGACTAGATGTTTAAATCACATACTCTCTCTCTCCTGTAAGAATTACTGACGCAGTGAAAGTATTAAGCATAGCTGTAGTTTCTCAACACTACAAAAAATGATTTTAGGTAAGTAACAGGATTTTAAGATATGAATAATTATCCTATTTTTAGATAGCATTAGCTCTTTAAATACATTATTAAAATGCAAATAGAACAGATACCCACATATATTTAAATTAGTGGTTCTCAAACTTTCTGGCTTTTCCACTTTTAAAAATTGAGGACCCCAAAAAGCTTGTGTCTTTGTTGATATTTGCCATATAAATAATAAAAACTGAGAAATTAAATATTTTATTCATTAAAAACCCCAATAGACCCATTACATATTAACATGATTAACATAGTTTTTTTTATTTTTAATTTTTTATTTTAAAGATTTTATTTTTCAACAGAGAGAGAGGCAGCGAGAGAGGGAACACAAGCAGGGGGAGTGGGAGAGGGAGAAGCTGGCTTCCTGTGGAGCAGGGAGCCCAATGTGGGACTCAGTCCCAGGACTCTGGGATCATGACCTGAGCTGAGGGTAGACCCCCCAACAACTGAGCCACCCAGGTGCCCTAACATAGTTTTTAAAAGCAAAAAAAAAAAAAAAATGTGAACAGGGTGGGTGACATTGTTTTTAAATTTTTGCAAATCTCTTTAATGTTAGGGTTAATAGAAGACATCTAGTTTCTCACAGCTGCTTCTGTGTTTAGTCTCTTGTGTTACTACACATCATTTAGATTCTGGAAAATTCTGTAGACTTGTGAATGAATGTGAAAGAATAAAAGTGAAAGGATAAATGCCATGTTATTATTATGAAAATAATTTTTATCCTGCAGAGCCCCTGAAATGGTCTTGTGGATACCCGGGGGTCCCAGGCCATACCTTGAGAACCAGTGCTTTAAATGAAGAAGGTTGTTTCAGTGATGATTGAATTCTGTCAAGGAAATGAAGGCTAAATATATTTATCTTCTTATTTTTTCATGCTCCTTTTAGGACATAAAGATTATTAACAGCAGCAAAACTGTAAATCAAGAAAACATTTAAATTTAGATTCTATTTTATGAAAGTTGTCTAGTCCCAAAAGCATTTTTTCTCATAGATAATAAGACTTAGCATTGGACCAAGGTGTTTTAAAAACATGTACAACCTTAGCTTTGAGGGAAGAGGTTTTTAGTGTCTTGATCGGATTTGTATTTATGTGGTTCACCTTATCAAAACAACCTCCTGATTGTTAGGAAGTCTTAGGGTACTTAAGGATTTGTACTGCTCTTATAAAGACTTATATTGACGGTCTTCGTATTTTCTCTCATTAGGTTCAATGAAAGATCACCCACAGCAGCAACCAGGCATGTTGTCCCGTGTGACTGGCGGTATCTTCAGTGTTACAAAGGGAGCCGTTGGTGCCACCATTGGTGGTGTGGCTTGGATTGGTGGGAAGAGTCTGGAGGTGACCAAAACAGCTGTTACCACTGTGCCTTCCGTGGGAATAGGGCTGGTGAGAGGGGGCGTGTCTGCTGTGGCTGGAGGCGTCACAGCTGTTGGGTCTGCTGTTGTAAACAAAGTGCCCTTAACGGGAAAGAAGAAAGACAAATCTGACTAAAGTATGGAGATACACTCGCTCTCCACAGCATTATGATGCCAGTGGCATTGAATTGCTAAATTACGGACTACAACCAAGTCACCTGTTTGGACGTTTATCTTCTAAACTGCTGTGTTGAAAGTATTGATGACTGGCTTTTGTCTAAAAAGAAGAGACCAATACTAGCACAGTGTATGAAGGTTTCTCATACTTAAATTCCAGCTTTTTATCTGGTAAAATGTTACACTTATTCAGTTGTAACTGAAGATATGGTATATTTGATATTTACTATAAGTCTTTCAGTTTAACTAAAAAATGTGAAAGTTGAATTTAGTTGATCTTTACAGTTCCATATGTATAATGTGCCAGGTAACTCATTTGCCCCTTAAGAAGGGAACCTTGAATTACATAAACTGTACCTTTGATGTGCCTAATAGTTTCAGATGTCTTAGTTTTTTTTATAACCATAGTTGATTAGGCCAAGAGGCATTCTTTTCTTAAGCTGGTAAAAGTAGCAGGAATTTAGAGCAATTTAAAAGAAGAGATAAATGGTTTTATGATACTGAGTGTTAACCATCTTTTGCTAGATACGCATTACATTAATCATTGATGCCTTATAAAACATCTTTTCTAATACCCTAAACATGTGCAGTTCTTAGAACTATATATGGATTCTTTTAAAAATTGTGAAATTAGTTTTCCCTCATAAGAATCTCAGGAGTATTGGGGTAAAGGCATTTCTTGCTCTCAGCAGATAAGGTAGTGCTTGTAGGCATTTTGTTAACTGTCAGTGTAGTTACCGGCCAAGGTTATGCTTCAACCTGGTTTCATACTCCATCTTTAATACACCTCACAGTGCCTAAGGAATATTTCTTTGCTGGTCATAAGCTATCTTGGAAGTTTCATATTAAGGAGGAACAAATAATTTTAAATTCTTAAGAATCACCTAAAGCATCCAAGATATAAAAAATCTTCACGCCAATTTTATCTTTAGGATGGCTTAAAATGTTAGCAGTACCCCTTTTGAAAATCACAGTAAAAGCAGCCACAAATACTTGGGAGCTGACTTTTAAATCGAAATGAAATAGGCTCTACAGATTAGTTTCGAATGTAAAGTAATAAGTGCTGTCAGTGGTTTGTAGACTTTTAAAATGTTATCTTACAATCCTTTGAAGAAGTCGTAGACTTTGTACTATTTCCAAGTCAACTTCAGGCAGGGAATTGAAGTTTTTTATTGTGGATGATAAGTGTGTCATGTCTTCTTAACATGTCTCATCATGTCTCATTCATTGTCAAAGAATATGACTTAGCTGGAATTCATTTTTTATTTCATATTCAGTTTCATAAAAATTTTAAAAGTGGCACATATATATTTGGCATTCCTCTTAACTAAGGGTTATAATTCAAGCCTGAAAAATCTTAGTTTTCTTTATACTTAAGTCTGGAAATTTGCCTCCATTTTGCAGAAGTGTGTGTGTGTGTGTGTGTGTGTGTGTGTGTGTAGGAAAGGAGGTGATGCTCTAGAGTAAGGCAGAATACATCCTTGAGAACTTAAAACAGATCACTCCAACACCCAAGGCTTAAATGTTTGTTTCTAAACCACTAAGAGTTTTACATTAATAATGTGGAACAACAAATGGATAAGAACATAACTTTTAAAAGCTTTCATAAACACCAGTAGGGATCTTAAGCAAACCTACAAAGGTTCTTGAACCTACCGCTACATAGAAAACTGAAAAGTTGTGGAGTTCATCAGAAATTAAATGGTCGTTTATTTCATGCACTATGATTTAAGGTATATTTGTTGGTATATCCGGTCAAATGTCATAATCAGCAAAAGGGATTTTTAAAAGAAACTCCAGAGTTAATAGATGAACACTAAACAGTGATCTAAATAATGGTATTGGAGAACTTGTTTCCTGCTATTTGAAAGAAATTATTGCTTCATTGCTAGTTTATATTTCTAATTTATCTTCTATAGTCATAGGTTCTGCTGTGCTTTGTACCTGAATTTCTAAACACAGGCTTTAGTTTACTGTGTGCTTGCATATTTATTTTCAACCTTGCTTGTCTTTAAAATTGCTTGAGGAAAAATGGTTGTAATTTCTGCCACCTGGTAGAAAAGCCACCTGGTACATTTTATCTCATCAAGTTTGTTTTAAACTCTGAACTATAACTTTATTCAGGGGAGGCTTTTGCAAGGATGGCAGAGAAGTGTACAAATGAATGGTTAGTTGTAGAGGTTCTTGTTGCAATGAACTTGCCATTTGATGATATGTACAGCTGCACACTTGAGTCTTTTCCAGTTTATTTGCGTAGACTTAGCAGCTTGACCTGTGAAACAGTACTGGTTCACTTCAAGAAACTAAGGTTGATACATACACTTGGAGGCGTCTGTTATTCAGTGTATCTTTTGAGTGGGTATTTGGCACAATGAGGATGAACTTGTGTGACCCACTTGAATGACTGATCTAATAATGTTGACATGAGTCCTGTACTTAGTGAAATGTCAGATGAAGATGACTGGTGATTAATAAAATTTTTTTTGTATTAAAGGAATGGGAAAAGAATACATAAATCTGTTAATAAAGCACTATGATCTGCAAAAGATGAAATGTTTCATAAAGATCTAAGGAAATAAAGGAAATTTAAAGGAAAAACAGGGCAGTCTTAGAATTTTTATAGTTCAGAAAGTACTGTAGTCAGTTTTTAATTTTTGATACTAATGCAAAACATGACAAAACATCTTTGAGTATGTATTTTGATACCAAGACAATGAAATGCAAATATATTTTAGTCAACTCTGATGAAGATTAAAAATGCAGATTTTTAGGTTTTACCCCAACTTTCTGAACCTCTGCAGGGTGGGGCCCAGGACTGCAATTTAACAGCCTCCACAGGTGATTCTTGTCTACAATTTGGGATCTGATGGAGAAGTAGAGAGCACTTTACTCTGTCCTAAGTAACTATGGAACCAACTTGCACCCCCCACTAGACAGAAGTGACTCAAAGAGATGGGAACCAGTTGGAGGAAGGTAGAAAATGGATATATACTGGGTATCTACTTACCTGCCAGGTGCTGTCCATACATTATCTGATTTAGTCAGTGCTGGGGAAGTACCTCTTTTTACAAATACGAAACAGGCTTTCCGTGTTAGCAATTTCCCATTATCACTTTTTTTTTTTTAAGATTTTATTTATTTATTTGAGAGAGAGAGAATGCGAGAGAGAGAGCACATGAGAGGGGGGAGGGTCAGAGGGAGAAGCAGACTCCCCGCCGAGCAGGGAGCCCGATGCGGGACTCGATACAGGGACTCCAGGATCATGACCTGAGCCGAAGGCAGTCGCTTAACCAACTGAGCCACCCAGGCGCCCCCCATTATCACTTTTGAATTCGAGTAAGTCACAACTCCAGTTAATATCCAGAAACAGAAATGGGGCTACTCAGTAACCAGTACTTCATTCTGCTGTTGGCAGTCAGTGCTGACTATACGCTTGATTTCCCAGGCTAACTAACTTGAGTTCCCTGGAAGTCTTATAGGTAATCATTTATTTTGGCAGCTAATTACACTTTGCCACAGAATGAATTTAGTGTAAACTGTTGAAATAATTTTGTTATTAGAGCCTTTTTTTTTTCACAGAGGAAATAAAATCTGACTCTAGTGTTTTATGTAAGGCTGTCTCTCCTTGCTATATCATTGATTTTGAAGATTTCAAATTTTATTCTAGGAAGACAGAAATAAGAATGCAATTATGGAAAAAGGCAGAAAGGTTCAAGGGCTAAAAACTAATGGAATAGGATTTGGTCTAAGGGAAAATAAAGTCCGTAGACTATGTTTGACCATGATGACCAAATTTTCTAAAAATTTAATCTTGTCAAGTCAGAGTAAGCTACACGTGTATTTCTATAACCGTGACGGCCTCTGGTTTTCCACACCTGGACCTGAGCACAATTTTGCTGATGTACTGACTAGGCTTTTTACAAATTAATGGCCACTCAACCCTGCCAAACTTTCTTATATACCCTCTTGTATGTTCATTTTCTTATTCCTCAAAACAACACTTATCTTCTCTTTCCAGCCCTCCTGCAGTACTCCCCTCCCACCCTATTGCCCTTTGTAAGAGGCAACCTGACAGCAACTCTCCTCTCGCACCACTTACCCCGTCACCCTGCCTGCATCCGTCCCCATGCTCTGTGGACCAGGACTATGATCTCTGCTCTGATCCCAAGTCAGTCCGCTTTAACTTCCTGCAGGATATTCATCCTGCAGTTTTTCCATCTCATCCCTGTCTCTCTCCTGGGTCATACTCATCAGCATATAAACATGTTCTGGTATTTGCTTTCTTTAAAGAAAAATTATGCTTAATCTTACAACCATCATTTTCCTGCTTCCCTTCACAGTATTTTTGAGAAACTTTATACAGTCTCTGCAGCTTACTCATCTCCTGTTCTCGAGACCCGCTCCAGTTGCCTTCTTACCTTTCTCATTGCACCAGAATCGCTCTTGATAGGCCAACCAATGATTTCCTTTTTGCCAAATCCATTGGTCACTTATCTATATCTTAATTGACCACCCCATGGCATTCAATATTATTGGCCATGCCCTCTTTTCTCGGCAGACCTCTTTTGGTCAACTCCTTCCAGGTGTGGCCAGCCACTACTACAAATCTATAATTATTTCTGGGCAATCTCATTTAGAGTCGTAGCTTTTTTTAAAGATTTTATTTATTTGACAGATAGCGAGAGAGGGAACACAAGCAGGCTTCTCGCCAAGCAGGGAGCCTGATGCGGGGCTCGATCCCAGGACCCTGGGATCATGACCTGAGCCGAAGGCAGACGCTTAACGACTGAGCCACCCAGGCGCCCCTAGAGTCATCATTGAAACACAGATGATCCCTGAATATCTATCTCCCGTTCTGACTTCTCACAGTTCCAGACTTTGCCATTTGCCTGTTTGACATCTCTGCTCAGATATTTAGTAGGCATCTCAAAATAAAATGAACTAGAACTAAGGTTAACCATATAAATGTATAATCTGTTCCAAACTAGGCCACTTCTGAGAGTGGAAGATAAGCACACCACTGATAATTATGTCAGGACAACAAGCGAACTTTTCATAGCACATTTCATCTGGGATATAGACCCAAGTCGTCTTCCTCACCACCAGCTCTGAAACACCACTTTCTTTCCAAAGGTTCCGAAGGTTTCCCATCACACTTAGAACAAGATCCTGTTCCTTAGATGGACAGGTGACACTCATCCTGTCCCACTCTCCCTGACACTCAGTCCTGCCCCAACTGTTGCTGCCTGCCATTCTTTTGCTCAAACAAACGTTCCTGTTTAACTTTGGGTGACACCCTTTCTGTGCCTGCATCTCACTTGTGTAGCAGTAAATGGCGGTACCCAACTCTAAGGGTTCTAAAGTACAGCATGCCTGGCACTCGGTAGGTGCTACATGGGAGTATCGTTCACTACCCTAAGGAACCAAACATTTGGATAGTGAGGGTTACTTGCATTTGCTTATTGAATAAAGACATGGCCTGCATTTCTAATAGGTTTTTCATTACTTAAGAAAAGGCCATGCACACGTAGGATACAGATGTTTGTCAGAGTCAACGGTCTGGTTGTGTATTTGTTACAAAATTCAAACTCCACAGCTGAAAGTGAGCCAGTCTTTATCTGTATAATGTTTATCTTGGACCAAGATTTAGAAGTAGAAACTTGGAATGCTACTAAAATTGGTACCAACCATCACACACTTTCCCGTTCAGAGCCAGACCTGGATTTTTAGAGTTTTCTAAAAAGCTGCTTACTTCAAATGTATATAAATTAGATCACTTCAGGAGCGCCTGGGTGGCTCAGTCGTTAAGCGTCTGCCTTCGGCTCAAGTCATGATACCAGGGTCCTGGGATCGAGCCCTGCATTGGGCTCCCTGCTTGGCAGGAAGCCTGCTTCTCCTTCTGCCTCTGCTTGTGTTCCTGCTCTCGCTATCTCTGTCAAATAAATAAAATCTTAAAAAAAATTAGATCACTTCATATTTAAGGAATTTTACATAAAAATCCCTAAGTTTGTTGTTGGTACTCCTTTGGCATGTCAGGTAAGGATATGGCTTTTCTTTCCTTTTTAAAAGACCCCTTTATTTATTTGAGAGAGAGAGAGCATGCAAGAGGGGGACAGGGCAGAGGGAGAGACTATCCAAGCAGACTTCCTGCTGAGCATGGAGCCATGAGATCAGGACCTGAGCTGAATCCAAGAGTCGACACTCAACCTATTGAGCCGCCCAGGCACCCCATGGTGTGGCTTTAAAGCAATCCTTTTTCTATTCACAGGTTTGAACAAAGTCAGATCATAGTAAATCTGGGCTCTGTCACTTGGCAGGACTCTCTAAGCTTGTTTCCTCATCTATAAAATGGGGAAAGTAATGAATGCACATAAAAGAGTTCTATGAGAGGAGATGGGCAGTTTTAAACTAACCACACAAGTAAGCTCTATTCTTTTTGAATGAGAAATACTTGGTTCTCAAAGGCACTCATTTATCCCAACCAAGAGATGAAATCAGCTTTTTCTAAAAAAAAAAAAAAAAATGTATTGGAAGTTTGCTAATTTCACTTAACACTAAGCTACAGGATTCAGACCACAGAATGGTGTTTCAGAGCTGGTGGTGAGGAAGACGACTTGGGTCTATATCCCAGATGAAATGTGCTATGTAAATAAAAACATATCCATACTTTGAATTAAGGGAGTGCACTTGTCAATTTCTTAGAAATGATTCACTTATAAAGTTATCACTGATGTGCCATTTACTAGTACAGGAGTTTTTTGACATAGCAGTTCAAGGTAAAAATTACCAACTTTATTTAAAATAAATGCAGTTTATAGTTTAAAATATAGCAAATGAGTCCGAGATTATCTACTCAGAGGTAACTTAGACACAGCTCAGAAGCTAAGTAGTTTCTTAAAATTACTAGTGCCTATAAACTGCCTGACTCACTTAAGTCTTTGCCCCTCAGCTTCACTCTGCAATGCTAGAAAGCAGCAGCAGTCCCCAAGTTACTCTTCCACATTTAATGGTGCCACAGGGTTAAATAATGGCCTTCCTTTTTTGGCCTGAATTTTGCCAAAGTTAGCCTCAAACTCTTTTTTTGTTCCATTTAGATTTGCTAGATGTCCATCCTTTATTCTATAGCCTAGGGAATTCAGTTTCCTTATCCTGTACCGTACTATCTGTGGAGTTAACTCAAGCACCATTGGAGTCTCTTTTATCTGAGCTATGGAAATTCCTTCTTTGAGTAATCCCTGAATTCTCTCTTCCAAAACTGGAACAGAATAATATAAAATGGCAGGACATTTCAAAACTAATTGCTTCAGGTCACGATCTGTGCACTTGAAAGCATTTTTAGAGAAGATAATGCTGTTCTGTATACTTTCTGGGCAAAGTTGAAAAAGAAATCCTTTCAGTTTGGATAGAAGCTGGAGAATTTCAGAGTTTGTGAAACCTTGCTCCTGGAGAAATTCTAGTGTTTCCTTTATAGCTGCAGGAGAATTTAGCAAAATAAATGGATTTTGGCTTAATAATTTCAGTAACCAAACTTTCATGTTGGCCTCGGAGCCACCTAAATTTAGATAACTCTCTTGGAGAATACCTATCATTTGCTTATTTTTCTCAACAGGATTATGAAAAATATTAGATGCAGTTGTCAAAAATCTGCTAATGACCACATTTTTGAGTCCCAACTCTTGAAAGAACTGAATGTTCAGCTTCTGGGTTTCCTGGTCCTTAACAGTAAAGAAAGATTCTGGAAACTGTTCTATTAATTTGACTAACTCTTGCTCGTTTTTGCAGACCAACTGCCAGAGTTCTCTCTGGGTGTTAAAAGTGGTTGGACTGCAGACAATTGCTTCTGGGCAGTGTTCCAAAATACTGGCTATAGCAGCTTCATTGGCACCTAGCAGTTGTAAAACATTTGCAATTTCCTCAACATAGGTTTCATCTTCAAAAAGTACCCATCCTTTTAATCTGCGTATTTTCCTGATATCCACTGAAAATTTAGAGAGCTTTTCCACTGTTCTTTTATTTTCTTTGTTTGACTGACGATCAGTTGTATAGGTGAAGCATGCTAAAGAGGGTCTGTATTTTGAAGCTGCGAGCATCTTTCTGAAAGAACACAGCCTGCAGGGCTGGGAGCTTATCAGCAATTTCCACAGCATGCCGGCAGTCCATTGGCTAATTCCCACCGTCCTGGGGACTCAGAATGTACTCAGCCTACCTGTAACAAAGAAAACACAGGTTTTAACATAAGGGGCATTGACTTTTAGAATGCAAAAATAAATCCGGGCTCTAAGCAGTAGACAGAAATAACATGGATTTAAATTAGACAGGAAAACTGAATTTTGCCAAAGTTAGCCTCAAACTTTTTGTGGAATATTACATATATACTCTTAAATAATTTATAAAGAAACTAACAGACCTCTTCACAACTTAGACATCTTATACATTATAAACACATTGTCTATGTGAGCTTTGCCACAACCTTGTGAAGTAATTTCCATTTTACAGATCAGTAGCAAGCCCATGAAGAGTTCAAAGATCTCAAATGTTATTCTGACACAAATTCCCTTTCCTACAACTCTGTTATGTTTTTCTTTAGGAGACATATTTTACTTCTACACACACACGGTTTTTAAATTTTTTTAACATTTTACATTTTCAAGTTTATGTTTAGCTGAAGCAAACACTTATTGGGGAAGGGGAGTCATCTCTAATTTTATACTTTAGAGTAAATATTTCTGCTGAATAATTATTATCCAAAGTCAATTTATTTAAAATGAGTTAATAAGTATAAACTTGTTTTCTGAGAATTATATGAAAATCTTTTTTATAAATCCAAAATTAAAGTCTTAGCCAGATAACGTAAGGAATGCTATGTGACTGCCCCAGTGGAGCAATGGGCAATCAAATTAAGTGGAATGGGGACCATACTTTTACAAGTCTAACCAGCTGTCCCCACTTGACAGCTTCAGGTCCCTAGAGATGGCTATACTGTGCCTAATGCATTATGGACTTCGGCACTATTTTCTTGTTATCTCTGGTAATGTAAACATGCCTAGTTTGTTGTTGTTGTTTTTTATTTTAACATGTTATTTATTTATTTGAGAGAGAGAGAATGAGAGAGAGAGAGAGAGAGAGAGCATGAGAGCGGGGGAGGGTCAGAGAGAGAGAGGCAGACTCCCCTGCTGAGCAGGGAGCCCGATGTGGGACTCGATCCCGGGACTCCAGGATCATGACCTGAGCCGAAGGCAGTTGCTTAACCAACTGAGCCACCCAGGCACCCCGCCTAGTTTGTTGTTTTAACTTTTTTTTTTTAAGACCGTATTTGAGAGAGAGCATGCACAAATGGGGGAGGGGGATAGAAGCAGAGGAAGAGGGAGAAGCAGACTCCCCAGTGAGCAGGGAGCTGACAAGGGGTCGATCCCAGGACCCTGAGATCATGACCTGAGCCAAAGGCAGACGCTTAACCACTGAGCCACCCAGGCACCCCGTTTTAACTTTTAGTAGCTGAGAGTGTTAAGTGTCGCATCCCTGCCACAAAAGCATTAACTGTTTAGCTAGTCAATAGCCTTCCCTTATTACTTGTAGGTTTGAAGGAAAGTTGAAAAAAGCCATAATCCAATCTCTGCCCCTAATAATGCCATCGCCATATATGATTAAGGACTTTTCACTTTCAAGCCTGTCCTAATGCAAATAAATTGCTATTCTCTAAGGAAAAATGACAAGTAACAATGTTCTCAGTTTGGTTTACCATTTGTAATAATAGCTCATTGTTAGTGCCCATGGTGTCCCAAATAATTGTAGGCACAGTTTGTTTTACTACTGGTGGTTCAACCAGAGTTTTGTTCATATAATTCCTAATACCAGTTTCCTTTAGAGGATTCCTAATTAAGCTATTTTAAAATTTCTAGGAGGACCATGGATTTTAACAGGAAGGAGGAGATACTACATAATGAGGATGGGTACATGCAGATCTAATCTGGAGCCCCATACTCCACAGCTTGGGCCTCACATCTGTACCACATGCTGGAAGAAGCGTGGGCTCTGTCGCCAAAATGTCCATGCTCAGTCCTGGTTCTAACTGATGGGGTCATCTTGGGAAAGTTACTTAGCCTCAGATTAAGTCAGTAAACAAGGAGTGATTAGAACAGTCCCTCACAGTAAATGTTCAGTGAGTATGACTACTAATAGTACCATCTGTAAAAGGGAAAGAAAGTACATAAACTTTACAGGGATACTGTGAGTCCAATACTTTGCACAGGTACATAGTAAGCACTCAATAAACAGTAGCCATTACTAGGAAAACCTGGAGCTAAAATTCTTGTACTAATACAACTTTAGATTGTATTTTAGACAGAAGTACATTATTTACAAAGAATAAGTGAAAATTGTGAAAACTGTATTTTAAATGCTTTGGTTGTCCCAAATAACTGTTTATAAAAGCAATACACTCTCACTAAAGGGAATTTGCCAAATTCTGAAAAGAATAAGGAAGTGGAAGAGTCCTTCACAACTGTTCATATCTGATATACATGTCTGTTTTTTTCTGATTCTTGTCCCTTTTAATTTTTATTTTATTTTTTTTAAAGATTTTTATTTACTTTTTTGACAGAGAGAGACACAGCGAGAGAGGGAACACAAGCAGGGGGAGTGGGAGAGGGAGAAGCAGGCTTCCCGCAGAGCAGGGAGCCCGATGCGGGGCTCGATCCCAGGACCCTGGGATCATGACCTTAGCCGAAGGCAGACGCTTAACGACTGAGCCACCCAGGCGCCCCTTGTTTTAATTTTTAAATACATAAAGCAAGGCTACCTTGTATATGAGAAATAGGGTCTTAAGCTCAGCCTACAATTTGAAATTGTGAAGACTCAGAATTTTTCTTGAAAATGTCTTAAGCAGGCACCACACTAAATACTGACATAATGTCTCCCAGTAAGGCTAGCACAGCAAGGGGCTCCTCAGCACTGAAGGAGATCCCGGTGTTTGGCTAAACACCAGATGAAGTTATGTGGCTTAGTGTGGGGGTTACACTATACAAAATGACAGGTTAAATGTTAGCACCACATGGACCATGGCAAGATGCTTCTGCCCAATGACTCTGAGGGTAAAGCAGGCCGTCTCACATTTCCTGCTTACTCCAGGATGAACCATCATGTGCCTGGTGAGCTGTCCCACAATTAACGCTATCTTGCTCTTTCTTATTCTCTCTCTGATGAGCAAACACAGTTGACTGCAAAAGTGAAGAGCACAAATGTTGTGACTCCTCTATAATCAACACAAATCATATATACATTGATTTATTTTATGCACTCTAAGTATCTAAACTTGGCATCAAAAACACTCTATAAACATTTAAAATGAGTACATGACATATGACAGATACACTGTAATTCTGTAATTCATTCCCTAAGAATGAGTATTTGGGCTATTTGTAGTATTTGTAATATGCTGATTATCTGTCCACATTTCATCATTTTTAGGATGAATCCCTAGGAGAATTACTGAAAAAGAGATGTGAGAACATTTTAAGAGCTAGGTTGTTAATTTACTATCCAGAAAAAAGATCTCAGTTGACCTTGTCACAAGCAGTATGACTGGTTCATCAGTTTTAATTCTGATATGTGAAAAATGAACACAATACTAATTTAACTCCATTTTCTTCTATTAATG
This sequence comes from Halichoerus grypus, assembly GCF_964656455.1. Lineage (NCBI taxonomy): Eukaryota > Metazoa > Chordata > Mammalia > Carnivora > Phocidae > Halichoerus > Halichoerus grypus. The sequence goes on from NC_135717.1 coordinate 163,745,897, forward strand.
AGGCTGAGCTTAATTAATTATTTTGGCCATCTTTATTTCCTTTTGTGAGTTAACTATTCCTGCCTTTTTAAACAGGAATCTTTCTGTTTTTTAAAAACTGACTTATATAAATTCTTCATATATTAAAAAAAAAATCCTCTTGTTTTTGGATTTTCTCCAATTCTCTTTCAGTTGTAAATGGTATATTCCAGCATTACCAAAGTGGTTACATTTTTTTTTATTGTGGTAAGATATAAATTTTACTATTTTTAGGTATACAATTCAGTGGCATTAAGTAAATTCACAAAGTTGTACAACCTCTACCACTATTTCCAGAACTTTTTCATCACCCCAAACACAAACTCTGTTCCCATTAAACAGTAACTCCCCATTCTTTCCTCCTCTCAGCCCCTGGTAACTTCTACTTTCTGTCTCTAGGAATTTGCCTATTCTTGGTACTTCATATAAGTAAGTGGTCATACAATATTTGTCCTGTTGCATTTGGCTTGTTTCACTCGGCATAACATCTTCAAAGTTCATACATAGTATAGCACATGTCAGAACAAAGTGGTTAATTTTAAGTGGGCAAGGGTCATGGAAGTTTCCCTCTTCTTGATGATTCCTACTGCTTTTACGTACCACATGGTCAGAGAAAAATTCATCCATATGTCCTTCTATATTTTTGTTTGATTTTAAGAAGTTAGCTCCTTTAATTCACTTGAAATTTCTGTTGTGAGCTGAAAGTCTAAATAAATTATCAATAGTTTAGCTATCTCCAAGCACTGTTTTTGAACAATCCTTTTCTTCCCCATGATTTGTGAGGTCTCCTTTACTATACATTAAATGTAGCTTTTGATTCTACCTAGCCTCCGTCCTCACTCTCCTGATATTTTGCAATTCCCTGAATGAGCCAGGAGGCTAATTTCTTTGCTGCAAACTCGGCTCCCTCTGCCAGACCATTCTAAAACAATCTCTGGGTCAATGCACTCTTGCATACCCCCCACAACGATGTCAAATCTCCTCAGCTTGGACCTCCAGCTTCTCCTGACCCCTACTCCACTCTCATCCAATGCTCTCGCCTCTACTCTGTACAAAGAAAGGAGAGCAACTCATCACACCAAACTTACACCTTCTGCTATCTCCCCTTTCCTACAATTATACCTTTCAGCATTCAGGGTAATCCCTGCTTCTGTACTGATCCCAACCTCTCTGGCCTGAACACCTCCAGAGCCCTTTTTTCTCATATACTCACTCCTTCAGCTGTATCGTTCCCTCTGGGGCTCCCACCCTTCAGCTCAATGGATCTTCTCACTGCCACTCCAGCTAAAACCCTATTTTCTCTTACCTTCAGTTAATTCTTGCAGATCCTTCTTTCTCTCCAATTCCTCTCCTCCTACTTATATAGATCCCAATAAAGACAATTCCCATGGGATTAGAGCCAATGAGGTCTGTTCGTTCCTGTCTCTTCTGACCTCTGCAGCTTTCAGCATAGTCGACCACTTTCTCCATGAAATACTCTCTCACCTGATTTCCAGGACTTCCCACTCTCAGTTCTCTTCCCCCTCTTGCTACACTCTCACTTCCCTTTATCTATCTCCTTTGCAGGCTCATCTTCAAGGCTTGATTCTAGACCCTCTCCTCTTCTTACCTTACAGTTTCTCCTCAGAGATCCTGTCCTCATCCAGGGCTTCAGTTAATCACTTGGGCTTCTCTCCAACTTCTTCTCAAAATGTGATCTTGTCACCTCCCTGCAATAAACTTTTCAATGGCACTTTAGGATAAAGACATAAAACAAAATACAAATGCCTTACACCATGGTCTAAAAGGCCTCTCTGTCTGGGCTCTGTCACTACCCGAATCTGTGCCCATCTGCCCCACCCCCAACCCCACCAGCCACACCAGTTCTTTTCAGTCCCTGGTGCTCTGCCTGTGCCCACCACAGGGTCTTTGAAGGCTGAGGGCTGTTCCCCATGCCCAAAGTGGCCCTAACTCCTAGGTCTGAGGGTCACTCTCTCAGGGAAACTTCCCTGACCATCTTGAATAGACTAAGTCTCCTGTCCCCATTATAGGGTCTCATGGCACCAGGACTGCTCCTCTGTGCCACCTGTCATAGCCGCAGCTGTTCATGTGTTGTTTCTGTCTCACCCTCCAGGAGGGCAGAGAATCATCACCACCATGTTCCAATGAATTGCTTCCCTACCCTTCACTTCACTGGCATTGCCGACTCTAGGAGGCATTCCTGGACAAGGAGGATCTTTGTGTGCTCTTCCACTGCGTCTTGCTCTTAACCTTACTGTAGCACTTAACCTCCTGTAAAGTTCTTCATCCATTCAACCAGTGGTTTTTCTTTTTTCTTTTTAAGCTCATGCTGTGTTGTCAGGCATTAGGTTAGATACTAGCTGTTCCGCTACAATGTTTCTTCCTAACTTTGGATCAGAGACCCACTGGAGAACCTGGTAAGAGCCACAGACTCTCTTTCCAAAAAGAAAAAAAGAAAAGACCTGTACTCACAACATTTGCAAAAGATTTTACCAGGATTCATGGGCACCCTGCAGCCCAGCTGTAAACAACCTGTACTAGATTGCAAGCACTGGGAGGGTAGGGTCTGAGTTCTGTTCTTCTCTGTCCCTTGTACCCAGCAAAGAACTTGGTCCACAGGGGAACAAAATAAGTATTTGTCAACTGAAACTGAATGAACAAATCCAGTTCATGAGGCAGCCTAAGGTAGTGTGTAAAACTGTGGTCTGTATGGACTTAATTCCTGGTCATTGGTTGTGTTGTGATGTGGGAAAGTCACATCATCTCTCTGTGCCTCAGCTGGAGTGTCAGGAAAATAGGGACACTACATTCTGGGTGCCTGTGAAGACTACATTGAGTTAATACCATAACCACTTACAGAGTACTCAGAAAAGTTATTAAATCACCACAAAAACCCATTTTAAAGATGAGGAAACAGATGCAGGTAAAATAACCTGCCCAAGGTTGCTCAGCTAACAGGGCAGACCTTGGATTCAAACCCAACAACTTGGCTCCAGAGTACAGCTCTTACCCTGTGCCCTACACAGCAATGCTCTGGGCAAATGTTTGTTAAATCACAATGTGGTCTATTCCCAGATACTTCATGCTTCTTAAGCATTCCTGAGGAGGTAAGTTCACTTCTGGAATATGCACAGTTTTCATACTTAATACAGTCTGCTCTACAACATCAGTAATAATTCAATTAAGTTCTACTTTTATAACATGTATGATCTGACAGTTTCAAATTAACCCTAATGTTTATAAATAAGTAAAAAATGAGGACCGAAGGAAGATCTCGGGGAATGATTGACAGCCACACATCCATCTTGTGGGGCCGGCGCTTGTCCAGAGGAACTTCTGACCTCTGGCGCCTGGGCATCTGCCCAGGCCAGGGAGGCTGAGCGGCTGGCGGGGAGTCCCGTTTCTCGGTGCGCGACCCCGGACCCCTGCCTGTCGGCCGCTTTGTCGCTGGTGAGGCTCCCCCCCCGGCGGCGGAGAAAGGGGTGCGACTCACCTGTCCACTCCGCGCAAGACGCACTGAGTCCCGGGTCCCCGGCTCCGTGCTTCCTCCCTCCCCCCCGCCGAGGTTCCCCGTGGCCTGCCGTCTTCCTGAGGCCTGGAAAGAGGGGTCAAGGTCCCAAGACTAGGGTCCCAACAGGGCCGCTAATTTCTCCCAGCACGCTGTCCCGGCCCCCTGCCCCTCTACCCGCAGCCAATCACGGCACAGGAGGCCCGTGAGCCCGCAGACGTACGCCCCCTCAGTCCCAACTCAGCCAATCAAGGTGCGGGACGCAGGCCACGCGACCCTCACGCAAGGCGGGGCTGCGCGACGGAGGCGGGCCAGCGTGGGAATCAGCTTTCCCGGAAACAGCCGGGTGCAGCAATTAATGAGCCTGGCATTTTCACACCCTTTCCTTGCCAGCAAGTTCCGGTCGTTTTGTCCCTTGGGGAATGTCACTAGCCCATAAGAGAAAACGTAAAAGTAACTCAGAAACCGCTGTATCTTGAAGCTATAGCCATTCAGAATTCCCCAAATAATTCGATAGGTAAAGAACTAATTTACAAAAAAAAAAAAAAAAAAAAAATGTAGTTCAAAAAACAAAAAACCTCTTTGGAACATAGCTAGCCTTACTGCTACCCCTCCCACCCGCCCCCAGTAGTGAGCGACTGTGTCTGATATGTCTTTAAAAGCCTCCCCCTGCCGCTTTCGCCTAAATACTTGCCTTTTCCGATAAACTGTCCAGTGGTTTACATTCTAATTATTACCAGTGATGCCAACCTCATAAACTAATTTCGCCTTAAAGCCAGTCCCAATGTCTATCCCATTTATTCTTATATTTATCTATCAATCAACAAATACTTATGGTATGCCTATTAAGTTCCAAGCATGTGAAACAGCAATGAGAAGACAGCAGTGGACAAGACAAGGGGGTATAAAGTACATTCCCGGTCCTGATGGAGTTTACATGTAGGACAGCGAAGGACAAAGACATTAACAACCAATAACATGATTAATCCCAACTAGAGTTAAATGTTTCCAAAGACAGGGTGCCCCGACCCTGCCTAGTTGTCCTATGCTCCTGTATAGAGTTGGGAGTCGGGAAAGCTGTGATTTTCCCAGGCTGGAGATCTCTCCCTTCATGAGTTTCATAGCACACTGTGCACAGTTCTAACACAGCCTGAACACACACCACCGTAATTCTTCCAGACTGCCCTCTCACTTTGTGAACTCCTTGTGGAAACTTACGGATTTATTTTCCTATGAACAATATTTGGCACATTACAGGAACCCAGGAAATGCTAATTGGAGCCTAGCCTTAATACTCAGTTTGTGCTCAATAGGCTTTTTGAGATGGACTGACATTTGCACTTTAATTACACTGAGCAGCAGCAAGAATCCTAGCTCTTTATCGCAAGATCAACTCTGATTTCCAGGACATTCTAAAATTAAATGAGTAGCTCATGTATATGAGGCTAGGGCTGCTTGTCCAGTAACCCTTCTCCTTCTGAGTTATCCTTATATAAAAATCCTATTATTCATGGCTTTACTGAACACTTTTTCCTGCAATTCAAGGATCTGGGACCTGGATTAACCAAAATGTTTCACTGCATTAGGAAAAGGGAATTAGAGTAGGATACAGAGAAGGGAAGGCAGTTAAGGAATGTAAACTCAAGCACTTTAGAACTGCATGCTGCAATCACTGGTCAGGAGGAAGGGAGCAGACATGTACACTAGGGTGCTGGCAGCTTAGCTTGTACAAGGGCTCCACATAGTTGTATAAGAAATGGTAATACATATGATCATGTGCATTGTAATCAAAACTTGAAACTGACCAAGTCAGCTATGCCAACTGTATTAAATAAAGGCTACCTAAAGTTTTTCCATTCCAAGTATTTAGTGAATTTCTAGGACCACGCAATCAGAAAAAAAGCAGTTGGATGGAGAAATGGAAAAAAGAAGCCAGTATTATGGATATTACCTATAGGAAAATTACAAACATGTCTGAAATTGTGGGAAGATCCTGAAGTTTCTAGTACTTAAGAGATGTATTAAAAATATACTGTTATGGGCTGCCTGGGTGGCTCAGTCGGTTAAGCTTCTGCCTTCGGCTCAGGTCATGATCTCAGGGTCCTGGGATCAAGCCCCATGTCGGGCTCCCTGCTCAGCGGGGAGTCTGCTTCTCCCTCTCCCTCTGCTGCTCCCCCTGCTTGTGCTCTCTCTCAAATAAATAAATAAATAAATAAAATCTTTAAAAAAATATACTGTTATCAGGCTTTTATATCCCAATTTTACTAATTTATTTCAAGTGAATGTAAAAGCATAAAAACTTTGCATGCGTTCTTTCAAAAGTTTGGTTTCCTCAACTCAATTTTTCCAAGTTGCAGAACAGAACAGGTTTTGTTAATAAGATTTCAAGATACATTTCCTGAATGAATATAAGGTCTTAAATCCCTCAACCACCAGCAGGGTTTTCAGAACACTAACCCTTCTGGTTAGAGGAAAACACTGTATTCAAATATCTGCTTACCTGAGATACACTAATACCTGTCTTTCCCTTTCAGTGATTCTTTTTAGTTACAATTTAGACCAAACTGAAAAAGCTTTCCAAAAAACCCCCTAAAAGCCCAAATCCCCCTACATTTAAAAGTAAAGTATCAGTGTCTCTGCTGAAACAATGTTCTTTTACTAAAGTATTTATTCACATTGAAACTGAATCTTTTAGGGGCGCCTGGATGGCTCAGTCTGTTAGGTGTCCATCTTGATCTCTGCTCAGGTCTTGATCTCAGGCCCATGAGTTCAAGCCCCGCATTTGGCTCCACATTGGGCGTGGAGCCTACTTAAAAACAAAAAAAACCTGAATCTTTTATTCCCCTGGATGATGATGGCAAATCCCAGGTCTATGAATTTCTCAATGCTGTACAGTACAATCAGGTCCAAAGAGTAGGTTGCTAAATAGAAGCATCATGAAAAACAATTAAAATATCACTCCTTATTAACAGTGGTGAAAGAAGATAAAACATATTTTTTTTCTTTTCTCAGTAATGGAACTTATCAATCAGTGTTAATTCATTATTCAGGATGCTTTTTAAAATGGGTATCATATAAAAAATATGTTACTGTTTTTGCATTTTAGACTCAAATTATTCTTAAAAGTTACCTTTAAATACAATTAACACACTGAACATCTATCACAACTAAGAGTGGGAAAATAAAAAAAAACACTGGTTATAATTCCAAAAGGAAAAAACTAGCCTACGAGAGACAGGAATGGGATAATAATAGTAATGAGAATAACAACAGCTAACCACAGCTGTAGCATAGAGTTAGGCAGACTGTGCACTGCACAATCCAGGGAGCTATAAAGCATGGCAGCCCTGCAGCTAACACTTATCGACTAACCTGCCACATGCCAGGCACTGTTATGAGCATTTCATATGTAGTATAAAGCAGATACTACTCTCATCCCTATATCATAAATAAGAAAAAAAAAGGCACAGAAGGTTAATAACTTGCCCAAGATCTCAAATGAGTGGCAGAGCCAGGCCTTTGACTCCAGAGCTCACATTATTAACTGTAGTGACTAACTCATAGTCATAAGCCCCATTATCTGAAATAACCTCTTTGGTTTTAAATCTTTCTTGCAGATAGGTATTATAAAAAGTATAAAGCATTTGGAAGTTAGTAATCTTATTTGGATTAATTTTGAAAAATACTCTATTACTAAATAAATGGGAGCTGTTCCTTCATCCAGAATGGTTACATGTGGTTTATAGACTCTGTCTCTGATTTGTAATCACATCTCACAGAACAATGCTCTCCCCCTTAACTAAAACAAAAACTTAAAAAGAAAAGAAAAAACAACCACCACCAAGTACACAAGATTCCATATATGCATATACTTTAATAACAAGGTCACTTAGCTGTAAATGAACAAGGGGAGACAAAGAGAACTTAACACATGATACTTCCACAGATTTGGGTCAAAACAGGCATACATGAAGATTTAAAACATATACTGTCTATGTTAACAGAGGCTATAACTACCAATTTTGATTGCGCACATTTTCTAAAACATTATTATCAAAGACTGTAAAGTTAGATCAAACAATGATATCAAGAAAATTTTGCCCTAAAATTTTAACAAAGTCTTTTAAGAAAGTCTAAAAACCTATTTTCCCACATTGACTCTCAAAACTTTTTTATATCAGAATATCAGTTTGCCACTTTAACTTTTACCATACATGAAAAATTATCAAAAATATATTGATGGGTCTATATTAATTGTGACTATTTATATTTACATTAAGCAAAATTTTTACCAAGTTATTTATATACAAATTACCATTTGTCCTATGTGAAATTCATTAAAAAGTTTATAACTATAGAAATGTCATTAGAAACAATGCATTTCAAAATGTAACTGCTTTCCATCAATGAAGAACACTTTAAAATAATTTAACTGAAAAAAGTAGTGAACTCCCCACCAATTTCAGCTGCAACAGTATTCCTCCTGAATGTTTTCTGTGATTTAAGGGGGAAAAAAAAAAACTGGGTAAAGTTTGACTGCAAGGAATTAAATGATAAAAATTTGATGAGTGTTTACCGATCTTATCTTCAACAACTGTACAGTCTAATTAGGGTTGGTGCTAAAAAAACCCAGCAATTTTTTTAAACTTTTACTTTTTATTATTGCTGTTCATATATATATTACTACTGAAGTATAACTGACAGACAATATTATATTAAGTTTCAGGTGTACATCATACTGATTCAACAATTCAATACGTTACTCAATGCTCAACATGATAAATACAGTTAGCAGTAATTTAAAAATTGCCAACAGTTTAAGATAACTGAAGAAACATGTCTTTTAAAACTGGTAAATGTACTGTTTTAGATACTTTTCATATAAACAAATCATAAAATAGTATCCCACATCCAATTCAACTGAATATAGCCATGGCTTTTTGATACCTCTAAAAAGGGCCAATATTAAAAAAAATTAAACTATTCCTGAACTGGAAAGAATTTAGATTTCAGAAGTATCACAACAGATAAAAGAAACTTATAAACATTTAAGAGGCAAAGATTTGGGGAAAAGTTCATAAAGAGATTATGTTAATACCACTAAAATAAAAAGTCACTTTAATTGTTTTAAACTCATGGTCACATAGTAAGGAATTGAAAAAGAGAGTTTTTTCTGAGAAAAAACTTGAGCACAACATTATTACTTTTTCAGATTTAAAGATCATCAATTAAGATGACCATAAAACTAAGTGCAGCAATTTGTCCAGTAGAGATGAACTTCTCTTATCTAAGAATTAACTGATTTTGTAACAATCACTGAAAAGTTTAAGCCTCAGTTTCTCTAGTTTGAAAAAAAATGATTAGCTCCATTTTGGAAATTGTCTTAATTTATGTTGATCACACACTACACTAAAGCAAGAAATAAAGGTCTAAAATATTTACCTAATTAGTGCTCTGTCGCTGGACCTTAGGACCAATACTCTGCGTGTCCTCTTCCTCGCTAGGACGTTTCCCACTGCTGAGACCAGTGCCCATGGAGCTTCTTCCTACATATTTAAAAAAATGTATTTTTTTTTAAGTGTATGTTTAATATAGGAATGGTAAAAAGAACGGTATGCTCAAATGCTTCATTCTTACCTTGCTTTAATAGATGAGTTTGCTGACTGTCTCCATGAGCATAATGTAAAATACCACTCCCTTGAGAGCAACCTGTTAGTATTTAAAAATACTTAAATTACTTAAATTTACTTAAAATTTAGTAAAATTACTTAAATCCCAAGTCGGATGTATTAAGACTACAAATCTAATTTTTAGTAACAGTATTAAGGGCATTTATGCTTTTTAGGACTAAACCTCAATCCTTCATATGAGCCAAAAATCACATGCCCAAATCAGGAAAATTTAAACTTAAGGTCATAGAAATGTTGACTTTTGGTTCAAAGGCAAAATCACTGATAATCATTTTCTAAAAAACATTCCTTTACTGAATAACAATTAGACACTTGAGCATGGAAGCAAAATATAGAGCGACAGTGAGATATATATCCTCCTTTCACCTCTTGTCCCTTTATTCCACATTCTTCCCTCAGTGCCTGTCCAAAACATAGGTCCTTGGAGAGAAGTGAATGAGGGTCTGCCAGATGAGAATTAAACAATTCAAATCACACAAAGAGGAGGAAATACAATGTGGCAGTTACCTAGCCTAAGCAATTACATTAACCCTCTAAAAAGAAACAATGTTACAGGAGAATGGGTTGGCACAGAAAGTAGGTTCTAGAGAAACATTTTTGTCAGTGTGTCCAGATTATGGACAAATATGAACATTCTAGCTCCTACAGAGAAGTCACCTCATGGTCTGAACAAGGCAATCTACTTATTTTTTATTGTAATTTCATGCTCATCAAGTTCCTCTGGATAAAGAATTCAGCTTTTCAGGTACTCAAAATTGGGAAAGTGAATGCCCTCATCAGGGATGAGGGCTTCCATCACTGGAAAGGGATACCTCCACCATAAATAATAAACGAGCGTTCCCTGTTGATACATATTTTTTAAAGATTTTATTTGTCAGAGAGAGAGGGGGGAGAGAAAGAGAGGGAGAGAGCACAAGGAGGGAGAGTGGCAGGCAGAGGTAGAAGCAGGCTCTCCCGTTGAGCAAGGAGCCCGATGCGGGACTCAATTCCAGGACCCTGGGATCATGACCTGAGCCGAAGGCAGACGCTTAACTGACTGAGCCACCCAGGCGACCCTGATTTTTTTTTTTATTTTTTTTTTTAAGATTTTATTTATTTGAGAGAGAGAGAAATCACAAGTAGGCAGACAGGCAGACAGGCAGAGGGAGAGGGAGAAGCAGGCTCCCCGCTGAGCAGGGAGCCCGATGTGGGGATCCTAAACTCCTGGGATCATGACCTGAGCCGAAGGCAGATGCTTAACCTACTGAGCCACCCAGGTGCCCCCCTGGTATTTTAAATCATATGGTTGGTGTGTGTGTGTGTGTGTGTATTTATGTATGTATGTATGTATGTATGGATGGATGGATTGATTTAGGGGGTAGTGCAGAGGGAGAGAGAGAATCTTAAGCAGGCTCCACAACCAGTGTGGAACCTGATGCAGGGCTCAATCTCATGACCCTGAGATCATGACCTGAGCCAAAATCAAGAATCGGATGCTTAACTGACTGAGCCACCCAGGCGCCCCTAAATCACATGAGTTTTAAACTTCTAGTCTGCCAGTCACAGGATGGTCACCTCTAATTATAATAAAAACACTCAGTTCTTGGACTTGTTGAAGGTCAGATTCTGGACTATAGCAAATTATCCACTGAATGGTGCTTTTCCTGGTTTTACCATCAGCAGGGCTTCCCCTAATAGTGATAATTGTTGTCTTGCATTATTGTACAAGATTATTTAAAACTTCACACAACAATGTGAACATACTTAATTCCACTGAATTGTACATTTAAAATGGTTAAATGCTGGGCGCCTGGGTGGCTCAGTTGGTTAAGCGACTGCCTTTGGCTCAGGTCATGATCCTGGAGTCCCTGGATCGAGTCCCACATCGGGCTCCCTGCTCAGCAGGGAGTCTGCTTCTCCCTCTGACCCTAACCCCTCTCATGTGCTCGCTCTCATTCTCTCAAATAAATAAATAAAATCTTTAAAAAATAAAATAAAATAAAATGGTTAAATGCTAAGTTTTATGTTTACATATATTTTGCTATCAAGAAAACTTCAACAGGGGCGCTTGGGTGGCTCTGTCGGTTGAGCATTGGACTCTTGGTTTCTGCTCCGGTCATGATCTCGGGATTGAGCCCTACATCGGGCTCCCCACTCAGCAGGGAGTCTGCTTGGGATTCCTTCCATCTCCCTCTGTCCCTCCCCCTGATCACATACACACTCTCTCTAAAATAAATACATTAAAAAGAAAGAAAGAAAGGAAACTTCAACAAATACATTTTTGATTATCGTATTTAGTCATACCTTATACATTTGTTGAGTGCTCCTTTATGCTAGAGATTATACTAGGTACTAGGGACACAGATATTACTAAGACATGAAGTCTTGTATTCAAGGGGCTCACAGTCCAAGTAGAAGGTGACAGATACATAAAATCACTAAGTACAAATAAATGTTATTATAATGGCTCTGGGATGGAAGTTGTTACAGCATACAGTGAGGACACTGAGGAAGGAAAAGTCAATTTTACTGGAAGATTCAGAGGTAGGCTAAATCACAGACTAGTCACCTCATTTTCTCAACTTCATCAATTTTATTCCTCTTCCAGTTCTAAGATAAATGAGAATAATCTCATAAAAAAAATACTGAGTGAAAGCAGCCAGATACAAAAAAGAGAATACAAACTACAGGATTCTATAAAGTTCAAAAATGGGCAAAAAATTATAGTATTAGAAATCAGGAGAATGATTACTTTTAAAGATGAGAGGGTAAATTAATAAGCTCAATAAATACATTCAGAATTTCCTTAAGATAGCAGTTTATTTCTTTAGAGAGTTAAATGATAAGCAGGCACTTAGAATCTTCCTGTGGCCCTAAATTCATGAATATCTCAACTGCCTGTAACTTCCCCATAAGAATGCAGTAAATTGGGGCACCTGGGTGGCTCAGTCATCAAGCATCTGCCTTTGGCTCAGGTCATGATCCCAGGGTCCTGGGATCGAGCCCCACATAGGGCTCCCTGCTCAGTGGGGAGCCTGCTTCTCCCTCCCCCTGCTTGTGCATGCTCTCTCTCTCTCAAATACAGATTTTATTTATTTGAAAGAGAGAGACAGAGATAGTGACAGAGATAGCGAGAAGACAGCATGAGCGGGGAGGAGAGGGAGAGCAGGAAGCCCGATGGGGTTCGATCCCAGGACCCTGGAACCATGACCTGAGCCAAAGGCAGATGCTTAACTGACAGAGCCACCCAGGTGTCCCAAATAAATAAAATGTTTTAAAAAAATTCTAACTCTAAGCTACTGTGGGGGGAAAATGCATAGAAAAGATATTCAAAGGAAATACACAAAAATTTAATAGTAACTATCTCTACTGGATGGAATTGTGGGTGATTTTTATTTTTCTTCTTTCCTATTTTTCTGAATTTCCTAAATTGTATATAGTGAATATGTTTTTTTTTAAAGCAGTTTTGAGGTATAATTTACATAACATAAAATTCACCTGTTTTAAGTATACAGTTCAATAAATTTTAGTAAATTTACAGAGTTGTGTAATCATTTGCACAATCCAGTTTTAGAATATTTTCATGCCCATTGCATTCATTCTCATTCCTACCCCTAAACCTAAGGTAACCATTAACTTACTTTAAAAAAATGCCTTTTCTAGATAGTTCATATAAATGGAATTGTGCAGTATGTGGTCTTTTATGTCTGGATTCTTTAACCTCACATAGTATTTTTGAGGTCTATCCATGTTGTAGCATGTACCAGCATTTTATTCCTTCTTATGGATTAATATTCCATTGAATGGATGTGCCACATTTTGACTATTATAAATAAACCTATCATAAACATTCTTATGATTCTTAAGTCTTTGTGTAGATATATATTTTCATTTCTTTTGGATAGATACTTAGGAATGGAATTTCTGGGTTATATGTTAAATTTATGTTTAGCTTTTAAGAAACTGCCAACCTGTTTCCCAAAGTAGCTGTACCATTTTACAGACCACCTCTCAACAACATATGAGAGTTCCAGTCTCTTCACATCCTCCATAACACTTGTTATCGTCTGTCATTTTTTAGGTACTTGAGTGGGTACAGGGTAACAAACTCACCCCAGTTTGGGATTTTTCAAGTGTTAGCACTGCAAGTCTCATGTCTCAGGAAACCCCTCAATCCTAGGTACTCAGTGATAGTTGGTTACCCTCAGTGGGAAGTCTCTTAGTGGTTTTGATTTGCATTTCCCTAAGGACTAATAATGCTGAACGGGTATTTTTAAAAGAAAAAAAATAAATAAATACAAACATATTACTATCGTAAATAGATTGTGATTTTATTATAAGAACAAAAATACTTCAAGTCATCTGTGTACAAGTTATAAAGAATCTTGCCCTTTGATATGCCTTCTGAGACACTGTAAAATAAAAGTCTATAAACAGGGTAAGTAGAGGGCATAAAGGGATATGCTTCAGAAATATCCAAGTCCTTTCAAATGGAACAGAAACTAGAGGGAAGAGAAATGCTTAATAGCATAGTCCAAATCCTCAGGATCTTTCCATAATCACTCCCATTTCCAGGTCCACAATGCTTTCTCCTTCATCTGCCTACCCAAATGCTACCCATCCCACCATCTTCCAAGAAAACTTCTGTAGTTCTTTCAGCTCTCAATGACTGTTTCTTTTCTTATTGCATGTGGAAGCAGCATCTTACAATTTATAGTTTTTTTCATTTGTGTTTCTCTTCCCCCCATTTACACTTGAAAGCCTCACAGCACCTAACTACACAGTGTGTTACAGGCAACTATTTACATGATTAGAGCACTTCAAGATTTATTAATCCTATTATATCATAAAATATCATGTGTATTTGTAAAGCAAAATTATTCCAATTTAACTTGCTACCATGGTTAGTTTTTGCAGATAACTCCAAATAATGAATACAGATTTGAGTGGACCAAGAAGCAGTATGCACCATTACTATCCATTAGTTGGGTATCTGGAACCTGTTGCTTCCTACCCTTCTGTTACCTGCCTGTTATTTATGTGCTTCACAGAACTTCTATCCCTCAAATTCATGTATGGACAGAGGAAGCAGGCTGTGAACTGAACAAGAGATCTGACAAAACTATTGAACTGATACCCTGATGAAGTTCAAAATGTAGCTCTGAGAAGAACATTTCAGAAGTATACTGCCATCACTGACCTACTACTAGACCGCTAAGTGAGACACGTTCCAGTAAAAAAATGCTTTATCTTATAAACACTATATATGGCATTACATTTGCAGGGGAGGCCCAATAAGAACTTTTGAACTAGTCAGACCTGGATCTGAATCTTAGCTCAACTACTTACTAACTGTGGGATCTTGATTAAGTCACCTAACCTTTCTTGGCCAATTTCCACCACTACCTCCCCAGATTATTGTGAGAATGTGGCAAAAATCCCCTTGTACTGGGCATAAAGTAGATAGTCAAAATGTGAGTGCTTTGTTCCTTTCTCCTTAATCGTTGGAGTAAAAAAATATAAGCTCTCAAAAGGATACAGAGTATTTCTGAATAAGAAAGGTTCAATTTTTTTTTTTTTTTTTTTAAGATTTTATTTATTTATTTGACAGAGAGAGACACAGCGAGAGAGGGAACACAAGCGGGGGAGTGGGAGAGGGAGAAGCAGGCTTCCCGCGGAGCAGGGAGCCCGATGCGGGGCTCGATCCCAGGACCCTGGGATCATGACCTGAGCTGAAGGCAGACCTTAACGACTGAGCCACCCAGGCACCCCAGAAAGGTTCAATTTTTTAAAGGTTTTGTTCTTAATATCAATTTTAAACATGTGACTTTTTGGAAGAAAAATAAGCATTCCTCAAATGTTGCCTTGTTTTTAATCAAACTAATTAGCCTCATGCTATTTTGGTTAGAACCTTTGCAAACGTATACAATGATTCAAATTTCCAGTACTGGCTTCTTGACATTATTAATATCATACATTAAGAATATATGTGGCAACTAAGTATATATCATATGGAAAATCACTACAAACAAGACTGGAAGGAAAAATTCATGTGCAAAAAGACAAAAGGCCCTATGTATGTGTATGATAAATCTTTTGGCCATATTCACAGGACCACTGACCTTAACTAATTACCTTACACCTGATATGTACCTAAAGAAAGTAAAAAATAATGAACCTTCAGAAAATGGGATATTTGAGTTTCATTTTACCCTTAAAATTGCCCTTCTCAATATCATGCAGCCATCAAAAAAAATGAAATCTTGCCATTTGCAACGACATGGATGGAACTAGAGGGTATTATGCTAAGCGAAATAAGTCAATCAGAGAAAGACAAGTATCATATGATCTCAATGATAAGAGGAATTTGAGAAACAAGACAGAGGATCAGAGGGGAAGGAAGGGAAAAATGAAACAAGATGAAACCAGAGAGGGAGACAAACCATAAGAGACTCTTAACCTCAGGAAACAAACTGAGGGTTGCTGGGGTGGAGGGGGTTGGGAGGGATGGGATGGCTGGGTGATGGACATCGGGGAGGGTATGTACTATGATGAGCGCTGTGAATTGTGTACGACTGATGAATCACAGACCTGTACCCCTGAAACAAATAATACATTATATGTTAATTAAAAAAAATTGCCCTCTTCATTCAGTTTGCAAGATCTTTACTTTGAGCTAAATTCTACTACATGTAATGATGCTTTCCATCTCCAAAATGTCACTAATGGAATGACGGGTGTGTGTGTGTGTGTGTGTGTGTGTGTGTGTGTGTGTGTGTGTGTACATGTATGCCAAAAAAACATTATAGTGAGATTTAATAAAAAATATATTTGATTATTAATCTCTTTATGTGGCTAAGTACATAAATTTCCTTTTCACTTACTTCCACTGCTGCTACAACCTGGAATATTTTCTCCAGGAGAATACCCCATGAGGCCTCCATTCCCATTAGGATTAGAAGGCACTGATGCAAGAAGACCTAAAGGGAAAAAATTTCCTATTAAATTATGATCAAGATCAAATTCAAGGATAGGTACATAAACACCTGCCAAAGAAACAAACCAAAGGTAATTAATGACATACCTAGTCCTCTATATCGTGAAAGCTGCTGATAGATCTGCTTCATCCTCTCAATATTCAAACGGCTTGCCTCAGCATGATTCACCATTGGTTTAGGATAATTAACTCCTATCAAACATTTGGCTACCTTTTGGATACCTTCTGGTGCATTCCAGGGATCATAGATATATTTTGCAGGGAAACCTCTTAGTACAGGCAAATAACGCCTTTTGGGAGAAGGAAGAAAAATTATTAATAAAATGAACTACAAGCAAATTATAACAAACTAATTATTAGCTATGAATGACCAAAATCAAGTCAATACCATTTAATGATTTGTTTACCTATCTCCTCATCTCTGCTGCCCATCATGAGTGGGGAAAACCTTAAGTGTTGCTTAAACATGAAAAGCTCTTCCTGGATTAGTTATTCCAAACTGAATAATAACCACCCTTGATTTACCTGATATAGTCTCCATTGGGATCTGTTCTCCTACCAAAACCAACAGGGCAATAGCAGTGAAAAAACTGTTGGAAAAAGGAACTACAAGACAGCCACATCCAACTTCCAGCATTTATGCTCCAATCTGCATCAAGCAATAATTCTTCAAATACCTTCAGAAGTAACAGTAACCAATTAGTTTGTACACATATAATTCTCAAAGCAAGCATTTTCCAGGTCTCTGTAGATCAAAAGTCAAGGCAAAGAAAATCTAGCACAGAACTGTAAAATTAAACATTCCAAAGTTAGCCTCCTTGTCAATGTTCTGTTCTGTAATGAGTTATTTCAGGGAAAGAAAAAGATCAGTAATATAAGTGAATTTACCCTTCTAGTCTTTGCTGTGTTATTGGGGGGAGGGTAAAATAATGACTCAAGTCACTGATTCAATTAAAAAAGGGAAGAAAAAAAGCAGTAAACACTTTCAAGAAAGGAAAGATGCTACCAAATAAATCACTAACAAAAACTGAGAAGCCTGGTATACTGGCTTACATATAGGGAACACCCAAAT
The DNA here is from genome assembly GCF_964656455.1 of Halichoerus grypus. Lineage (NCBI taxonomy): Eukaryota > Metazoa > Chordata > Mammalia > Carnivora > Phocidae > Halichoerus > Halichoerus grypus. The sequence goes on from NC_135717.1 coordinate 163,763,161, forward strand.
ATAAATGACTTTTAAAAATGCACTCGTGAAAAAATCCAAAAAAACAAAACAAAAAATACACTAGTGAAAAAGCACAAAAAAAAAAAAAAAAAGAAAAAAAGCACTAGCATTATAGAGTTTAAATTTGGAATTCCTTGACCAAAAGGGAAACAGATTTAAAATGCCTTTTTATAAATTCATTAAGTGTTTACTATACATCCACCTCATGTACAACTTTGTACAAGGAAATACAGGAGATGCAAAAAAAAGGGGGGGGGATCAGAAATGGTCCTTGGATAGGGGAAATATATGATATAGGCAGGAAGGTAAAACAAGTCCTATTATATATAACCACAAGATGATGTCACAAAATGTTGTATGCTTCACTTTACATAATCATTAAAAAGTTATGATGTTGTAGTGAGGCAAAATGATATATATTTTAAATTTTATAATATAAATTCGCTATTTCTAAGAATTCTTGGGCAAATCCTTTTTTGTAACAGAAATGATCATCTATAAATATGTTAATCCAATGAGTCCAGAGTGTTAAACCTTATAGTTCCCTTGATGGCTAGGCTGGTTCATGGTTCAGTCTCTGAAATGACTTGAGGTTATAATCAAACCAGTTTTCACCATTTTTCCTGTCTGATTACACCACTCTGCTCTCCAAGAGTGTGCCTGTATTAGGGAATTAAATTCTTTACCTGCTGAAAAAAATTAGACTATAAATGAATCTAAGTAAGAGACAACTTCTAGGAATTGTTTTAATAAGGTATAGGCTCAAAATAAGACTCTGCTACATTAGTTAGAAAAATACTCACCTTCATTCCTTCTTCCCAACTAATCCACAGGTCACCCCGGGTCAGGAAGCAAGCCACTGCATGTCTGGCTAAATGGTGAATCCAACCCTCCTGACGAAGCTGTGTCATGATGGCATCAATCCATGGAAAGCCTGTCCGGCCTTCTGCCCATTTTGCTAAAGCCTCAGGATTCTTATCCCAAGGAATCTGAACACAGATGGGATTTCCTTCCATTTTATCAAAGCGTGGATTATTTGTTGCTGCTGTATAGAAAAATTCACGCCATAACAGTTGCCCATAAAGGGAAAGGGGAGGGGAACTGTTCTTCTTTACCTAAGGTTAAAAAGCAAAGAAGTATTACCAGCAATTTTTTAAAGAAGTTATTTTGAAAAATTAGCTTCAGTTTTAGGTAATACCTTTTTGTAGAGATCTGTTAGTTTGAAGTAAAATAGTCGACATGACAAACAACCAAATCGGAGATAAGGACTGAGTCCAGTAGGGCTAGCAAGCAGGGAATTTGCATTCATTCGAGGTCTTTCAAAGTTGGCTACCCAAGCCTGAAAACACACAGAGAGAATTATGCTGGCTAATTGTCTTTTCCATTTTAAAAGAGTATTTAAAACTGACATTTTTTTTTTTTTTTAAAGTTACATAGTTCTTGGCGAATAAAATTTTATTATCCCAGTCACAAACACGTTTTAATAAACACAACAGAATAAAAGTGAGCATTCTTTTGTTTCAGCCATCCTCGTGTAGCACATACTCATGTGAAATAAATTATCTTCAAATTCCTAACACCAAGCTGAGAGCACTTTCAACCTGTCTCCTTGACATTGAGGTAAAGGTGAAATAGAAGAACTTTATCTTAGCTTCAAAGTTATGGTCATCAGATACCAGCTTACACAGAAAGAAGAGAAGAGACAGTATTGGTAGTAGCTAAAGAAGAAATAGTCAGCAGAGGAGGAAAAAAGTATTTAAATGAGGAGATGGTTGTTAATTTTCAAACAATTAGGTCTATGCTATTTTAACTATTTCTCTCAATTCTTCTTTTCAACAGACTATTTTTTGTTTTTAAAAAAGAGTGAAATTATTTTTTAAATGCCAGTTTGGAAATACAAGCATGACCTGTATTATCATACTTTTCTTTCCAAATGCCTTTCCAAACGTGTAAGTGCTTCAGTTTCTCCGCCTGGCCATACTGCAGAGGGCAAGCCATCTGTATCAAAACCTAAAAAAAAAAAGAAAAGAAAAAAACAGAAAAAAGAGAAAGAGATTCTTCTGTAACTAAAATAATTTTTATTGAACCACAATAATTGGGAAAAAATACTTCACAGAAAAATTATGACAGTAGCATAAAAATTAACTGAGGGCCCTGGATAGGTCTTCACATATAAGGATATAATATGGTCTCTATTCTTTAGGACAAACATCTTAAGGTGATTAACAGATCACATTTATAGCACACATATGTACAGATTTATCACTTCTTAAAGAGTTTCTTTTAGATTTTTTCTCCTTTCTTTCCCTCTTAATTTTACATGTCAAATTAGAAGTGAGATTTTCTGAGTGATTTATTAACTCTTAAGCTTCATTTACACCTACCTAATTCTTCTAATGAAGGGACTCCATATTTCTCATCATGGTCATCAGAAAGAGGAGTTGTGCACTTTTCTATCACTTCGGAAGTAATTGTCTCTACTGGTATCTCTAGTGGTTCCATTTTGCTGATGAGAGTCTGGAATCTCTTATAAGTAAGAGGTGGTTGTCCACCATTGAGTTCTATGATCCTATTGTAGTGCAAAGTTAGTAAAGTGCAAAAAAAAAGTTAGTAAAATGCAGTTAGTATTAAGAAATGACAATATATTTTGATTGATAACTTCTGAAAATGCTTAAAATCAGAAAACAAAAATTAATTACTTAAGACTTCCAGGAGGATATAAGCTTCTCTTATGACCAAGAAACTTATTAAAATAGCTAATGAATCTAAAAATTATTCTCTTCATTTTCTAGACATCTGCTATGTGTCAAAAATATACAGCACACAAATAACAAAACCTTTAAGACAAAGGGTATAATTTAGTATCTATGAGTGAAAAAAACAAGTGGTTAAATCAGCCTAAAAGTAATAACATAAAAATAATATATATGAAAGGTAAAAACATATTACAACACAATTCAAAGAATCTCTTAATCATCAGTAAAAACCAAACCAGACCAATATTATATTGAGGAGCAATAAAGCAAGTCTTATTAATTAGGATTCTATATACTATAGTGATAATCACTTGCTACTTTCTGTTGTGCTCATCATGCCTTTGTTAAATATGTCAGCATATGTATCTTATGGATATACTTTAAATTTCCCTCCTCCTTTTTAATGTACTGTTCGAATCAGTTTGCTAGTATTTTGTGAAGATTTTTGCATCTATATTCATGAGAGATATTGACCTATAGTTCTCTTTTTTTATGGTGTCTTTATCTGGTTTGGTATCAGGCTGATACTGGCCTCATAGAATGAATTTGGAAGTGAAATTAAGAAAACAATCTCATTTACAATTGCACCAAAAAAAAAAAAATATCTAGGAATAAACTTAATCAAAGAGGAGAAAGACTTGTACTCCAAAAACTATAAAACCTGACAAAAGAAATTCAAGATGACACAAAGAAATGGAAAGACACTCCATGCTCATGGGCTGAAAGAACAAATACTGATGGGACGCCTGGCTGGCTCAGTCAAAACAGCGTGCAATTCTTGATGCTGGGGGGAGTTCCACGTTGGGTGTAGAGATTACATAAACAAACAAAAAAATTAACACAAAAGATATTGTTAAAATGTCTACACTACTCAAAGCAATATACACATTTCATGCAACCCCTATCAAAATATCAGTAGCATTTTTCACAGAGCGAGAACAAACAATTCTAAAGTTTGTATGGAACCACAAAAGACCTCAAATAGCCAAAGCAATCTTAAAAAAGAAAAACAAAACTGGAGGTATCACAATTCCAAATTTCAAGTTATATTACAACGTAGTAATAATTAAAACAGTATGGTACTGGCAATAAAAAGAGACACAAAGATCAGTGGAATAGAAGAGAAAACCCAGAAATAAACCCACAATTATATATGGTCAGTCAATCATCAACAAAGGAAGAATGAATATACAATGGGAAAAAGTCTCTTCAATAAATGGTGTTAAGGGTGTGGGGCGGAGGCGGCGGAGAGGCCTGGCAGCAGGGAGTGGTGGGGCCGGCGGCGGGCGCTGGGGGAGCCGAGCTGAGCTGAGCCGGAGTGGGCGGCGCAGGGCGGCGGGGCGAGCAGCCACCATGTCGGTGTTCTGGAAACTGTTCGGGGCAGGACGGGGCAAGGCCGGCAAGGGCGGCCCGACCCCTCAGGATGCCGTCCAGCGGCTGTGGGACACGGAGGAGATGCTAAGTAAGAAGGAGGAATTCCTGGAGACTAAGATCGAGCAGGAGCTGACTGCCGCCAAGAAGCACGGCACCAAAAACAAACGCGAACTAGAACAAATATAGAATTATTTGGAACCACAAAAGGCTTGAATAACCAGAGCAATCTTGAGAAAGAACAATGCCAGAGGCATCACACTTCCTGATTTCAAACTATACTATAAAGCTGTAGTGATGAAAACAGTGTGGTATTGGCATAAAAACAGACACATAGATCAATGGAATAGAATAGAGAGCCCAGAAATAAACCCACAAATTGACCATATATGGTCAACTAAAAAATAATAATAATAAATGGTGTTAAGAAAACTGGACAGCTACATGCAAAAGAATGTAACTGGACCATTTTCTTGCACCATACACAAAAATAAACTCAAAACCGATTAAAGACCTAAATGTGAGACCTGAAACTGTAACAATCCTTGAAGAGAGCTCAGGCAGTAATTACTCTGACATCGGCTGTAGCAACATTTTTCTAGATATGTCTCTTCAGGCAAGGGAAATAAAAGCAAAAATAAGCTACTGGGATTACATCAAAATAAAATGCTTCTGCAAAGGAAACAATCAACAAAACTAAAAGTCAACCTACTGAATGGGAGAATATATTTGCAAATGACATATCTGATAAAGGGTTGGTATCCAAAATCTATAAAGAACTTATAAAACTCGGGCGCCTGGGTGGCTCAGTCATTAAGCATCTGCCTTCGGCTCAGGTCATGATCCCAGGGTCCTGGGATCAAGCCCTGCATCGGGCTCCCTGCTCCTCGGGAAGCCTGCTTCTCCCTTTCCCACGCCCCCTGCTTGTGTTCCTTCTCTCGCTGTGTCTCTGTCAAATAAATAAATAAAATCTTAAAAAAAAAAAAAACTTATAAAACTCAACACCCAAAAAACAAATAATCCAATTAAAAATGGGCATAACACATGAACATTTTTCCAAAGAAGACACCCAGATGGCCAACAGACACATGAAGAGATGCTCAGTATCACTAATCATCAGGGAAATGTAAATCAAAACTACAATGATGTATCACCCCACACCTGTCAGAATGGATAAAATTAAAAACACAAGAAACAACAAGTGTTGGTGAGGATGTGGAGAAAAGGGAATCTTCTTGCACTCTTGGTGGGAATGCAAACTGGTGCAGTCACTGTGTAAAACGGTATGGAGGTTCCCCAAAAAGTTAGAAATAGAATTACCCTAAGATCCAGTAATTTTACTATTGGGTATTTACCCCCAAAATACAAAAACACTAATTCAAAGGGATACATGCACCCCTACATTTATAGCAGCATTATTTACAACAGCCAAACTATGGAAGCAGTCCAAGTGTCCATCGATAGATGAATGGATAACGATGTGATATGTATGTATGTATGTGTATATATACACATTATATATATAAAAGGGAATATTATTCAGCCATAAAAAAGAATGAAATCTTGCCATTTGCAACAACATGGACAGAGATAGAGAGTATGATGCTAAGTGGAATATATCAGTCAGAGAAAGACAAATACCAAATGATTTCATCATATGTGGAACGTAAGAAACAAAATAAACAGGTGGGGGGGGAGGGGGGAAGAAACAAATCAAGAAACAGACTCTTAACTACAGACAACAAACTGATGATTACCAGAGGGGAGGTGAAGCGGGATATGGGGTAAATAGGTGATGGGGATTAAAGAGTACACTTTTACCATGATGAAAAAAATAAAATTAAAAAAACAGTATATTTTTCATTATTCCACATACAGTTATATATAAATTGTATGTATAGAAAGTAAACACCACAAAAACTATCCTCTCTGCTTTTAGTAATTTTGTTTCAGTGTAATACTTTGAGTCTATACAAAGGGTCATAATGAAACTTGTGGACTGTAGCGATACTGCAGTGATACTAGTGAAGACACTGCTAATTATAGAACTTAAGCAAAATAAAGACCTGAGAAAAATGTTTTCTGTATATTTTTATATGATGAATTATATATGGTAAATATTCACATTCAATCCACTAACCAATCCAATTATATGCATAACACTAAATCTCCCACTTAGATGCATGCAACTGCTCTTATCCTATTTTGCCTCTGATGGGGTTTGGGACAGGTCACCCCAAAATATGTCACTTTGGCATATTGATTACTTTGAATTAAAATTACTTAAGAAACAGTATAAGAAGGACACTCTGACCCTGCTCTGTCTCCCTGAAAGCAAGAAATAAATCCTCTATGTGAAGGGTACTTTCCCAGAACCTGGAGAGTAAAAGGTATCCTTATCATCAGAGACAGGTTAATTCAGGCCTGAGAAGGCTGTATAAACTTCATACATTTGCTACCCTAAACCCAAACTTACTTATCTTGGCATTTCTTCACTAACTTACTTTTTTTTTTTTTTCTAAAAGGTGTAAAAGCTGCCTGCTTTGCTCACTTCTTTCAGTCTTATATCCTGGACATATGAATTAAATTTATTTTTCTCCTGTTAATCTGTCTTAAGTCAATTTAATTATTAGACCAGCCAGGAAGTTAGAAGGGAAAAAGGGAAAGTCCTACCCCCCACCCCCACCCCAAATATACTTCCTTTTTGCTATCAGCTTCCTAAAGTTAAGAAAACTGGTAAACTAGAAAGCAAGTTTATTTTTAAGAGATATAGGACTTCTGACTTAATAGCAAATAAGACCCCTGCCTGAAATCAAACCACAGTTTTTCCATACATTTGGAAACGTAGAATAAAATTAACTAGTTTGTCATGTAATTTATAGAATTAGCTTTATTAACTAGATAAAATGAGTACATAACTAAAAGCAAGATAATTTAAAAGGTGCATAAATTACGAGATTTTAAGTTCAGCACTTGTGAAGACAACAGTATGCCAAAAGTTATTAAGTTAATGAATCTGTGAACCTTCAAAACTCAAAGCATATAATAATTCCTAAATTTAAACTTGACCACAGAATCTTTTTTAGACAAAGCATCACCAAGAAATGGTATTTCAAGAAATACACTTTGAGAAATAAGATATTATGCCACTGTTCAGAGGACTACAGCTATAGAAAGTAGTATTACATACAGTTGGCAACTGGACTTAAAATCCAGATCGACAAGATAAACACACATGAAATAAAAAAACTTCATACAATCATACTAAATATATCACAGCATTTCATGGTTTTGTGTCATATAAATATGAAATTAATATTGCTAAGAGCCCAGAAAGGTAAGACCACAGGCTGAGTTAGAATAGTCAAGGTAAATTTTGTGATACTCTTAACAGTTTGAAACTGAAATTCTAAGTATTTTTATCTTATGCACTCACTACATCTGTAATTTTGGCATCTGTCACTGAGTAAGTTAAAAAATCAGAGCAGTTAAATAAAATGCTAAGGGTTTGACATATTCATTTAATTCTCCCATAATTCTATTATGTATATGTTGTTACTTCCATTTTAAAAAACTCCCACAGGTTAAAACTTACTTGTCCATGTACTTTTTTTTTTTTTTTTTTAACGCCCAGCGTAGAGCCTAATGTGGGGTTTAGGCTCATGACCCTGAGATCAAGACCTGAGCTGAGATCAAGAGTCAGACAATTAACCAACAGAGCCATCCAGGCGCCCCTTGTCCATGTACTTAATACCACTGAACTGTATACTTAAAAACGGTTGAGATAACAAATATTATGTGTATTTTACCATAAAAAATAAAAGAAAAAAAACTTACTTGTCCAGGTCATATAATGTATGTGAAATTCGTACAATTACTTCTACTCCAGCTTCAGTAGCCAGTTTCTTAATAGCTGCATCTCGTTCCTTTCCAAAAGGCTCAGAATCATACTCAATTGAAAGTTTAGTAATGTTCCATTCCTAAAGTAAGAAAAAGGAACAAAAATGTACACAAATTTAAATAATTATTTTTCCATTATAACAATACATTCTGGGAAAAAGTGAAAAGCTCAAACTCTACACATGAAACGATTATACATAAATCAAACTTTGAAAATGCAGGAAGAAACCACACAATTTATAAATTCAGAATTATGTAACTAAGAAATGTACACTCACTAGATTTCAGGCATTATACTAGGCAGTAGACAATCTAGTAATACGCTTAAAACCAGCTTCCTACACTAAATTCGTTTGTATAGCACTTTACTTTTCAAATAATTTACACTTGTATTATCTCATTCGCTCCTCAAAATAACCCCCAGTTTGGCACTTTGGTTGATATCTCCATTTGGCAGATAAGGTTATTTTAAAAATTTAGGGACTTGGGCGCCTGGGTGGCTCAGTCGGTTAAGCGTCTGCCTTCGGCTCGAGTCATGATCGCAGGGTTCTGGGATCGAGTTCTGCATCAGGCTCCCTGCTCAGGGGGGGAGTCTGCTTCTCCCTCTCCCTCTGCTGCTGACTCTCTCTCTCTGTCAAATAAATAAATAAAATCTTTTAAAAAATATTAGGGACTTGCCCAAGTTCACAAAGAACAAGAATACCTGGAGGGTATTTATGTCTGCTGAATTTATGTCTGCTGATTCTAAGAATTGGTCTTTCACAAAACTTTTTTTTTTAAGATTTTATTTATTTATTTGAGAGAGAGAGAGAGAGCATGAGTGGGGGGAGGAGCAGAGGGAGAAGCAAACTCCCCACTGAGCAGGGAACCCAATGCAATGCGTGGCTCGATCCCAGGACCCTGGGATCATGACCTGAGCCGAAGGCAGATGCTTAACCAACTGAGCCACCCAGGCGCCCTTTCACAAATCTTTGATAGTTAATATGGTATATGTTGCTTTGCGGAGGTACTCTGTTTTATAATTTTTTATTTCTGATTACCAAAAAATGTTAACTGTGGAGATACAGAGATAGTAATAATGTCAGATATTTATTGAGTATCAGGTGCTATATTGATAACTTCTGTACACATCTCCTTATAGTGATTTTCTTTTTTTTTTTTTTAAAGATTTTATTTATTTATTTGACAGAGAGAGAGAGAGAGAGACAGCAAGAGAAGGAACACAAGCAGGGGGAGTGGGAGAGGAAGAAGCAGGCTTCCCGCTGAGCAGGGAGCCCAATGCGGAGCTCGATCCCAGGACCCTGGGATCATGACCTGAGCTGAAGGCAGAAGCTTAACCGACTGAGCCACCCAGGCGCCCCTCCTTATAGTGATTTTCAATGTGGAGACTGTGACTTCAGGGAATTGTGATTTCCTAAGGGGGTAGTAACTTTAATTCTAAAATCTATTCTGATATATCTTACAAGAAAAAAAAAATCAACGGTAAGTCTACTATTATTTAACTCACTATATAGTAACACACTAATTCTCCAAACCTGTACAGTTTAGACAAGGGCTGTTCCCAATGGTGGGTTAAAAAAAAATACTACTATAAGCCTCGCAGGATATATCCTTATCTTTATGCATGCATCTTAAACATTTTTGGGCATTTGTTCTATTTTTCCTAGAAATAGCTCCTTGAAAAACAATGGATAAGCATATTTAAAATTTTGACAGACAGTGCCAAATTTTCCACCAGATATATTGTACCAATTCACACTCTCATCAGTAGTATACCAAAGTGCTTGCTCCCCATACACTTGCCAGTAGTATGTTAAAGGTTTTTAAAAACCACTAACATACAAATGGTATACACAGAAAAACAGTACCTCATTTTAAAAATTTTCCTTTCTTGAACATCTTGAAGAATGCATACCAAGCTGTCAATAGCTGTTACCTTTAAATTTAGGAGTGCAAATACGGTAATTATTTTTTATTTTACACACTGTTGCATTGCTCCTATTTGTTAGTTCAATCACATACTGTTTTTGAAATTCAGAAATAAAATAAGAGTAGGAAAGCATTATATTTGTTTTATAGTGAAGCAGTATAGAGTAGTAGTTAAAAAACATAGGATCTAAAGTCAGACCTCCTGAGTTCAAAGACTGGCTCAACTATTTGCACAAATGGCTAAGCTCTTCATGCCTGCTTCTTCATCTATAAAATGCGTAGAATGTGAGTAATGTGCTTAGAGAGTACCTAGCACATAATAAACACTATGTGTTTGCTACAGTAAAATGAAAAAAAAAATCATTATGTTACAGGGTTGCTGAAAGATTAAATGAGATAATGCATGTAAATTGTTAAGGACATAGTATACAGTTAAATGAATGACAGCTATTATTACTAGCCATTTGTATATTTCTTTTTTTGTGAGTTGCAGGTTATGTTTGCTTGGTTTTCTATTGCAGTGAATTTTTCTCTTATGGACTTGTAAGAACTCCTTATATTTTAATGATAGCAACCTTTCTTTGCCATATATGTTACAACTTTTTTTCCTAAATAGTAGTTTGCAATTCTATGATTTTTTTTGATAAATAATTTTTTAGTTTTTAGATAGATGATAGAGTTTAAGATAAGTCTGTTAACACTTTTGAAAAGGAAGAGAACGTAAGTCAGACACCTAAAGATCAAAATATAGACCACATTACTAGTAAAGATGAATTGGAGAAAACATACTAGGTTTATGGGCAGGTAAGCTTACTAATATTTTATCCCTGAATTAAACAGATTTATCCATCCAATGATAAGCATCCCCTTCCCTGCAGTATGGGCTACCCCCATAAAATTTATCACACAGGAGAAGAGAATAGGATGTGTGCTCACTTCAGTAAGTGAGAAGAAAAGGTACAATCTGAGCTATACTCACCTAGCTCCTTCTACTAAACTCACCAATGAAATCTTTCACTTCTTCCCTGGGGATAAATTAGTGAGTATCTCTCCCGAAGAAAAACGAAAAGCTAGGGAGGAGAAGGTTCCCCAAACATTAAATGTATTCATTTATACATCAAATATTATAATCTTTATTACAGGCCGGATACAATGCTAGGTCCCTCCCTCCTGGAGCTTACTGAGGAAGACTGGTGACACGGAGGTAAATTTAAAAAGTAAATACAGGGGCGCCTGGGTGGCTCAGTCGTTAAGCATCTGCCTTCGGCTCAGGTCATGATCCCAGGGTCCTGGGATCGAGTCCCACATTGGGCTCCCTGCTCGGCGGGAAGCCTGCTTCTCCCTCTCCCACTCCCCCTGCTTGTGTTCCCTTTCTCGCTATGTCTCTCTCTGTCAAATAAATAAATAATATCTTAAAAAATAAATAAATAAATAAAATAAAAATAAAAAGTAAATACATAATAACTATTAGAAAAAACCAGAATGCTATGATAGAGACTATGGAGATGAGGGTAAGCTGATAAGCTAATTATCTACTCTTTTTCTTCCCGAATTATGCTGGCAAGACTTTCAGTTAGTGGTGAAAGTTTATATCCTTGCTTTTCTCCCTATCTTAGGTGGAAAGCACTCAGTATTTCACCATTAAGAATGACATTCGCTATGTTTTTAATAGACAACTTTTATCAAATTAACATTTACCAATTTTCTATTCCTAGTTTGTTTAAAGTTTTTTTAAATCATAAATGGATGTTGAATTATATCCAATGCTTTTTCTTCATCTATTGAGATAATCATAGCTTTTCCTATATTCTATTAATAGGAAGGATCACCTTAATTGATTTTTATAATGTTGAACCAACTTTGTATTCCTGGGCTACACTAATGTAGTATTATTTAAAAATATTGGTAATTTCAATTTGTTAATATATTGTTAAGGATATCTGAGTCTGTTTCTGGCAGGACATTTGGCTATTTTTTTTCCTTAAAATTTCCTAAAATTTCTTCATCAGGTTTTGCTGTTAAGAGTTATGTTGGTCTCACAAAAGAAGTGTTTTGGGGAAGTGTTCCCAACATTTTCCTATGTTTTCTGAAAAGTGTTATAAAACTGGTATGATTTCTTTCCCAAATATGTGATAGAATTCACAACTAAAGCCTTCTTGGGCCTGGAGTTTTATTTATGGGAAGGCTTTCAATTATAAATTCAATTTCTTTAAGAGATATAAGGCTATTCACTTTTTCTTTTCTTTTCCTGAGAATTTTATAACTTGCACTTTCAAGAAGTTTTTCATCATTTCATCTTAGTTGCATAATTTATTGGCAATATGTTTATAATATCCTTTATTATGCTTTTAAAATTTAGAGAATCTCTAGTGATATCCCCCATTTTTTCTGGATAAAAGTGATTTTCTCCCTTTTTCACCCTGATCAAGATTGTTAGTGTTTATCAATTTAATCTTTTCGAAGACCCAGCTTTTGGCTTTGCTGACTGAATCAATCAGGGTTCAGTCAGGAAACAGAAACCACATCAGAAATTTGAACAGGGAAAATTTAATATAAAGAATTACTAGCAAGTAAAAGGTGGTCAACAATGACAAGGAGTAAAAGAGGAGTTAAGGCTACACTTTCCAATATGGTAGATAGTCAGTAGCCATAGAACTGGCTTCTGAGCACTTGAAATGTAGCTAGTTGGAATAGAGATGTGCTGTAAGAATAAAATATACACTGGATTCCAAAGACTTCACATGAAAAAAGGTTAAAATAGCTTAAAATTTTAATAATTTTATATTGAAAGGAAAATATTTTGATATACTGGGTTAAATAAAATATATATATTTTTTAAAAAGTAAAATATATTACTAAAATTAACTTCATCTGTTTTAAATTTTTACTTTTTTAAATGTGGCTATTAGAAAATTTAGAATTACATTATGTGGCGTCTGTTGTCCAAGGTGTCCAAAATTAGCAATCGCAGAACACTACTACCACCACTAAATGGAGGGAAAATAAGAAAATGAATTAAGAACTTCGAAAAAAAAGAACCCTCCACTGAGATTCACACCTCAATGCATGGGTTCTCCTGCCACAGTAACAGAAAACCTTCCCTGTAGGGAAGGAACTTGCCAAAGGGCAAAGCCAGACCTGGTTCATAGGAACAGCACACTGGGTGGCTGAGAAACTTGCTGCAGGGTGTAGGTAAGCTGGAGCTGGTCTGTGGAAGTGGCCTATCAAGGGGCAGGGAAATTTGCCAGAAGGTGTGGTTAGACTGGGGCTTGTCCAGAAGGGAGGCTGAGGTAAACACTACTGGGTCTCCCACATGCTCAACTGCCAGCTAATGTGCCAAGAAAAAAGCGAAAAGCACAAGGCTACCAAAACGGAAAGCCCCTTCTGTCCTACTATGACTTTGCAGAGAACCACCACCATCTCTCGACAAAACCTAGTATCAAGCCAGCTGACAAAGGAGAAATGTTGACAGCATCCAGCTTCACTATCACAAAGCAGGACGTAGAAGGGTGGATTAGAGCTGAGAGACAATAAATTGACTATTGCAATTTATTTTCTCTATTGTTTGCTTTCTGTTTCATTGATTTCCATTCCTCTGTTTATTATTTTCTTTCTTCTACTTACTATACTATAGGTTTGATTTGTTCTTGTCTTCTACTTTTTAAAAAGATGGAAGCTTAGTTCTTTGATTCCTTCTTTTCTAATAGAGTACTGAAAGCTATTAATTTTTCTCTAAGCACTGCTGTAGCTGAATCCCATGTTTTTTTAATGGCAAGTTGAGTTTTAATATTTTAAAGAAATTACCCTAATAGTAACACTATTTTTTAACTGAAGTATGTTGTGAATCCCATAAATTTTTGTATAGTTTTCATTAGCAGTTATAAATATTTGCAATTCTCTTGCTGTTCATTTTAATTCTACTGAAGTCAAAGAATATATTCTATAAGATGTCAGTTTTTTGAAATTTATTGATATGTTTTGTGGCTGAACATATGGTCTATCTTGGTGAATATTTCATATGCATTAAAAAAGAATGTGTAGTTTTGGGGTGTAGTGTTCTGCAAATACCAGTATACCAAATTGGTTGATAGCATTATTCATATCACCTGTATCTTTATTAATTTTTGTATATTCTATTAATAAGAGTTAGTTTGAGATTCACATATTTTTATGCTGTTAGTTGGTACATACACATTTATAATAGTTATATCTTCTTGATGTAAGATTGCTCTTAATCTCTGGTAATTCTGTCTTGAATTCTACTTTCTTATGCTTACTATTTGCAAAGTATTTTTTTTCAGTCTTTTTTATTTCAAACTGTTTATTAATTAAAATTTTTTTTAGTAGAGTTGGTACACAGTGTTACACTGGTTTCAGACCTACAACATAGTGATTCAAATGCTCTATATGTTATGCTATGCTCACCACAAATGTAGCTACCATCTGTGACTATAAAACACTATTACAATATCATGACCTATATTCCCTATCCTGTGCCTTTTATTTCTGTGACTTATTCATTCCATAACTGGAAACCTGTATCTCCTGTTTTTCATATTCTTATTTTTATTATTTATATTTTTTAAGATTTATTTATTGATCTTAGAGTGAATTAGAGCAAGAGAGAGCAGGGGGAGGGGCTAAGGGAGAAGGAGAGAGAATCCTTAAGCAGACTCCCCGCTAAGCAAGGCGCCCAAGGTCCTTCCCAGGACCCTGAGATCAGGACCTGAGCCAACATCAAGAGTTGGACACTTAACTGACCGAGCCACCCAGGTGCCCCTCTTCATATTTTTAAAATGTCTCTTCTAATCAGCATATAGTTGGTTCTTGCTTATTCTTTATCCAGTCTGACAACTTGTGCCTTTTAAATGGCAAGCTTAAAGTAGACCATTTACACTGAATAAAATTATTGATATAGTTGAGCTTAAATTTACCCATCTGCTTTCATTTAAATGAGTCAAATATTTTTAGTATTCCATTTTAAACTCCTCTATTAACTTTTTTGAAATAGCTCTTTATGCTATTTTAGATCACAATGTACATTCTTATCACTGTCTACCTACAAATCATATATTATTACTGAATAATGTAAGAACTTATAGATACTTGTATTTATTTTGCTCCCATCTTGTGTGATCCTGTTATAAATTTTATTTCTATATATGTTACAAGCCCCTTAATATTGATATTATCTCCTACAATTCACTATTAGTTGGTTTTAACCTGTCAATAGTCTTTTAAAGAAAATAGAATATATAAATATACATAACTAAAAATTTTAAAAAGCTGGTCTTTTATATTTACCCATATATTTATGTGTTCTTTCCTCTTTCTTGCAGATCCTGTCTTTCATCCAGAATGACCTCCTTTCACCTAGCAGAAGTTCCTTTAGTCTTTCTTACAGAACAGATCTGTTGGAAATGAATTATTCTGTTTTTGTCTGCCTGCAAATGTCTTCATTTTACCTTTTTAAATCTCTATCTATCTGTCATCATCTATCTGAGCCTATAGAACCAGGTATTCCCAGGCAGTCTCCCACCCAAGTACAAACCAGGTCCAACCCTGCTTAGCTTCTGAGATCAAACAATCAGGCAAGTTCAGGGTGGTATAGCCTTAGACTACCTTCTTCTTCTTCTTTTTTTTTTTTGTTTTTTAAAGATTTATTTATGTATTTTAGAGAGAACAGTGGGGAGGGACAGAGAGAGAGAGAGAGAGATTCTCAAGCAGACTCCCCGCTGAATGTGGGGCCTGGTGCAGGGCTCAATCTCACTACCCTGAGATCATGACCTGAGCGGAAATCAAGAGTTGGATGCTTAAATGACTGAGCCACCTAGGCATCACTAGCTTCTCTTTTTTTTTAAATGAATATTTTTGCTAAGTTAACAAAGTTGTCTGTAGGGTTTTGTTTTTTTTTTAAGATTTATTTTTAGGGAGAGAGTACGCAAGTGAGGGGAGGGGCAAAGGAAGAGAATCTTTCAAGCAGACTCCCCACTGAGTGAGGAGCCTGATGCGGGCCTCAATCCCACAACCCATGAGATCATGATCTGAGCCTAAACCAAGAGTCGACACCCAACCGAGCCGCCCAGGGGTCCTGTGTGTAGTTCTTTAAAGATGGCATTCAATTACCGTCTGGACTCAATGGTTTCTGATTAAAAAAGCCACCAACAGGGACGCCTGGGTGGCTCAGTTGGTTAAGCGACTGCCTTCAGCTCAGGTCATGATCCTGGAGTCCCGGGATCGAGTCCCATATCAGGCTCCCTGCTCAGCAGGGAGTCTGCTTCTCCCTCTGATCCTCCCCTCTCTCATGTGCGTTCTCTCTCACTCATTCTCTCTCTCTCAAATAAATAAATAAAAATCTTAAAAAAAAAAGAAAAGCCACCAACATTCTTATTGTGGTTCCCTGAATATGTCTTTTCACCTCTGGCTACTTATAAAATTTTCTAACTTTGGTTTTCACTTTATTGACTTTGATGTGACAAGACGTGGTTTTCTTTATATTTATGCTATTTGGGGTTCTGTCACACTTCTTGACACTGTGGGTTGATATCTTTTATCAATTTTAGAAAATTCTTAATCATTATCTCTTCAAACATTTTTTTTCTGTCCCAATCTCTCTCCCCTTTTTTTTTCTAGGTCTACAGTTTTACATATGTTAGGTTAGTGTCACACTCCGTTCCCTTTTTTAAAAACACTTCCTTCTCTTTGTGCTTCAGTTAGGATAATTTCAATTGCCAGTCTTCAAGTTCACTGCTCTTTTTTCTGCTCTGTCTACTCTGGAAAAGCCCACTGAATGAATTCTTCATTTCCTTCTTTTTAATAGTTTCCATTTTTATACTGACATTATCTTCTATTCACGTTTTTCACCTTTGACTAGATTCTTTAATATCTATAGCATAATTATTGTAAAGTCCTTTATTCTAATCCCAACATCTGCATCAACTGTGGGACTATTTCTACTGTTCTTTTTTCTTTCTTTTTTTTTTTTTACTTGATTGCAAGTCACATTTTCCTGCTTCTTCATGTGTTTCATAATTTTTGATTATATGACAGACAATGGTATAAAGAATAGAGATGGAACAAATAATATTTATCTCTAAAAAAAGCACATACTCTTGGCTCTTACTGCTAGAATTTGAATTACCGTAGTCTGTAATTGAGGTGGGGCTTGGCTTTGTTGCTGCTTTTGTTAAATTCCATTCACCACTGGGGTTCAAATATTTTGAGGGTAGGATCCAGACTTTTCAACAGGGCTCGGGATTTGAGCATAGACAAGATTCTAGATGGCTTTACAGCCCAGTCAATAGCATTACAAACTGTGTATCTCTCTCTGCTTTGCTGTCTACCCATCAGCTCTGTGGTTGATGGGGAATTCTCTTTGTATTCCAGCCCTGTCCCCCAATTTTCTGAACCTCTGGAGACATCTTTCTGTCTGTCCTGCTGTGTGTCTGGAGACATCCTGCTGTCCCAGCTTCAGTGGACTGCTACTTTGC
This sequence comes from Halichoerus grypus, assembly GCF_964656455.1. Taxonomy (NCBI): domain Eukaryota; kingdom Metazoa; phylum Chordata; class Mammalia; order Carnivora; family Phocidae; genus Halichoerus; species Halichoerus grypus. The sequence goes on from NC_135717.1 coordinate 163,780,607, forward strand.
ACTAAGTGAATGCCCAGTAGCACTTCAATGAGGGATCTCTCTCAGCTCTTCTGCCTTGCCCCAGCCTTTGGTATATTGCCACTGGTACTCCACAAAAGTACTGTAGGAAAGAACTAGAGAGTGCGTATGAACTTGACTGTGACCAGGGTTTCCTGGAATTCTAATCTGCCATGTCAGTCCATGCATGACCGTGAAAAGCTTGGTAAATTTTGACAGGTTTCTTTTTACTCTCAATTATAGTGGATTCCCTTCTTTTTCTGCTGTGCCTCCATGGATATAGACATGAGTCTCTTTCCTATGAAAAGCGCATCTCTTTATGGAATTTATTTAGGTTTCTCTGTGTCCTCAACTCTCTAGCAGGTTAAAAAAAAAAAACCACCTATGATTTTGTGGCATATTCACTTTCTTCTCATTGTTGAGACATTAGCCTTAGCAACATATTTATGGACATCTCCTCTGGCAAGGGAAACAAAAGCAAATTAAACTATTGGGAGTACACCGAAATAAAAAGCTTTCACACAATGAAGGAAAACAACAAAACAAAAAGGTAATCTACTGAATGGAAGACGATATTTGTAAATGATATATCATCCAAGAAGAAATTAATATCCAAAATATATAAAGAACTTAATAAAACTCAACACCATCCCCCCCAAAAAATCTGATTAAAAATGGTCAAAGTACCCTCAGTTTGTTTCCTATAGTTAAGAGTCTCTTATGGCATTAAAGAGGGCACTTAATGTAATGAGCACTGGGTGTTATATGCAACTGATGAATCACTAAACTCTACCTCTGAAACTAATAATATACTATATGTTAATTAATTAGATTTAAATTTAAAAAATGGTCAAAGGACCTGAATAGACATTTTTCCAAAGAAAATATACAGATGGGCAACGGATACAAAAAAAGATGCTCAACATCACTCATCATGAGGGAAATGCAAATCAAAACCACAATAAGATATCATCTCACACCACTCAGAGTGGTTAGTATTAAAAAGACAAGAAATAACAAATGTTGGCAAGAATATGGAGAAAAGGGAACCCTGATGCAATGTTGATGGGAATGTGAATTGGTGCAGCCACTGTGGAAAACAACATGGAGGTTCTTCATAAAATTAAAAATAAAAATACCATATGATCCAGAAATTCTACTACTGGGTATTTACCCAAAGAAAATGAAAACACTAATTCAAAAAATATACATACCTCTATGTTTGTTGCAGCATTATTTATAATAGTCAAGATATGGAAGCAACCTAAGTGTCCAATGATAGATGGATGGATAAAGAAGATGTAGTATGTGTGCGTGTGTGTGTGTGTGTGTGTGTGTATATGTGTATATATATATATATATGTGTGTGTGTATATATATATACATATATACACACACACATATATGATGGAATATTACTCAGTCACAAAAAAAGAATGAAATCTTGCCATTTACAACAACATAGATGGACCTGGAGTCTATTATCCTAAGTGAAATAAGTCAGACAGGAAAAGGCAAATATATGATTTCCTTATATACGGAATCTAAAAAACAAAACAAATGAACAAACAAACAAACCAGACTCTTAAATACAGAGGACAAACTGGTAGTTGCCAGAGGGGATGTGGGTGGGAAGATGAACAAAATAGATGAAGGGGATTAAGAGGTATAAATTTCCAGTTATAAAATAAGTAAGTCATGGAGATGAAAAGTACAGCATAGGGAATATCATCAATAATATTGTAATAACATTGTATGGTGACAGATGGTGACTATACTTATGGTGAGCACCGAGTAATAGATAGAATTGTTGAATCGATATGCTCTACACCTGAAACTAATGTTACACTGTATGTCAATTATACTTCAGTAATAAATTAAAAAAAAAAAGAAAAGAAAATGTAAGTGAAATCATGTCACTCATGTTACTCAAAAATCGCCATGGATTCCATTTCACTCAGAGTAATAGCCAAACTCTTAAATATGGTCTATAAATAAAGTCCTATGATATGGCTCCTTGCAACCTCTCTGACCCTTTCTCTCCTTTTCACTCACTGCTTCTAGCTATGCTGGCCTTCTTGCTATTCCTAAACAAGTCATGGCACACTTCCACACGAAGGCCTTTGTAACTACTGCTCCCTCTGCCTGCAACATTCTTTCCCCATGCTGCAGTGATCTTAGCAGCTCAAAATGACAGATTCTCACAAGTCTGTCAATTAACTAGATGGTGGTTCTGTTGGGTCTCACTTGGGACTCACCTATGAGTTTGCAATCAGCTGACAGCTTGGCTGGGCCTAGAGGATCTGAGATAATCTCTCTCCCACATCTCAGATCTTGGTGCTGCCTGTTGACTGGCCTTCTATCTCTACATGGTCTCCCATAATTTGATATTCTAGCCCATATTCCCTGCATAATACAAGAAGCATTCCAAAAGGGCAAAGGCAGAAGCTTCAAGGTTGCTTGAAGCTTAGAATTTGGAACTCAATGTCTTCCTTGTCAGTTGGTCAAAATAAGTTATATGACCAACCCAGATTTAAACGTGACCTTTTGATGGAACAAGGTGCAAAATGTTGTGAATTCACAATATCACACCCCAGATATTTGCATGGCTCAGTCCCTTCACATGTTTGCTACATGTCATCTTAGAAGTGAGGCCTTCCATGATTCCATATAAAGTAATTACCTTCCCCTCACCTTGGCATTTAATACTCCACACTTTATTTTAGCACCACCTGACATGCATATTTACTTGTTTATTATCTGCCTCCTTCCCACTATCATATAAGCTCTGCCAAGGTAGGAATATCTTCTTTTTGGTTCCCTAATATATCTGCACCACCTTGAACTCTGCCTTGTACATAGTAGGCACTCAATCAAGACCTGCTGAATGAATTCCCTTATTCAAATGAGCATGTACTATAAAATAATAAGGCAAGAATCCAAAGTAACTCAAAAAGCATAATACAAATTCTATGCATGTGAAATATTAGTGGCTTTAGATGTTCTTTGATTTATTCTAAGATTTTGAACAGAACATTTTGTTACATTTCAGTGAGTCCATCTATACAGACTTTAGTCCCTATTTCTTGAATATAATGAGAATGTTTTAATGTTTCAACTCTTCATTAAAAGTTTCTGCTGGGCCCAGAATGTATATGGTCTTGGTAGCTTACCATTCTGGCACCAAATGTGGAAGCTGCAAGATTTAACTGCATAATAACAATAATTTAAGTAAGATTCATATGATTAATAGCATATCCAAGTTTTGCCTACATTAGTGTCTGCTAAGTTTATCATTTCTTCAGAACATAAAAAAAGAAGTTAAAAAAAAAGTCCTATATTAAGTTCAGAATTTAACTGGGAAAAACTCTAAGTAGAAAACACATCAGAAAACAACAGTTTATCAGACATATATGTAAATATGTGTATATAAAAAAAAATAAAAATACTCTGACCTCATCCCTAAATCTACTCAATATAAACAGAATGAGTGAATGCTATAGAGAGGAGAAGATATATACTAGACATCAGTACTGGAACCACTCTCACCATCCCAATCAACTAAAGCACTGTTATCAGGTCTAAAACAGTTTTACCTTCCATGTGGGAAATAGGATTACTTACCTATTAAAAATTCTATTTTCTGTACTAGAATAATAAAACTAGAGACAATAATGTAAATGAGTCAGCTGGTTACCAACAAAAGAATCTTTTCTCTCAGAGAAACGGGTGTGTGATGGTGAAGGGGTGGGAAGGAGACCTGCTTTTTATTGTATATCCTTTTAGGCTCTTTTTTTCTTTTTTTCTTTTTTAAACACATGCATGTAGCACCTCTAAACAAAAAGTAAAAATAAAAACATCAACGCAATTTAAAAAAAGGAATTAATTCCCTCTCTGGCTCTAGACATAGTATATAATCTGAAAGGAAGTTTTCATAAGTGGCATTTTACATAGTACATAGCCCAAGGAAAAATCAGAATAAAATGGTAAGCACTCTATATGCCTTATGTGTTTCATGTATCTGTATTTTATGGCCCATGTGGAAATCACTGCTTCTCTGCCAAACTGACAAAGACCGGGATAGCATCTAAAGATGGTAGGTAGTTTAATCCAATAATGTTAATTTAGGTAGAAGAAAACTTAAAACTAAGAATATAAAAGATTTGCTACCTTAAAACAATTTTTTTAAAACAAGTAAGTAAGTTTTGTGATTTTATTTTATTTTATTTTTTGGTTTTAATTCCAATATATTCAACATACACTGTTATATTAGTTTCAGGGGTACAATGTAGTGATTCAACAATTCTATACATCACCCAGTGCTCATCACAAGGGCACTCCTTAAATCCCCATCACGTATTTCACCCATCCCCTTACCCCCACCCCCCTCCTCCAGAAACTATCAGTTTGTTCTCTATAGTTAAGAGTCTGTTTCTTGATCTCTTTCTTTTTTTTTTTTAAAGATTTTATTTATTTATTTGAGAGAGAGAGAATGAGAGAGAGTGAGCACATGAGAGGGGGGAGGGTCAGAGGGAGAAGCAGACTCCCCGCCGAGCAGGGAGCCCAATGCGGGACTCGATCCAGGGACTCCAGGATCATGACCTGAGCCGAAGGCAGTCGCTTAACCAACTGAGCCACCCAGGCGCCCTCTCTCTCTTTTTCCCGTTGCTGATTTATTTTGTTTCTTAAATTCCACATATGAATGACATCATATGGTATCTGTCTCTCTGATTTATTTTGCTTAGTGTTATACTCTCTAGCTCCATCCATATTGTTGCAAATGGCAAGATTTCATTCTTTTTTATGACTGAATAATATCCCATTGTATATATACACCACCACTTCTTTATCCATTCATCTGTCAATGGACACTTAGACTCTTCCATACTTTGGCTATTGTAAAAAAATGCTGCTATACATGTAGGGGTGCATGTATGCCTTTGAATTAGTTTTTATATTTTTTGAGTAAATACCCAGTAGTGCAATTACTGGATTATAGGGTAGTTCTAGTTTTAACTTTTTGAGGAATTTCCATATTGTTTTCCATAGTTGGCTGTACCAGTTTGCATTACCACCAACAGTGCAAGAGGGTTCCTTTTTCTCCATATTCTTAAACACTTGTTGTTTAAGCTTTGTTATTTTAAAGCAACAAAGTCCTCTTAGGATTCATTTTACTTATACCACATGGATTTAGAGATACATACACTTTTACACTCATGAGTTGTTGATGAACTATTACACCATTGTTTCTGATGTGCTTTCTACTCAGAATTCTTCCAGGTACCTAGATTAAATTCTGATTCTAAGTAGCCATAGTAGTAAAACATACTTTGATAAAGTAAATCTTCACTAGTCAAAACTGCTGCATTAGCCAAATCCTAAACATTAAAGGTTTCTTTCATACCAGTGAAAAAGATTAGGTAGTTTATTTGACTCCCAGCACTGGGGACATTTTCATTCAGGGAAAGGAACTGTTCTCTTCTGCATTAGAAATAGGAACATTACTATAAAAAAAAAATTGATGAATCAAACAGCTGCCAAAAAAAAGAAAAAAAAGGCAGATATACATTAGAAATTCTAATGGTAGGAAAGAGGAAGGGATGGATAAACAAGAGATAACCAGGAATCAGCTTCTGGTCTGAGCACTTCCATGACCTAGCTGTATGACCTTAGTCAACTCTTTTAACCTCTCCAGGACTAATTTTTTCATTTAGAAAAAAGAAAAAGAAGGGAGACATAAAACAAGGAGATTTAAGATTCTCCTTAAGTTAAAAAAGAACCCACAAAACTACAGTTTTGTATTATTAGTAGCATGTTGTTCATTATAGCCCTTGGACCCAAAAAGTTCTCATATAAGAATTATGCCAAAAATGTACTAGCACATGTGAGCAAAGATATTTGTATCTGGACAAGGATGTTCACTGACAGCATTATTTGTATTAGCAAAAGCCTGTGGAAAATGACCAAATGTTCAGTAGACAGCTTGTTAAAGAAATCATAGCATACCTACACAATGGAATACTACAAAGCCATTTAAAAGACTGAGGGAGCAGTAGGAAACAACCTCTAAAATACATGGCCATATGAATAAAGCATGGCACAGATGGTATAAAATATAGTGCGTCTTTTTTTTTTTTCTTCAAGATTTTATTTATTTATTTGACAGAGAGAAACACAGCGAGAAAGGGAACACAAGCAGGGGGAGTGGGAGAGGGAGAAGAGGCTTCCCGCGGAGCAGGGAGCCCGATGTGGGGCTCAATCCCAGGACTCTGGGATCATGGCCTGATCCGAAGGCAGACGCTTAACCGACTGAGCCACCCAGGCGCCCCTATAATGCGTTCTTATCTTGGTTGTTAAGAAGGGGATGTTAACATACACAAAAATGCAAATTTATATACACAGATGGACCTACAGGTATTTTATATATGTATATATAGACACATGCACATATATATTCTTATTAATGCAAAAAATATTTCTAATGCATACACAAGAAACTGGTAGTAGCTGTTGCTTCTGGGAGGGGAACTAGCACTTTAAGGCAGAAGTAAGATTTAAGTTTTTACTGTAAACCACTTTTTCGCTGTCTGATTCTACCATGTGAAGCTTTTATTAAATAAATTAAAAAAAAACATAAAATTTTTTTTAAAAAATACTTATATTTCCCATACTTTAAATTACCTCAAATACCTTACTTATCAAATATGTGTTTTCTCTGAAAAAAGATTATTATTTTATGCAAAGATTTTTCAGATTACCTTAAAAAGCCTGGGAAACACATCTGCTGGTTGTCCACGAATCACAAACAAACGAGAATTTAATTTTCGCAGATTGGCATCAAGGTCTTCAAGACATTGAAGCAAAAATCTACAGAGAAAAATATTATTAAAATTCTTAAACATGTATACTTAGAAGATATAAAGTATTACAAAATCACGTTATTCTAAAAACTGACATGCCAACCCCATAATTTTATTACCTCTTATTATCTTATTATTTCTAACTGATCTGTAAATTACTGTTTCCAGAGATCATACTTACAATTTTCTTACTACAACACAAGTTTCTCAGTATTTTAATGAAATTCCTAAATTAAATCACTAACTTCCATTAAATAATAGTGAGTGAATGTTAGCAAGGTTTAATTTGTAAGCATAAAAATTATATAAATTAAATGAATTGATTTCATTGTTTCATTGATGAAATGAACTCAAGTTCAAACAGAAAAGCCACATTGAAAAATCTAGAACATTTTTCTACTGAAAAAAATGGAAATATCCTATTTAATCACTCTGAGCAAGTGAATAATTTAAGAATTTGAGTATTAGGGGATACTGTAATCATCTATGAGAGAGAAAACATGTCTATATTCAAGTTTCTTATCTAATTAAAGAAACTGATTAAATAGACATGAAATTATGTGGCATAACTCTGAACGCCAGATTAATTAAAAAAGAAAAATTCCATGCAACAGGTGGGCTTTTCTCAATGAAGTAAGTACCAACAAGGCTTACACATGATAGTATGTTGAGAAATTCTGGGGTAGTACCGGAAGACTGCTCACTGTGCATCTTTTATTGTAAAGAAATGGAGCAGTCTCCAAGAGGAAATCTGAAAGAGAGGTCATCCCTGGAAAATTCAACCTCACTATTTGCCTCATTTCATCTAGATTCTCTTCCCCTCAGCTGGACATACCTTATTTCCTCTTTACTCTGCTCCTTTCATGTATCTGAACTTAAGGTTAAATATGTGTCTGCCTTTTCCACAGGCCATGTGTTCTCTGAGAATAGTGATTGTGTTTACTTATGAGGAGAAGCTAATACGAATGAAAAGGCACATTTCAGAAATGCATTGTCCAATATGGTAGCCACTATGCACATATAGCCATTTAAATTTAATCAACAATTCAGTTTCTCAGTCACACTTGCCATATTTCAAGGCCTCTGAACAGCCACATGTGTGCCTATTAGTTACCATATTGGACAGCACAGGTGAAGAACATTTCTATCACTGCAGAAAGTTCTACCAGACACCATTATTCTAGGAGGCTGTTCAGTTCAGATCATTTGCCTATTCTGATACTATCATTTCATCAAGAAAGTTTTGTTAATTTTTTACAGTTGTAGTTATTACTGACATCAGTATACCTAGTCAAGTTTGATACTCTTTTCTATTTAGGAGCCATCATCTCTATGGGTGTGGGAACTCGTGAGGACTCATGACTATATATATCACCTTTATTTTTTTTTAAAGATTCTATTTATTTATTTGCCAGAGAGAGAAAGCACAAGCAGGGGGAGTGGCAGGCAGTGAGAGAAGCAGGCGCTGAGCAAGGAGCCAACACGGGACTTGATCCAAGGATCCTGGGATCACAACTTGAGCCGAAGGCAGATACTTAACCGACTGAGCCACCCAGGTATCCCCCATCATATCACCTTTAGTAAGTTGCACAATTGTCTTTAAACAAATAGAAAACAAATCTTTCTATCTTCACATTTATATTTCACCTCACCCCTGTTCTGTTTGGGTTTGGAGCCATCGCCCTAACACTGACCCCTACCCTCAACTTACCACTACAAATGTGCAAATACTCTGGGGGAGAAGATTGTTGTTATTTTTATACCAATACAAAAGTACCTGAATTTTATAAAATTATCCATAACTATGAATATTTTTCATGTTTGGTGATAAATGTTTATTACAAAACATCTAGTTTTATGTATTTGCTTGGCAAAAGAGTTTTTAGACACTGTAGCAGTCAGATAAAAAATTAAGAGGTTGAATGAACTAGCAATTTTAAGTTTTCTTAAATTTAAACAGTACAAAACTAAAATGTCCTGGAAGGATAATCCAAGGCAGAGATAATTCTCAAATCTCTTTTGTGCCATTAGTTTCAGAATGGAAATGTTTCCATATGGTACAAGCAGGTCAAGGATAGATGGGAAAAAATGGGAAAAGAAAAAAATCTGATTAATGCATAAAATGAACAAGCCTGGATTAATTAATAATTGGCCTTTTATTTTTCCCTTTCTTGTTCACAGGCTAAGCATTCTTAATACTTTTCAATAAACACCCTATGAACCAAACATTGGAGAGAATGATATGAACTGAAGCAATGTCTTACAATGGAAAATGCAACCAAAGAATTAGTTTTGCTTTGGTACTGCATAAAACAAAGGAATAGATATATTTAAATATGGTGTTTTTCTTCCATAGTATGATATTTTTCTTCCACAGATGTTATCATTTATATCATTGTAATTTCACATAAAAATTAGAGAAGTACAGTGGACTCAAATATAGGTACTTTATTTTTTTTAAAGATTAAAAAATTTTTTTTATTTATTTGACAGACAGAAAGACAGCGAGAGCAGGAACACAAGCAGAGGGAGTGGGAGAGGGAGAAGTAGGCTTCTCGTGGAGCAGGGAGCCTGATGTGGGGCTCGATCCCAGGACCCTGGGATCATGACCTGAGCTGAAGGCAGATGCTTAAAGACTGAGCCACCCAGATGCCAAATATAGATACTTTAAAAAAGAACATTGTACCTTTCCACTGTGACTTCTGAAACCAAATGCATATATTTTTTTCATAAAATAAAATTTACTTTGCACATATTTACTTATGTTATATGTACATAAGAAAATTATTAGAAGAATACTTACCAAGCTGTTAATAATAGCTACCTTTGGGGAGTGGGAATCTGGGGTGGGACTGAAGATGAAACAGGCTTTTTTTTTTTTTTACTTCATAAAAAGTATAAAATTGATAATGAGCATACACTCTTTCAGAGTAAAACAAACTGAGAAATACTGTATCTACTATAAACAAGGTTTAATACAGAGTGAACATCTTTTCAAAGCAAGAGACATACCTCTATGGCATCAATTTTGTTGGTTTCATGGTATTCCATTACATGGATATCACATAATTTAACAACTCTAGCAACAAATTACTATCCTTCAATCAATCCTGAAAAGTTCTAATTTCCTTATCTTTATGGCGGGGATAGTAATAGGACCCATATCACAGCATGTTGTGAGAATTAAATTAACTAATATATGTGAAGCTCTCAGAACAGTGCCTGATCCATAATAAGCACAATTACCTGTTATCTATTATTTTTGGTCCTCTCCTTCCTAGCACTTCTGTTCTTGGTATAATAATTCTAGCCCTTATTATCTCTTGCTGGCATTATTTATTGCAATGTCTTAAAATACATTTTCCTACCAACATCTCTTCCCCACTCTAATCCATTTTATACGGTACACCAAATCTTTCTGACGCACACTTTCCTGTACAAAGGTCTTCAAAAATTCATTCCCTAAAACACATAATTTTGTTTGGCCACTAACTTAGGGTTCCAGGTTCATTTCTTACTATTCCCCCTTCCTTCTCACCAAACCAAACTACTCTTTTTGCCACATATCCACTCTTCTGGAATTTGCTCCATGATCTTCCCTCAGCCTAGAATACCTTTCCCAATTTCCATCTCTTCAAGTTCATATACAACTAATCTTCAGTCTTCCAACTGAAAGTAATTTCTCCATCATCTAAACTATTAAAGGACATATGGAACTCATCCTCGAGAAACGTTCACATTGTACTTTACATTACAGCTATCATATATACACAGCACCTTCTCCTTCTGATGGATTCCAAATTAGTATGTGTGTCTCATTCCTAACTATGCAGTTTTCTTAATGTGTGTTTTGGTTTCTACATTTGGCAAACAAATATCATGTGATCAATACAATCTGTTGAAAAGATTAGAAATAGGATTAAAAAAAAACCCATAGAGTTGTCTTGTATGACTGTTGAAAAACTAGAAACACACACACACACAAAAAAAAGAAAAACTAGAAGCACTATAAAATCACCTAGTAGAATTACTAGCACTTGGTAGATATTCATCAGCATAAGCTGGTAGCGTAAGTTATCATTATTCTCCTCTTGGAATAATTTATATTTCCAAAAAAAGGAACACATATTTCTATATAAATACCTGGGAATGAGAACATAAGACAATTAATTAGTTGGATGCCTACATCTACACACATAATTGTCTTGGATTCATAATTTCTCCTGAATGTGACTTTGAACAAAGGTTCAATGAAAATCTTTCCCAGTGACAAGGCAAATGCGAACATGAATAAGTATATAACAGGAGCAAGGGAAACAAAAGCAAAAATAAACTATTGGGACTACATCTTGGGACTTCTCTTCTTCACTCCACTCCACAGTGAAGGGAAACAATCAACAAAACTAAAAGACAACTTATTGAATGGAAGAAGATATTTGCAAATGACATATCCAATAAAGGGTTAGTACCCAAAATATATAAAGAACTGATACAACTCAACACCCAAAAACCAAATAATCCAATTAACAATGGGCAGAAGAAATGAACAAACGTCTCTTCAAAGAAGACATATAAATGGCCAACAGACACATGAAAAGATGCTCAACATCATGCATCATCAGGGAAATGCAAAACAAAACCACAATGACATACCCCTCACACCTGTCAGAATGGCTAAAGTCAAAAACTCAAGAAACAAGTGTTGGTGAGGATGTGGAGAAAAAGGAACTTTTGTGCACTGGTGTGGGAATGCAAACTGGTGCAGTCATTTTGGAAGACAGTACAGAGGTTCCTCATAAAATTAAAAATAGAACAACCTTATAATCAAGTAATTGCACTACTGGGTATTTACCCAAAAAATACACTAATTCAAAGGGATACATGCACCCTTGTTTACTGAAGCATTATTTACAATAACCAAACAATGGAAGCAGCCCAAGTGTTGATCAATAGATGGATAAAGAAGATATACAGATATGCATATATCATGGAATATTACTCAGCCATAAAAAAGAATGAAATCTTGCCATTTGCAACAACATGGATAGATCTAGAAAGTATAATGCTAAGTGAAATAAGCCAGTCAGAGAAAAACAAATACCATATAATTTCACTCATATGTGGAATTTAAGAAATAATACAAATGAACAAAGGGGCAAGGGGAGAAAAAAACAAACCAAAAAACAGACTCTTAACTACACAGAATGAACAAATGGCTTCCAGAGGGGAGGTCGGTGGGGGAATGGGTGAAATAGGGAAGGGGATGGAGAGTACACTTATCTTGATGACCACTGAGTAATATCTGGAATTGTTGAATCACTAAATTTATACCTGAAATGAATATAACACTGTAATATTAACACTGGATACAAAACTTTTCTATATATATCTCAAGATATAGTACAATTAAGATCCTGAATCAACTAATCTCTAAGTATATAATTCCTCCTTGATAATACCATAAAATGAAACCTCTAATATCCTAGGTTCAAAGTATCAACTCATTGACATACAAGATTTCTTTTCAGTGCTGAAGGGATAGTGTTACTTGAAAGGGTGCTATATAAAATCTGACCTTTCATCCTTTACCCTTAACTGGGAAGAGTGAGTTCTGTCAGAGTTCAGATTCAGTGTGTTCCAGAGAACACACCAATTTCAGCCTTTATATATTACGGTTACATGTGCCTCAGAACAGGCATCCAATATTCAATGGAATAATTCAATATAATACATTGAAAATACACAGGGTACACTTTTAACAGGAATATATGTTCAGATCTTCTCTTAATATGGCATATTACTATACCCATTTGGAGGCTCAGTTAATAATGCTATTAACTACATGCAACAAATTACTTTTAAAGGCCAAACAGTAGTAAAACTCACTACATCTCTTTGCATAACTGTATTACCTACATAGAACCACAGTTCTCTTGTTATTTAATTGCATTACTAATTTGCATCACTTCAAAATAGAAAGGGTGTTAAGAAAATATACTTCTTCAGTTTAAACATATTAAAGACTTAAAAAAAAATCTCCAGAGATCACTAATTTATTGCTAAAAAAAAAAAGTTACACGCAGTGAGTTTCCTTATACCATTTCCAACAGATGATTTCAACATGAATCAACAGAAACAGTTTCTTAAAGTAGGTCATTGCTATAGCAACCAGTGGGTGGTTTGGTATACTCCCCATCACAATGACCTACTTTCTAGCCTGTGCTAGAATAGCTTTATATAACCAGAATTTCTAGTTCTGTCTATAAAATAGTCTAAAAAAGGCAATGATGAGATACAACATAATCCCACGGTTGTTGAAAACAAGGCATACAAATTAACATGTATCATACCAGAATAAAGCCATCTGGTTCTGCACTTTAGTTTATAAAATATATCTTATCACATGCTCAAAGATGAAAAATACACTTAGAATATCTGAATCAAAACAATTCATTGCTAATCCTAAAGAACTAATTTAAGGAATATAAATTAAAATTAAAATCACATGTAAAATACCTTCTGTCCTCTGCATGAACAATAGTCAAATTTTTAAAAATTGAAGTTCTGGACATATTAATTATAATGAAAACAAGTAAAGAATCTTAGTCATTAACCAAAGTCTATGATGTTTTATTAGAAAATTTTAAAATTATAAATAGCAATTTGCCTCTCTATAAATTGAATAAAGTTTGCATATACTTTTTTCTGGTTTGTAACAAATTTTTGGTGCTTTCATCTAACTTAATCATTATTCAAATTGTCAGAATACTTTGTGATACACATTTCCCCTAAAGAGAATAGCTTCGGGGCGTATGGGTGGCTCATTTGGTTAAGCGTCTGCCTTTGGATGGCTCAGGTCATGACCCCAGGGGTCCTGGAATGGAGCCCCATGTCAGGCTCCTCAGCAGGGAGCCTGCTTCTCCCTCTCCCTCTGTCTCTGCCCTTCCTTCCCACTCATGTTCTCTTTCAAATAAATAAAATCTTAAAAGAGAGAGAGAGAGAATACTTTAATGTTCTATAAAGACTAAATGTATATTTTTAAAGTAAATTTTTTATTTTGCCAGGCTCTAATAGTCGTAAAACAGTGAACTTATAACATGACACAATGTTGCTTTTTAAATAGATTTTATTTATTTGAGTGAGCGAGAGCAAGTGAGAGAGAGAGAGAGAGAAAGAGAGCGCACAGGCCAGGGGAGAGGCAGAGGGAGAGAGAGAAGCAGGCTCCCCACAAGCAGGGAGCCCAAAGCGGGGCTTGATTCCAGGACCCTGGGATCATGACCTGAGCCGAAGGCAGCCGCTTAACCATCTGAGCCACCCAGGTGCCCCACAATGTTGCTTTTTATAACAAATATTTTGCAGTGCTCTCTTCTAAATTCTGAAATTTAAATAAAAATTTAAAAGAAATTATAGATAAAATAACATATCTATATGTACAAATTTAAAGCATTAATGTAATGCTTTACTGTAATATATGGCAGAAATTAAAGGAAGGTCATTTATATTTTAAAAAGGAGGAACATGTACTTCCAAATGTAAATATCTGAGTATGACAAAAGAAGACAATGAATTAGATGGCTGCCTACACCTACATCCAGAATCATTTTAAATTCAATAGCTACAAAAACGGACTGACATTTATATTAATGGTGACTCAAACACCATGAGTGGCACTGCCTTTGGTGACATGATTTTCTGTAATGTTGAGCAAGACTTAGTAAAATTCTGGACAAAACAAAGTACAATCTTTCCTTGATTTACAAAGGTGATAAATATATTCTGGTAAAACTCAATATATATCACTCAGTGTGTGTGTGCATGTGTGTGTGTATATATATATATATATATATATATACACACACACTCAGTATATATATTAAATATATATATCTTATTTCATAAGAAATACCTAGCATTTACATATAAAAATGGATTTAGGCTCTAGATTCAGAGAATTATAAGTTTTTCACTTACATGTAACATCTGGTAGAATATATGAAAGTTATTGGCACTCAAGACAATAATTTATCCTGAGAGACTATCCTGAGCATCGCAAGAAGTCTTTCATTCTTGGTCTTTCTTCACTAATTCCACTGGTGCCCTCCAATCATTGTGAAGAACAAAAATGCCCCCACAAATTCCTAAAACATCTCTAAGGAGTTTAAAGATTTATTTGTCAGAAAGAGAGAGAGAGCGTGCAAGAGTGAGTGTGCACAAGCAGTGGGAGCAGTAGACAGAGGGAGAAGCAGGCTCCCTGCTGAGCAGGGAGCCCGATGCGGGACACAATCCCAGGACCCTGGGATCGTGACCTGAGCCGAAGGCAGACGCTTAACTGACTGAGCCACCCAGGCATCCCAGGAGTGATATTATTCATTATTCACATAATTTCACTGATTTGAGAGATACAAGATAAGTGATAGGTATGTCCAATACTCGAGCTGAAAATCTAGAAAAGAAACTTAAAAATATACATGATGTATATGCATGAATATAACAGAACCTGCCAGGTAGAATGTAATATATATTATAAGAGATATGTATGGATAACATTAATATTGCTTTTAAAAATCAAGAGGGATAAATCACTTCTGGATTTCTCTTTTTGAGATGGGGAAAAATTTAGGCAAAAATTTCAAAGATGTGCTGATTGTAGAGAGAGGCCTTCCAATATTAATATAATTTTAATAGGCAGAGATAGGGAGGGAGAATTACTGACTGCTGGACTGTAACGTCCTTAAAGACTAGGACTAGATCTCTCTCCCTCTGCCTGTCATTCCACCCCCTCCCCCGCTTGTGCGCACTCTCTCTCTCTGACAAATAAATAAATAAATCTAAAAAAAAAAAAGATGGACTAGATCTCATTCACCACTTTCCACTGCCTAGACAATGCTAATATATAGCAGAAGTTAAAAAAATATTTATCTAATAACCTACCAAATAAATTCATGAAGGCAAGAGAAAGGGAGTTTTTTTTCAAGTTTTTATTTAAATTCTACTTAGTTAACATACAATGTAATATTAGTTTCAGGTGTACAATATAGTGACTCAACACTTCCATACAACACCCAGTGCTTATTACAACAAGTGCACTCCTTAATCCATATCACCTATTTAACCCATCCCCCGATCCACCTCCCCTCTGGTAACCATCAGTTTATTCTCTACAGTTAAGAATCTATTTCTTAAAAAAAAAAAAAATCTGTTTCTTGGTTTGCCTCTTTGTCCCTCTTTGCTTATTTGCTTTGTTTCTTCAATTGCACATATAAGTGAAATCATATGGTATTTGTCTTTCTCTGAC
The DNA here is from genome assembly GCF_964656455.1 of Halichoerus grypus. Taxonomy (NCBI): domain Eukaryota; kingdom Metazoa; phylum Chordata; class Mammalia; order Carnivora; family Phocidae; genus Halichoerus; species Halichoerus grypus. The sequence continues at coordinate 163,796,759 of NC_135717.1, forward strand.
TTATTTCACTTAACATAATACTCTCTAGCTCCATCCATGTTGTTGCAAATGGCAAGATTTCGTTCTTTTTATGGTTGAATAATATTTCATTGTGTGTATATGTATGTATGCACATGTGTGTATATCACTTCTTTATCCATCAGTCAATGGGCACTTGGGCTGTTTCCAAATTTGGCTATTGTAAATAATGCTGCTATAAACATCCGGGTGCATGTATCCCTTCAAATTAGTATTTTTGTATTCTTTGGATTATTAAATACCTAGTAGTGCAATTGCTGAATCGTAGGCAGTTCTATTTTTAACTTTTTGAGGTAGTACTATTTTTCACAGTGGCCGCACCAGTTTGCATTCCCACTAAGAGTGCAAGAGGGTTCCCTTTTCTCCACATCCTCGTCAATACTTGTTCCTTGTGTTTTTGATTTTAGCCATTCTGACAGGTGTGAGGTGATATCTCATTATAGTTTTGATTTGCAGTTCCCTGATGGTGAGTAATATTGAGCACCTTTTCATGTGTCTGTTGACCATCTGGATGTCTTCTTTGGAAAAATTTCTGTTAATGTCTTCTACCCATTTTTAATTGGATTATTTGTTTTTTGGGTGTTGGGTTTTATAAGTTCTTTATATATTTTGGGTACCAACCCTTTATCAGATATGTCATTTGCGATTATCTTCTCTCATTCCACAGGTTGATTTTTAGTTTTGTTGTTTCCTTTGCTTTGCAGAAGCTTTTTATTTTGATAAAGTCCCAATCGTTTATTTTTGCTTCTATTTCCTTTGCCTTAGGAGACATATCTAGAAAGAAGTTGCTATAGCCAATGTCAAAGAGGTTGTTACTGCATATGTTCTCCTCTGGGACTGTTATGGTTTCAGGTCTCACATTTAGGTCTTTAATCCATTTTGAATTTATTTTTGTGTATTGTGTAAGAAAGTGTTCCAGTTTCATTTTTTTGCACGTTGCTGTCCAGTTTTCCCAACACCATTTGTTGAAGAGACTGTCTTTTTTCCATTGGATATTCTTTCCTGCTGTCAAAGAGTAATTGACCATATGGCTGCATGTTCATTTCTGAGTTTTCTATCTGTTCCATTGATTTATGTATCTATTTTTATGCCAGTACCACACTGTTTTGATTACTACAGCTTTGTAATATAACTTGAGGTCCAGAACTATGATGCCTCTGGCTTTGTTTTCTTTTTCAAGGTTGCTCTGGCTATTCGGGGTCTTTTGTGGTTCCATACAAATTTTAGGATTGTTTGTTCTAGCTCTGTGAAAAATGCTGTTGGTCTTTTGATATGGGTTGCATTAAATGTGTAGACTGCTTTGGGTAGTACAGACATTTTAACAATATTTGTTCTTCCATTCCATGAGCATGGAATGTCTTTCCATTCCTTTGTGTCATCTTCAATTTCTTTCATCAGTGTTTTACACTTTTCAGAGTACAGGTTTTTCACCACTTTGGTTAGCTTTATTCCTAGGTATCTTACTGATTTTGGTGCAATTGTAAATGGGATTGATTCCTTAATTAGTAGAAAGGGATTTTTAAGACTTGAGTCAATAGTCAATAGAAAGAACATTCTCTGAATGTTTGTACTAGGTACTTTACATATATTTCCAACAACTTTACAAGCTATCTCATTTAAAAATGATCAATCTAAAACTCATTAAGGACATTTTCTGAAGTAACTCAGCTAAAAATAAAGTAAAAATTTTAATTTGAATATGTCTGACCCCAAACCCATGCTCTTTGCACTATGTAACGCTACTCTCCTACAGGATATATAATAATCTAAAATGTTTTAGGGAAACTAGTTTGACAGCTTTAAGGACATAAAAAAGATGGCCAGAAAACAGTTTCTGCCTTCAAGATGATGGACAAGCATGTGTGACATGGGACGCCTGGGTGGCTCAGTTGGTAAAGCGTCTGCCTTTGGCTCAGGTCATGATCCCAGGGTCCTGGGATTGAGTCCCACATGAGGCTGCCTGCTTCTCCCTCTGCCTGCCGCTCCCTCTGCCTGCCGCTCCCCCTGCTTGTGCACACGCTATCAAATAAATAAAATCTTTTTAAGAAATAAGGTTGATTTCTCACTCATGCTATACATTGATTGCAGATCAACCAAGGCATTTCTGCTCACATTTAATTGGTCAAAGCAGGTCACATGGCCAAGCCAGACTTCAAGAAAGCTGAAAGTACAAAATAAAATTCCTGCAGGAAGAGACACCAAATAATGGTAAACAGAATAACATCTACCATAATATGTAAACCAAACACTGATATATATGTACCACGTGGTGAATTTCTTAATGGTGTATTATGGCAGCACAGAAGAAATCTAACTCTGGCAGGGGGTTGGCAGGGAAAAGGGGACATGAGAGGGCATGAGGAAGAAAATATCTAAGCAGAGTTTGGAATCAATAGGCTGTTGATCAAGAGGATAAAAAAGAAAAGGACAATCAAAGCAGAGAAAACAGTATCTTTAAATCAAGGAATTCTTAAGAATTGTGTGTATGTGTCTGTGGGAGGGAGAATGACTACAAGTATCATACTTCCTAATACTAAGATGTATATTCCCCCAACCCAGTGTTGACACTTCAAAATATGTTCATAATCAATGTCAAAGAAACCTACCAACTTCTATTGCTGACAGTATACTGGATTAAGATACCCTAACAGAAATACCTAACAACAAACTAACAGCTACAACAAAAGAAAACTTTAAACATAATTCACTGGACTGCCCCAAAAGTAAGGAATCATAAAAGTAAGTAGGTTACTAAGGTCAGCTTTAGCTGTGAGGATTTCTATAGAGCACTGGAAACCCTGAGTTTAATCCAAGTTGAGGAGGACAGGAGATAAAGCCCCAGGTCCGTCCAAAATGAGGAAGCTAATAATAAACCCTCAATATAAAGCCTGGGCTTCAAAAAGCTCCACCCATAGTTCAAATATAAATAAGGCATAAATCTCAAGTCATAGCATAGAGCAACAAGGAAACTTGCCGGTCTTTACTCAGTCTGGATTGAAAGAAAATAAAATCTCCCATTCCTGAATGGAAAGGGATAAAATAGTAACTTTACAGTGGAGAAACCTAGCAAACACCATTTTAACCACATAATCAGAGTAAACATCACAACATGTTGATATCCTGTACATTCTGACATGATGTGATAAGAAGAACGTTTTACCACTATGGATTTTTCACAAAACCTATATCCCAGTCTACTCATGAGAAAAACATCAAACCTAAATTGAGGGCCAGTCTACAAAATACATAACCAGTACTCAAAATCATAAAGGTCATAAAAAGCAAGGAAAACTTGAGAAACTGTCATAGAGGAGACTAAGGAGACATATGACTGAATGAAATGTAGTATATTGGATGGGATCCTGGAACAGAAGAAAAAAATTAGTGGAAATATAAATAAAGTCTGGAGGCTAGTTAGTGCTTATAAAAAAGTGTGTAAGATGAAGCAGGAAAGAATATCCAGTGGAAAAAAGACAGTCTCTTCAACAAATGGTGTTGGGAAAACTGGATAGCCACATGCAGAAGAATGAAACTGGACCATTTCCTTACACCATACACAAAAATAGACTCAAAATGGATGAAAGACCTAAATGTGAGATAGGGATCCATCAAAATCCTAGAGGAGAATAATGGCAGCAACCTCTTCGACCTCGGCTGCAGCAACTTCTTGCTAGACATCTCTCCAAAGGCAAGGGAACCAAAGGCAAAAATGAACTATTGGGACTTCATCAAGATAAAAAGCTTTTGCACAGCAAAGGAAACAGTGGCCAAAACCAAAGACAGCTAACAGAATGGGAGAAGATATTTGCAAATGACATACCAGATAAAGGGCTAGTATCCAAAATCTATAAAGAACTTATCAGGGGCGCCTGGGCTCAGTTGGTTAAGCGTCTGCCTTTGGCTCAGGTCATGACATCACGGTCCTGGATGGAGCCCCGTGTTGGGTTCCCTGATCGGTGGGGAGTCTGCTTCTCCCTCTCCTCCCCACTCATGTGTTCTCTCTCACTATCTCTGTCTCTCTCAAATAAGTAAATAAAATCTTAAAAAAAAAGAAAACTTATCAAACAACACCCAAAGAACGAATAATCCAATCAAGAAATAGGCAGAAGATAGAAGCAGACATTTCTCCAAAGAAGACATCCAAATGGCCAACAGACACATGGAAAAATGCTCAACATCACTTGGCATCAGGGAAATACAAATCAAAACCACAATGAGATACCACCTTACACCAGTCAGAATGGCAAAAATTAACAAGTCAGAAAACGACAGATGTTGGTGAGGATGCGGAGAAAGGGGAACCCTCCTACACTGCGGGAGGGAATGCAAGCTGGTGCAGCCACTCTGGAAAACGGTATGGAGGGCCCTCAAAAAGGTGAAAATAGAGCTACCCTACGACCCAGCAATTGCACTACTGGGTATTTACCCCAAAGATACATATATAGTGATCCGAAGGGGCACCTGCAACCCAATGTTTATAGCAGCAATGTCCACAACAGCCAAATATAGAGCCCAGATGTCCATCGGCAGATGAATGGATAAAGAAGATGTGGTATGTATATACAATGGAATACTATGCAGCCATCAAAAAAAAAAATGAAATCTTGCCATTTGCAATGACGTAGATGGAACTAGAGGGTATTACGCTAAGCAAAATAAGCCAATCAGAGAGAGATAATTATAATATGATCTCACTGATATGTGGAATTTCAGAAACAAAAGAGGATCATAGGGGAAGAGAAGAAAAAATAAAACAAGATGAAACCAGAGAGGAAGACAAACCATAAAAGACTCTTAATCATAAGAAACAAACTGAGGGTTGCTGGAGGGAAGAGGGGTGGAAGGATCAGGAAATGGGTGACGGACATTAAGAAGGGCATGTGATGTAATGAGCACTGGGTATTATAAAAGACTGATGAATCACAGGCCTGTCCCTATGAAACCAGTAATACATTATATGTTAATTGAATTTAAATAAAAAATGTTAAAATGGCAAAAAAAAGTGTGTAAGATGTTAATATTAGGGGAGACTGGGTACAGAGTACATAGGAACTCTCTGTACTATCTTTGTATGTTTTCTACAAATCTGAAGTTATTTTCAAAAATTTATTTTAAAAAAAACCTTTTGCCCCCTGCCCCCCAAAAGCATAATCTCAATACCAATTCATGGAATTTAAGTGGTCCTAAACACCTCAAGCATATCATTGCATTTAAAGTGGTCCCAGGTTGGTTATGATCTGGCATAACTGTTAAAAGAAATTACAAATCCTCTCTGGATTCAAACGCATGCCTCAATTTCCACACACACACACAAAAAATCCACCAAAAATTAAACAATGACAAAATATCCAAGGAAACAAGAATTTAATCTGAGTTGAAGAATGAGAGGTCTTAAGATGACTAAGAATTTTCTGGAACTGCTAAAAGTACCAATTCAAGGAAGTCACAAATCCCAAGCAGGTAGGAAAAGAGAGGGACATAGGGTAGGAGATGAGGAGTAGAACAGAGGTGGTAGGGGAAATATAGATAGAAATAAAGAACAGACAGAAATGGGCAGAGATATAAAGAGGGAGAGTCAAAAGACAAAGACAGACAATCTACATCTAGACACATCCAATTGAAACTACACAAAACCAAAAACAAAGATACAGTATATAAAGCAGCCAAAATACAGTTATACCCAATAAGCAAAGAATATGTATTCAAGTGTACATGGAACATTTATGAAAACTGACCCTATCCTAGATCATAACACTGTACTTAACAAATTTAAAAGAACTGGTATTCTTATATCTTGAAATTTAAAAAACACTTTTCTAAACAAATTAATGGGACAAAGAACATCATAACAGATTTTGGAAAATACCCACAACTGAACGATAGTGAAGAAAATATATCTCAAATGTGAAGAATGCAAAAAAAAAAAGTGGTGTTAGAAAAAAATGTATAGGCTTAAATGCTTTATTAGAAGACTTGAAATTGAGTTAGAAAAACAGTAGAATAAATCCAAAAAAAAAAAAAAGAGAAAGAAGGAGATGATAAAGAACAGTAATTAGTAGAAACAGAATACAAATACATATTAAAACAAAGCCAAAATTTATTATTTGAAAGATAATTAAAAGGAAAAAAGGGGAGGAGGCAAAATAAGCAATATTAATAAAAAGGAGATGTAATCTCATAAATTTTTTTTAAAAAGATTTATTTATTTATTTATTTGAGACAGAGAGCTGGGGGGTGGGTGGGCAGAAGGAGAGAGTCTTAAGCAGACTCCACGCTGAGTGCGAAGCCTGATACGGGGCTCAATCTCACGACCCTGAGATCACAACCTAAGCCAAAACCAAGAGTCGGTTGTTCAACTGACTGTACCACCCAGGCGCCCCTCAGATAAAAATTTTTATTAAGAGTTAAAAATACTGCCAGGATTAAACAGAAAATAAGGTAATATGAACAACTTTATGCCAGTAAATTTGAAAACTTAGATGAAATGGATAAATTCCTCACTAAAACTGACTCAAAAGCAAAAACGGAACATGAATAGTCCTATAGCCATTAAAGAAACTGAATTTGTGGTTAAATATCTTATAAGCAAGACACAAGAGCTTTACAGATAAATTCTACCAAATTTTCAAAGAATACATAACTCTAATTTTATAGAGGATGCTAATCTCATACAGAGGATATACAAAAAAGGAACACTCCTCAACTCATTTTATGAGGTTAAATTTACCTTAACACCAAAATTAGACAAAGACAGTACAAACGGAAAATTACAAACTAATCTCACTCACAAGGATATTAAACACATCACATCAGCAAACCAAATCCAGCAAAATATAAAAAATACACGTAAGTTGGACTTATCTTCAGAAAAGTGATTAGTTTAATATTGAAGATTAGTTTATGCAATTCACCTCGTTCAAAGAAAAGAAAAAATCATATTACTAATTGAACAGATGCAGAAAGAGTACCCACTAAATTTGATTTAGTCTCAATAAACTAGGACTAGAAAGTAACTTCCTTAACATGAAAGAGGACATCCAAAATAATACTTACAGAAAATATCATATTTAATGGTAAAATGTTGAAAACACTGCTTTTAGGTTGGGGAGAAGACAAGGATGCCTGCTATCACCACTTCTATTCAACCTGTAGGTAGCAGACCTAACCAGTGAAGTAACAGAGCAAGAGATAAAAGGTATAAAGAAGGGAAAGGGGAAGAAACAAAAGCAGGATTATTTATAGATGATAGGAGTATCAATACTATCAATATAAAAAAAGAAATACACAGAAAAATTACTTGAAATAATAGGGCTTAAAAGGGTTAAAATCACTTAATTCCTAGAATCAATTTACACTAATACAATCTACGTAACTTCGGCCTCTCTGACCTCAAATATCACAGAAAGCTATTTATAATTTAGAACTCTTATAATTCCTGTCTAATTTTAGAAACCACTGCATTGTGACTTTACCAGGTTAGAACAAAATTAAGTATAAGATGTACCTGTGGGCTTTAAAGGATTTACATACAACTAAATAAAATCTGTCCAACATGAGGTCAAAAGCATGCTGTCCCAGATCTATGTATAATTCTTTTCTGTAGTCTAGTAGTACTATTTGAGATTTGTCACAGTTATATCTCAATACAGCTGGAAAAAATTAATATTTCAGTTTTCACTTAATAAAATTCCAATATTCATATGTGAAAATTAAAAGACTAATAATGCTGAAAAAAACTGTTTTTTCCTAAATATATGACCTAGCACGTGTCACACAGGTCTATCTACGGTTTGGCCAATGGTCAAGATCTTTCCCACATTGACATTACTCCAAAAAGTGATAGTTACCTAATGCAATCTATCCATCTACCTTTTCATAAAAAATTTACTGAGAGCCTACTAACATTGTTGTGGACCCTGGGATAAAGGAGAAAACAAAATTAAGTGCCTGGTCTCATGAAGTTTTCATGATGATGATGATAACAGCTGCAAACATTTAGAAAGTGTATTATCAGATGCTGCTCTAAGCGCTTTACACGCACACACACAACCCTTTGATATAAGTACTTCCCTCATTTACAAATGATGAAACTGAAGCATAAAGAAGTAATTCCCCCAAAAACACATGAATAGAAAAGTAGCAAAACTAGGATTTAAAACCCATTCAGCCTGCCTGCCTTCAGATTCTAAGCTCTTGAATCACTACACCACACTTCAGTTGTGATAATTTCTACAGAGAAAAACTAAAATATGGTAGAGGAATATTGGAGGAGAGTATAATTTTATACACAGTGGTCATAGCAGAATTTTTATTTTCTACAGCCTTGATTCAACATCTTCCTTTGAAAATCCCCTCAAACCTCTCTTCCCACAGTCTCTCCCAATCTTAGTTACTGATGATTCCATCCTTCAAGTTACTCTGACCTGATTGGTCAGAACAGGATATACTTATGTTGAAAAACAACTCCCAAATCAGTAGCTTGACAAAAGAAAAAATTTTATGTTGCTCATGCTGAGTTCACTGCAACTCCAGGCAGTTATCCTCTAAGTGGTGACTTCACCATTCCAGTTCCTTTAATCTTGTGGCTCTATAATTTCAACACAAGGCCTCCTTCCCAGCAAGAAGAACCAGAGAAGGCTATAGAAGCTTTGCTCTGCCTCAGCCAAGCACATCCTTACACAATTCACCGGCCATAACTAGTTATGTGGCTTCACCAAACTACAAATGGAGATAAGAAGGGAAATGTCAAATATGCCCAGGTAAGAACTGGATATTGGTGAGCAGCATCATATCGTCCTTGACTCCATTTTCTTTTGTAGCCCACATGTAAAACTTCAGCAAATCTTATCAGTTGTACCTTCAAAATACATCCAGAATTTAACTACTTTGCACTACCTTTACCTTACCACTCTGGTTCAATCTTCCATCATTTCTGACTTAGATTATTACAATGACCTTCTATCTCACTGCTTCCATACTTGCCCCCAATGCCCCGCCCCCCACCGTCTTCACCCAAACACCAAGTGGTCATGAACAAAACCTCCAACTGCAATGACTTCCCATCCCATTAAAAAAGAAAAGTTCTTAAAATGACCTTCTAGGCCCCACAGGATGAACCTGGGCAACAGTTATCTCTCTGACTCCATCTCCTACTACTTTCCTTTTCCTTTACTTTGTTCTAGACACAGACCCTCTTTGAGATCCCTTGAAGATGACAGAAATGCTCCTATCTCAGTGCCTCTGCAAAGGCTATTCTTTCCATCTAGAATACACTTCCCTCATATACCTACATGGCTCAGTTCCTTAGTTTCTTCTTTGAGCTCAAATATCACCTCTGAAGTGACACCCTCTGACCATCCTATTTAAAACTGACCTCCCCTCACTTCTGCCCCTAGCAACCCAGACCCCCTTTCCTTTCTATATTTTTCTTTTTAACACATGCCATCTCTTACATACTAATATATATTATTTTTATATTTATTCACATTCCCATCTAGATATAAGTTCTATAAGAGTGGGGTTTTTGCCTCTTTTGCTCACTGCATTCATTAAATATATTTTTTATATGAAAGAATGAAGATATCATTTGTGCAGAGAGAAACACTTAAGAGAGTAAATGACCTATACAGATCTCTGAGAAAAGAGAATATCCATAGAGGGTAAAGACCCAGATCCATGAGGTCTTATGTTTGTTTGAGGAACAAAAAACATGACTGGAGGCCACTCAGTGAGGGAAAAGAGTAAGAAAATGATAAATGATGTTAAGGATGCACTAGGTGTCAAATCACATAGAGACTTTGACTTTTACTCTGAATAAGATAAGAATCCTTTGAACAGTTTTGAGCATAGGTGGGGACATGACATGAGTTAACTTGACTTCTGGGTAGAAAATGGGTATCAGATAAAGGGCAGAAACAGGAGACCACTTAGGAGACTTACTATACTTCTGTAGAGAAGAGATGATGGCATAGATAAGAATGGTAATAATGGTGAAAATTATAAGAACAATTGAAATCTGGATAGATAACATAGCAAAGGAAGTGGGATTACGAAGTCTAGAGTCTAAGTCTTTAGTCCAAGTATGGGCTGAAGATATAATATTGGAAGTCATCAGCACACAGATCGTAGTCACAAGACTAGATAAAGGAAAAGAAAAACAGATGGAAGAAAGGACCTTCACTTGGAATGAAAAGATGAAATGACAGACAGGAGGACAGAAAGAAGGCTAGAGAGAAAAGGAAAAAGAAAAAGGATGGGATGAAGTCTAGATAGATAGAAGCAAGGGATAAATGTATATATTCCCAGAAGGAAGGATGGATAGAATGACTGATGAAAGGAAAGGAGGGAGGAAGAGCAGTTAAATGGGATAACAATGCTATGACACATGGGAGAAAGAAGGACACATGATAAACTCTCCCTCTTCACAGATGACATGATACTTTATGTGGAAAACCCAAAAGACTCCACTCCAAATTACTAGAACTCATACAGCAATTCAGCAATGTGGCAGGATACAAAATCAATGCACAGAAATTAGTTGCTTTTCTATACACTAACAGAGTAATTGTAGAAAGAGAAATTATGGAATCAATTCCATTCACAATAGCAACAAAAACCAGAAGATACCTAGGAATAAATCTAACTAAAGAGGTAAAGGATCTATACTCTAGAAACTAAAGAACACTTATGAAAGAAATTGAGGAAGAGACAAAAAGATGGAAAAATATTCCATGCTCATGGATTGGAAGAATAAACATTGTTAAAATGTCTATCCTCCCCAGAGCAATTTATACTTTCAATGCCATCCCTATTAAAATACCACTGGCATTTTTCAAAGAGCTGGAATAAGAAAATCCTAAAATTTGTATGGAACCAGTAAAGACCCTGAATTGCCAAGGGAATGATGAAAAAGAAAAACAAAGCTGGGGGCATCATGTTGTCTGACTTCAAGCTATATTATAAAGCTGTGATAACCAAGACAGCATGGTATTGGCACAAAAAAAGACACATAGACCAATGGAACAGAACAGAGACCAGAAATGGACCCTCAACTCTATGGTCAACTAATCTTTGACAAATCAGGAAAAAATATCCAATGGAGAAAAGACAGTCTCTTCAATAAGTGGTGCTGGGAAACTGGACAGCTACATATAAAAGAATGAAACTGGACCATTTCCTTACACCATACACAAAGATAAACGCAAAATGGATGAAAGACCTCAATGTGAGACAGGAATCCATCAAAATCCTAGAGGAGAACACAGGCAATAACCTCTTTAACACTGGCCACAGTAACTTCTTTCAAGACACGTCTTCAAAGGCAAGTGAAACAAAACCAAAAATGAACGTCTGGGACTTCAACAAGATAAAAAGCTTCTGCACAGCAAAGGAAACAGTCAGCAGAACTTAAGAGGCAGCCCATGGAATGTGAGAAGATATTTGCAAATGACATTACAGATAAAGGGCTGATATCCAAGATCTATAAAGAACTTCTCAAACTCAACACTCAAAAAACTAATAACCCAGTCAAAAAATAGGCAGAAGACATGAACAGATACTTCTCCAAAAAGACATACAAATGGCTAACAGACACATGAAAAAATGCTAAACATCACCAGCCATCAGGGAAATACAAATCAAAACAATAATGAGATACCACCTTACACCAGTTAGAATGGCAAAAATTAACAAAACAGGAAACAACAAATGTTGGCAAGGATGTGGAGAAAGCGGAACCCTCTTACGCTGTTGGTGGGAATGCAAGCAGGTACAGCGACTTTGGAAAACAGTATGGAGGCTCCTCAAGATGTTAAGAACAGAGCTACCCTACGACCCAGCAATTGTACTACTAGGTATTTACCCCAAAGATACAGATGTAGTGAAAAGAAGGGGCATGTGCATCCCAATGTTCATAGCAGCAATGTCCACAATAGCCAAACTATGGAAGGAGCTGAGATGCCCTTCAACAGGATGAATGGATAAAGAAGATGTGGTACATATACACGATGGAATATTATTCAACCATCAGAAACGATGAATACCCACCATTTGCATCGACCTGGATGGAACTGGAGGGGATTATATATTAAGTGAAGTTAAGTAAAAAAGACAATTATCATATGGTTTCACTCATATGTGGAACATAAGCAATAGCACGGAGGACCACAGGGGAAGGGAGGGAAATCCAAAGGGGCAGAAATCAGAGAGGGAGATGAACGATGAGACTATGGACCCCAAGAGACAATCTGGGGGTCTCAGAGGGGAGGAGGGTGGGGGGAGGGGGTAACAGGGTGATGGGTATTGAGGAGGGCACGTGCTGTGATGAGCACTGGGTGTTATACTTAATTAATGAATCACTGAACACTACATCAAAAACTAATTATGTACTATACAGTAGCTAACTGAACATAATAATAAAAAAAAAAGCAAGAGTATATGGGACAAAAATGCAAAGAATGATGGGGTAAGAGAAGCAAGAACGGACAGAAAGACAAGGAGTGGGGGACAGGATGGTAAGAGAGAAAAAGGGGGAAATAGGACAGAGGTAGGAAGGAACAATCCAACTGAAATTTGAGAATCCTAAGTTTTCAGTAACAAAAAAAGGGTCAGTTTGGTTTAATTACTAATAGTGAGTTATGAACCAGTCACGGACCTCAAACACATCCCAAATAGACTTGATTTCACAGTTGAAAGTAAGAAATGTCTTTTTTGATGCATGCTATATAACTATACACAGAACTTGTTCTATGCTTAGAGAAATTTATGAAGTAAAACTAAATGAACCCAAAATATATCACCATTTCTTATTTGGTAAAGAGACTAATTTAGATTCACATTAACTTTTACTCTTTTTAGAGACATTTGAGAGTTAATTATTAGCAATCTAATAAAATGTAGAATCACATATTCTGAAGTGTAGTCTTTCATTTATACAACCAACATTTGGGCACCTACATAGGACACAAAAAATAAATCCAGATTTCTAGGTCTCAGAGCCTCCAAGTTTAATGAGAATAAGACATGCAGCAAATTTATTATAGTAATTAATACACTGTATTATTGAAGTCCCTATTATTTTGTTTTGTTTTTGAAGTCCCTATTGTTAAAGGACATATAAAGGAAGGCAATTAGGCTGAGAAATATCTGTAGTAAAGTTTTACAAAGAATATGACTGATCTGGATCTTTTAGGAACTATTGAGTATTTTGTAATAGCAGTTTATTTTTTTTAAAGATTTTATTTATTTTTATTTTTATTTTTTAATTTTATTTTATTATGTTATGTTAGTCATTAGTTTTTGAGGTGGTGATCCACTATTTATTGTTTTCGTATAACACCCAGTGCTCCATGCAGTACGTGCCCTCCTATAATACCCATCACCGGGCTAACCCATCCCCCCACCCCTCTCCCCTCTAAAACCCTCAGTTTGTTTCTCAGAGTCCATAGTCTCTCATGGTTCATCTCTCCCTCCAATTTCCCCCTCTTCATTTTTCCCTTCCTTCTCCTAATGTCCTCCATGCTTATGTTCCACAAATAAGTGAAACCACATGATAATTGACTTTCTCTGCTTGACTTATTTCACTTAGCATAATCTCCTCCAGTCCCATCCATATTGATGTAAAAGTTGGGTATTCATCCTTTCTGATGCCTGAGTAATATTCCATTGTATATATGGACCACATCTTCTTTATCCATTCATCTGTTGAAGGGCATCTCGGCTCTTTTCACAGTTTGGCTATTGCGGACCTTGCTGCTATGAACACTGGGGTGCATATGGCCCTTCTTTTCACTACATTTGTGTCTTTGGGGTAAATACCTAGGAGTGCAATTGCTGGGTCATAGGGTAGCTCTATATTTAATTTTTTGAGGCACCTTTACACTGTGTTCTAAAGTGGCTGTACCAATTTACATTCCCACCAACAGTGTAAGAGGGTTCCCCTTTCTCCATAACCTCTCCAACATTTGTTGCTCCTTGCCCTGTCAATTTTTGCTATTCTAACTGGTGTAAAGTGGTATCTCAATGTGGTTTTGATTTGAATTTCCCTGATGGCTAATGATGATGAACATTTTTTCATGTGTCTGTTAGCCATTTGTATGTCTTCTTCGGAGAAATGTCTGTTCATGTCTTCTGCCCATTTTTTGACTTGATTATTTGTTTTTTGGGTGTTGAGTTTGAGAAGTTCTTTATAGATCTTGGATATCAGCCCTTTATCTGTAGTGTCATTTGCAAATATTTTCCCCCATTCTGTGGGTTGCCTCTTTGTTTTGTTGACTGTTTCCTTTGCTGTGCAGAAGATTTTTATCTTGATGAAGTCCCAAAAGTTCATTTTTGCTTTTGTTTCACTAGCTTTTGGAGATGTATCTTGAAAGAAGTTGCTGTGGCCAATGTCAAAGATGTTATTGCCTATGTTCTCCTCTAGATTTTGATGGATTCCTGTCTCACATTGAGGTCTTTCATCCATTTTGAGTTTATCTTTGTGTATGGTGTTAGAGAATGGTTGCAGCGAATATCATCCTCAACGGGGAAAAGCTGGGAGCCTTTCCCTTAAGATCAGGAACACAACAAGGATGCCCACTCTTGCCACTGTTGTTCAACATAGTACTAGAAGTCCTAGCAACAGCCATCAGACAACAAAAAGAAATAAAAGGTATTCAAAATTGGCAAAAAAAAAAGTCAATTCTCTCTTTCCGCAGATGACATGATACTTTATGTGGAAAACCCAAAAGACTCCACCCCCAAATTACTAGAACTCATACAGCAATTCAGTAATGTGGCAGGATACAAAATCAATGCACAGAAATCAGTTGCTATCTTATACACTAACAACGCAACTGTAGAAAGAGAAATTAGAGAAACGATTCCATTTACAATAGCACCAAAAACCATAAGATACCTCAGAATAAACCTAACCAAAGAGGTAAAGGATCTATACTCTAGGAACTACAGAACACTCATGAAAGAAATTGAAGAAGACACAAAAAGATGGAACAACATTCCATGCTCATGGATCGGAAGAATAAACATTGTTAAAATGTCTATGCTACCCAGAGCAATCTATACCTTCAATGCCATCCCGATCAAAATTCCAATGACATTTTTCAAAGTGCTGAAACAAACAATCCTAAAATTTGTATGGAATCAGAAAAGACCCCGAATCGCCACGGAAATGTTGAAAAAGAAAAACAAAGTTGGGGGCATCACGTTTCCCGATTTCAAGCTATATTACAAAGCAGTGATCACCAAGACAGCATGGTACTGGCACAAAAACAGACATATAGACCAACAGAACAGAATAGAGAGCCCAGATATGGACCCTCAACTCTATGGTCAAATAATCTTAGTTACTGAAAGAAATGTATTTATATATCCCTCCGTGATTATGAGTTTATTTTTCTTTTTAGTTTTTTTTTTTTAGTTTTTTTTTAAGGTATTTTTTATAAGATTGTATTTATTTATTTGAGAGAGAGAGACAGAGTGCATGAGAAAGAGAAAGAAAAGGAGCAGGGAGAGGGACAGAGGGAGAAGCAGACTCCTTGCTGAGCAGAGGCTCCATCCCAGGACTGAGCTGAAGACAGACGCTTAACCGACTGAGCCACCCAGGCACCCCTCTTTTTAGTTCTATCAGTTTTGGCTTTTTGCATTTTGGGGCTATGTCTCACACATAAAATTAGACCTAAATATCTTCCTTGAGGACTGACCATTTTAATATCCATGAAATATCCCTCTATGTCTCTAATAATAATGCTTCTTTGCTTTAAATTCTACTTTATCTGATATTAGTAACACCATACCACCTTTCTTTCTATTAGTGTATGCAAAGGCTTATCTTTTTCCATGCTTTTTTAACTTCAGCCCATCTTAAGCTCCACATTTAAGGTGTATTTCTTATAAACACCATATTTTAGGTTGAACCACATGAAATTGCTAATATTATACTGTTTTTGACCTACAAAAACAGAAATTTCATAGCTCAAAATCTCACAGTTTAATTCAAACCATCTTTGTTAATTGGAAAATGTGGTCCATTTATAATTAATAGAGTTACTGACATCCATAGGTTTTAAATTTACGTTCTTAATATTAGTTTCACTTGTGCTATGCCTCCTTTCTTGTCTTCTTTTAAATTATTTTTTTACTATGCCATTTTCCTTCACTCTTAGGCTGTTATAACTTCTTTTAGAGGTTACCTATAAATCAAAATATAATCCCTAATTTCTTAAAGTCCAATATAAATTTGTATTTTTATTGATTCTCTAACAATGCAAAGATCATAGAATATACTGATTCCATTTAACTCCATTTAACATAGATACATATACAAAAGATATTCTTATTACTTTGAACTGTTGGTATTCATTCATTCACTTATTCATTCAGTATCCACATACTAACAGTTTCTATTACTTAACTTCTGTATTTCTTTTTTTTTTTTTTAAGATCTTATTTATTTATTTGAGACAGTAAGCCGAGAGAGAGAGAACTATCGGGGGGAGGAGCAGAGGAAGAGGGAGAAGCAGACTCAACTGAGCAGGGAGCCAGACGCAAGGCTCGATCCCAGGACTCCAGGATCACGACTTGGCCCAAGACAGACACTTAACCAAATGAGCCACCCAGGTGCCCCACTCTTCTGTATTTCTATCTAGAATCTTTTTCTTTTGCCTGACAAACCCTTTCTAGAATATTCTTCACATTTGATCTGCTACTCCTGGATGATTTTCTCTCCTCTCCTTCTGGAATTTCAATACAAATACGCTAGACTTCTTTGCCATGTCCTATATGTCTCTCACACTCTTGTATATTTTCCATCCTAATGTGTCTCTGCTTCAGTCTATTTTTTTTCTGAACTATCTTTCAGTTTACTAATTCTTTCCTCAGCTACATCTAATCTTCTGTTAAACCTACTCGCTGAGTTAACAATTTCAGCTATTGTATTTTTTCATTTCTAATATTATTTGATTTTTTCATAGCTTTTTCCCAAGATTCTCTTTTATCCAATTTCTTGAAAATATTAATTATGATTGTTTTAAAGTCCATGATTAATTACTCTAATATCTGGATTTCTTATAGGTTTGCTTCTAATTATTTTCTTCTTTCACTTATTCATGGTTTCAGTCATTTCTTGTCTTTTAGTATGCCTGGTTATTTTTTACTGCATGCCAAGCATTATGTATCTAAAAAAACTATAGGGTTGCCTAGGTGGCTCAGTCGGTTAAGTGTCTGACTTCAGCTCAGGTCATGATCTTGGGGTCCTGAGATTGAGCTCTGCATCAGGCTCTGTGCTCAGTGGGGAATCTGCTTGTCCCTCTCCCTCTTCCTCTGCCTTCCCCCCTCCCCCCGCTTGTGCTCACATACCCATGCTCTCTCTCAAATAAAATCTTAAAAAAAAACACTATAGTCTTCTTTATAGAATTATTAACTTTTGTTTGTAGCACTTCTGAAATAAAGTCTAAGACCATTAATCAATCAATAATTAAGTTGATTTAATGCTGGATTTCAGTGCTTCAACAGGCTGTTGTATTCAAACTCTGCTCCTAGAATATTGCCCTTCAAGGATCCAAAGCCAAAGTTGAGAATTTTCAAGGGCCTTTATTCCTTGGTAGGCTCTGAACTCCACTATATTCCCCTTCTGGCCCCATGAAACTGCTGGAAATTCTGCTCAGCTTCTTAGTCACAATTTTAATTTTCAAAAGTGACTTCTGGGGCGCCTGGGTGGCTCAGTCATTAAGCGCCTGATCGGGCTCTCTGCTCAGCGGGAGGCCTGCTTCTTCCTCTCCCACTCCCCCTGCTTGTGTTCCCTCTCTCTCTGTCTCTGTCTGTCAAATAAATAAATAAAATCTTAAAAAAAAAAAAAAAAACACGTGACTTCTTCATTAAGGAAAAAGCAGCATCAAATGCCAGGTTCAATTGTCTGCATTTTCCTTTTCTTCTAGATCTTATTCCACCAATTCTTAATAATTTTGTAACTCTCCAATGACTTCAAAGAGATTTTTTTTCAGGTTTTCTACATGCTTTTAGCAGTTAAGTTGGCCTAAGACAACCTAATCAGCCATTTCCAGAAGCAGAAATGCTCAGGAGTTCAGTTCTACATATATTTAGTTTGAGGTGTCTATTAGATATCCAAGTGGACTCGTTAATTATTAAATGACATATGTAACCCTGCTATTCAGGAAAGATATCTTGATAGCTAGACATAAACTTGGGATTCATTGTATAAACGGTATTAACAGCGGTAAGGCTAGATGTATGGATGAAATGACAGATGGACAGAAGTAAAAAGAAAAGGAGTTGTAGAAGGAAAGCCTCAAGGAAGTGAGGAGATAAAAAAGGAATGGACTCAAGAGTAAGACAGAGATACACAGGGGGAAAGAAAATAGAAAGAATAGTAAGAGAAGCTGGAAAAACTGGGAGGATATAGGGGAGACTATGAGGAGAACTAGGCAGAAGATGGCAAGGGGAAGGAGGCTGGGAAAAAGAATTGTAGGATGCACATGCCCACACACACACACACACACACACACACACTCACAAAAGAGGGAGACAGACTAAGGAAGAAAGGTTGGCAGAAAGGGTAGGTCTTTGTAAGACAGATCTCTGAAAGAATGACATGGATGAAACAATCAGCCTTTGAAAGGACAAACTAACCAAACTTACGACAGACTGATGTCTAGATGTCAATTAGGAAGTTAGGAGGCAGGAAGAATGAAGGCAAGGAATGGTGGATTGGAAGGGAAAGAAAGGGACAGACACCTGGATGAAGAGGACTAATGGGAGGTCAATGTAAGGGCTCTAAAGAAAAGAAGAAAAATGGAAGAATGAAAAATATCCAATTAAGATAGCCACTAATATGACACAGTTTTCAATGCAGGGTGAAGAGAAGGAGAGAAACCTTTCTTAAATTCCAAAAAAGAGGGTCCGGACCTGTCATGGTCCACAAACTCTAACTGCATGTGTTTGCACATCTGAAAATAAGAAATGTTCCCTGGCCACACAGATATTACATAATCATACAAAAAAACCATATTCTAAATAAAGAAAAAATAACAACAGAAGTGCACTTAATGAACTAACTGTGCAAACTACAGTATCTTATTTAGGTAAAAAGTCACATTTCAGCCTGTATTAATTTCTACTATCTTTCTGGCCCCTAGTAGGATGCTCCATACCATTTTGATGCTTCCATAGTAAATTACCAGTGACTAATAAAATACAGAAAAGCATATCAGAAGCACTTTCAATCATTCATTCATTCTTTATTTTTTTTTTTTTTTTTTAAAGATTTATTTATTTATTTATTTGAGAGAGAATGAGAGACAGAGAGCATGAGAGGGAGGAGGGTCAGAGGGAGAAGCAGACTCCCCGCTGAGCAGGGAGCCCGATGCGGGACTCGATCCCGGGACTCCAGGATCATGACCTGAGCCGAAGGCAGTCGCTTAACCAACTGAGCCACCCAGGCGCCCTCATTCATTCTTTAAATCAACATTTGAGCATTTTCTTGAGATACAATAATAAATATAAATTCATATTCCTTAAGGCCTCCCAAATTTAATGAAAATAAGGTATAAAAATAAACTATTAGTTATTGAAAGTGTTATAAAACTTCATGGCACTGAAGAAAGACAGAAAAGTCAAATCTGTTACAGAGGACTTAAGGTTTCACAAAGATGTTTGATATGTATGGGTCTTTTACTATCATAGCATTGTACTTTATAACAGCAGTGTAAGATGATCTTTAACAGCAGTATCATATATCTTCTGGAACTGAATTACACTAGTACATGTATATGTAATTTATTCCAACCTCATTTTAAAAAATCACATAAAAGTATTTGTAATCTAGGCCCATACTAATCTTTGTCTATTTTTAGAGAGCACTGCATTTTGCCTTCAAAAGGACCAGCAAAATCAGGTAAGAGAGCTATTTTGGGGCTTTAGGAGACTTACAGGGAATTAAATAAAATCTGTTAAACATGTGTAAAAGGCAAACTATCTTAGAGAGCTATATATAATGACTTTCTGTAGTTAGCCTGAAAGAAATTTCTTTTCGGAAAAATATTCAAAAAGGCTGCAAGTTATACTGATTTTTCTGATCTATGACCTAAATTGCACACAACTATCTCAAGTTTGCCAGCGGTTTTTCCCAATCGTAACCAAATAAGAACACCCCCCCCAAAAAAAAATAAGGGGGAAAAAAAAGAAGAAATCAAGAAGTTCACAGAAAGTAAACCACAGGGCGCCTGGGTGGCTCAGTCGGTTGAGCGTCTGCCTTCAGCTCAGGTCATGATCCCAGGGTCCTAGGATCAAGTCTCGCATCAGGCTTTCTGCTCTGTGGGGAGTCTGCTTCTCCCTCTACCCCTCCCCACTGCTCATGATCTCTCTCTCTCTCTCAAATAAATAAAATCTTTAAAAAAAAGATAGTAAACCACAGTATTATAATTAGATTTGTGACTCCTTCCCAAAATGACAGTACCTACTCTCACCACAATGGCAATCCCTTGAACAATGCCATGTAATCATTTTTCCTTCAATAAATATGTTTTGAGAACCTATTATGTACTATGAACTGCACTAGATGTTAGGGACATAGTTACTTAAAAAAAAAAGACATTCCTACCATTTATTATGTAGCTTATATTTTAGTGAGGGAGGGATGCAGACAGAAAAATAAAGGAATGAGTCAGATGGTAATAACTGAATAATACAAGATTAAAGAGGAAATGGTGATTTTATACAATAAAGGAATGGAGATTGTTATTTCACATAAAATTGTCAAGTAAATCCTCAGTGATAATGGAACACTTATGCAGAGACCTAAAGGAAAGTGAGGGAACAAGTCACACTGGAAGAAAAACATTCTGTGCAGAGGGAATAGCATATGTATAATTCAGATGAATATGCATAGTATCTTTGGAAGAATATTCAAGAGATTAGTATGGCTACAGCTTAGTGAAAGGTAGAGTGCTAAGAAATTAGGTTAGAAAGTTATCAAGTTCCAGTTCACACAATATCTTATAAAGTATTATATGGACATCACATTTTATTCTGAGATGTCATTACAGAATTAATCTTACTTATGATTATGAAGGATCATAACACGTTAAAGGAGAGAAAAGGAAGAACCAGGGAACTCTAAAAGGAAACTATTGCAACATTCTATGCAGTGGCTTTGGTCGAGATAATTATGAGACATGGTCTGAGCTTGGGTACATTTTGAAAGCAGAGAAAATATAATTTAATCAATACATTTAAAGTTAAAAAAAAATAAACAAAAGCAAGCAAACAAGCAAGAACCAAAAACAGTAAGTTTAGGGAGTAAAAAATGGAGTAAATTTTTTTTTTCAGATATGTGAAAAAGAATGAAAGAAAACTCTATAAAAAATATAATTGACATAAAACAATGATACAGTTAAAAAGAGAATTATGTAATGGAAAGCTGATGTAAAGAAATTTTACAAAATGAAACAGAGAAGCAAAAAATGGAAAGTATGGAGAAGTAAGAAATTAAGAATGCAGTGAAAACATCTAACAAGTGTACAAATGGAATTCCAAAAGGAGAAAGGAGAATGAGGTAGGAGCACTATTTGAAAAGTTAACAGCTGAAGAATTTTCAGAACTGATTAAAGATACTAACTCAAAGGTTCAAGGAGCCTTACAAATCAAGAGGAATGAATGTAAAACAAAACAAAACACCAAGATCCATTATTGAAAAGCTGAAGAACATACCAAAAAAAGAGAAGATTTAAAATTAAACAAAAACACCCTCAATAGGGCGCCTGGGTGGCTCAGTTGGTTAAGTGACTGCCTTTGGCTCAGGTCATGATCCTGGAGTCCCGGGATCGAGTCCCACATCGGGCTCCCTGCTCAGCTGGGGGTCTGCTTCTCCCTCTGACCCTCTTCCTTCTCGTGCTCTTTGTCTCTCATTCTCTCTCTCAAATAAATAAATAAAATCTTTAAAAAAAAACACACACAAAAAAAACACCCTCAATAAAGTAGCAGCAGGCATGGCAGCTGACTCCACTACATCTCTAATATGCTGAAAGAAAATAATTGTCAACCTAGAATTCTATACCCAGCGGAAATAAGGACAGAAAGACAGTACCTTTAGACAAACAAAACTTGAGTGTGCCACTAGCAGTCCTTCACTACAGAGCATTCAAAAAGATATTATTAATGTAAGAGAAAGTGATTTCAAGTGCAAGATTTGAGATGCTAGAAGGAATAAGGAACACAGACAGTAGAAATATGTAGGTAAATAAACATTAGCCTTATAAAACAGCAAAGACTGTATTTTGGATTTTTTAAAAGCAAAAAAGAAGGGGTGCCTGGGTAGCTCAGTCAGTTAAGCATCCAACTCTTGATCTCAGCTCAGGTCTTGATCTCAGGGTCTGAGTTCAAGCTCTATGCTAGGTGTGGAGCCTACTTAAAAGCTAAAAAGAGACAGAGAATTAGTATGTAAGTCAGGAAACTAATTGGACTTTAAAATTTTAAGTGTTTCAAGGGCCTTGTATTAGCTAAAAAGGGGCAGAGTTACTGATTAACTTTAGACACTGATCAGTGTGCCTGCAGTAATTTCTAGGATAAATACTAAAAGAAGTTAAAATTATGTGTAATTTAAAGCTAGTATAAAGAAATGAAAAAAAGTTAAAACAATTAATTTTAAAGAAGGGAAGATAAAGCAGGCAGGACAGAAAAAAAAAAAAGAAAAGAAGATGGTGGATATAAATCTAAATGCCCTGGTAATTACAACTAATGCAAATAAGCTTAAATTATAAAATAAAAATTGTCAGACCAATTAACCCAAAAGCCAAATATATGTTGTTTTTAAGAGACATCTAAAACAAAGATTCCAGATTGAAAACAAAAGGATACAAAGAGTTCACCATAAAAATATCAAAGAAATACAGCTATAGCTGTATTAATTACAAACATAACGGACTTTAAGTGAAAATAGTATAAATTAAGAAGACAGTGTTCATAATGATATACAATTCAATTCACCAAGAAAATACAGTAATTATCTAATAATATATATTTTACACCTATATCCATCACATTTCATAATGATAAAAACTAAAAGCATCAATTTACTAGGACATATATCTATTATATTCAAAATGTATAAAGTAAAAAGTGACAGAATTTCAAAGAGAGATTCATGATTAAATTGGGGGCATTTGAACACTTTTTTGATAATATCTGAGATAACAAGCAGATCAAAGATGATTATAGAAGATTTGGACAACACATTAACAACTGTAACTTAATTTAAAAAAATGAAAAACCAACTCCATCTAATAACAGTAGTAGACAATGATAGAAAAGTATACACATTTTTTTTAAAAACTGACTATACATGGGTACATTAAAAAAAGTCTAAACAAATTTCAAGAAATTTAAATAATACAGAGCATATTCTGTATGCTTTTAGCTTAAATACTTTAGACTAAGCTAAAAATTTAAGCTAAAAATTAACCCTAGAAAGATAATCAGAAAAATGTTCTGTTTGGAATATAAGTGTTATAAATAAATAATAAAGAAAAATACTTCTAAATAACTCAAGAACCAAAGAAACGAATCATAATAATGTTTAGAAAATATTTTGAGCTGAATGATAATGAACATACCACATTAAAGAGACCTGTGGGCTACAACTACAATAGAAATTAAAGGTACTTTGCACAGCTAAAAGCTTATGTTAGGGGAAAAAAGCTAGAAATTAATAGTCTAGGCACACACCCCAAGAAGTTAGCATTAAGAAAAAGATAAAAGAAAGAATAAAAATAATAGATATTAATGAAATTGAAAACAAACCTACAATAGAGAAGATCAATAACCACAAAAGTTGGTTCTCTGAAAAGATGATAAAATTAATCAACCTCTGTCATGGGGATAAAAGGGATCATACAGGGAACACAGTCAGTGGTATTATAATAGCATTGTATGGTGCCACATGGTAGCTACACTTGTGGTGAGCATAGCATAATGTACAGACTTGTCAAATCACTCTTGTACACCTGAAACTAACATAACATTGTGGGTCCACTATACTTCAATTAAGAAAAAATTAATCAACTTCTGATGAAATTCATTAAAATGAAAAAGGAAAAGACACAAGTAATATCAAGAATGAAAAGGACAAAATAAATACACGTGCTACTTACATTTATTTTTTTTTTTTTTAAGATTTTTTTTTTTTTTTTAATTCACTTGAGACACAGATACAGAGAGGGAGAGAGAGAGCATGAGCAGGGAGAGAGGCAGAGCGAGGAGGAGAAGCAGGCTCCCCGCTGAGCCAGGAGCCCGATGTGGGGCTCGATCCCAGGACCCCGGGATCATGACCTGAGCCGAAGGCAGATGCTTAACCATCTGAGCCACCCAGGCGCCCACATGCTACTTACATTTATATCACAAAAAAAATAAGGTAAGTGAGTTTCAATTTCAAGAAATGGACTAGATTATTTAGATCAATGTTCCATTAATAACAAATAAAAATATTAATTAATATATATAAAACATTTTAAAGCATCTAAGAGCTGAGACAAGACAATAAGGAATTACCAAACCAAAAGAAGAACACACAATCAGCTTTTGCCCTAAAAGAATTTGTTAATCCCAAAGAATCCGAACAGCAGTTTTGATCACCTCATGATACAACACGTACAGAAGTCAAAACCAAGGATCAGCCAAACATATAAAGTCTAAAAGAAGACACTCAAAACATTAAACCAAAATGCTACACATTTCCTTTGGGAATGAATAAACCAGAAATAAAATCCTCTTCCACATGCCTTGTGGTGAGGAAGCCCTGGTATTCAAGCAGAAAAGGAGGGGAAAAAAATAAAAAGAAAAGACTCTAAATTATAAGCACTGACCAGCCCCAGGGCAGATTTGCAGCCCAAATAAAAAGGATCAGGGTGGTCCAAGAAACCTCAAACCATAAACTTAAAGTGTCCCTTAAGTGGCAGTGACTCTAATGCCACTAAGAAGTACAAATTCTTTCTGGAGAAAGGCACCTTTATCCAGGGCCTCGGTTCTGAAAATTTTTCAAATATAAAAATCCTCAAAGCAGCTAAAGGGTAGGGGCAGATGACACATTACCTTCAAAGGAGCAACAGTCCTCAACAACAACAATGAAAACTAGAAGACAGTATTCTATATTCAATAAGCTGGGGGGGGGGGGGGAAGCAATCTAAAATTCTATATCCATGAAAATATCTTACAGGTACAGAGATAAACATATAGATGTATTTTGATAAAAGATAAAAGGATTTGTCTCTAAATCTAAAAGATCTCACTAAAGGAAATTCAAAATGATATGTTTCAGGCCAAAGTGAAGTGATTCCAAATGATCAATTGTCTAGTATGTAAGAAAAACAAACAGAAAATAAAGTAGCAAATATATGGGTAAATATAAATGAACTCAAACTTGACAAAACAATATTGTAATAATGTCTAGTGGAATTGCTTTTTAAAAATGATAGAATTAAAACACAGAAATTTAATTATAGAAGGGAATAATTAAATGTAAATGTTCTAGGCCCCATGTACTATGCAGTAGGAAGGCAAAAGGTAAGGATTTACATTAGACTTTGAAAAATTAAGTATATATCTCTTTTTTAAATCACTTAAAATCATGTAAGTATATTACCTTTATGGCATTCGATAAAATTTAACCACATATATGAAAATATTCTTAGAAAGCTAGAGAAACCATTTTTCTTAAGTTTCTTACCATGACAAAATTTATCTAATGATGAACAAATATTGTGAAAATGTCTATGCTACCTAGAGCAATCTATACATTTAATGCAATTCCTATCAAAATACCATCAACTTTTTTCAAAGAAATGGAACAAATAATCCTAAAATTTGTATGGAACCAGAAAAGACCCCGAATAGCCAGAGGAATGTTGAAAAAGAAAAGCAAAGCTGGTGGCATCACAATTCCGGACTTCAAGCTCTATTACAAAGCTGTAATCATTAAGACAGTATGGTACTGGCACAAAAACAGACACATAGATCAATGGAACAGACTAGAGAGCCCAGAAATGGAACCTCAACTCTACGGTCAACTCATCTTCGAAAAAGCAGGAAAGAATGTTCAATGGAAAAAAGACAGTCTCTTCAACAAATGATGTTGGGAAAATTGGACAGCCACATGCAGAAGAATGAAGCTGGACCATTTCGTTACACCACACACAAAAATAGACTCAAAATGGATGAAAGACCTAAATGTGAGACAGGAATCCATCAAAATCCTTGAGCGGAAACCTCTTTGACCTCAACCGCAGCAACTTCTTCCTAGAAACATCGCCAAAGGCAAGGGAAGCAAGGGCAAAAATGTACTACTGGGATTTCATTAAGATAAAAAGCTTTTGCACAGCAAAGGAAACAGTCAACAAAACCAAAAGACAACCGAAAGAATGGGAGAAAATATTTGCAAATGACATATCAGATAAAGGGCTAGTGTCCAAAATCTATAAAGAACTTCTCAAAGTCAACACCCAAAGAACAAATAATCCAATCAAGAAATGGGCAGAAGACATGAACAGACATTTCTGCACAGAAGACATCCAAATGGCCAACAGACACATGAAAAAGTGCTCAACAACACTCAGCATCAGGGAAATCCAAATCAAAACCTCAATGAGATACCACCTCACACCAGTCAGAATGGTAAAAATTAACAAGTCAGGAAATGACAGATGTCGGCGAGGATGTGGAGAAAAGGGAACCCTCCTACACTGTTGGTGGGAATGCAAGCTGGTACAGTCACTCTGGAAAACAGTATGGAGGTTCCTTAAGAAGTTAAAAACAGAGCCACCCAGCAGTGGCACGACTAGGTATTTACCCTAAAATGTAGTGATCCAAAGGGGCACATGCACCCCAATGTTTATAGCAGCAATGTCCACAATAGCCAAACTATGGAAAGAGCTTAGATGTCCATCGGCAGATGAATGGATAAAGAAGATGTGGTAATATATATACAATGGAATATTATGCAGCCATCAAAAAAATGAAAGCTTGCCATTTGCAACGACGTGGTTGGAACTAGAGGGTATTATGTTAAGCGAAATAAGTGAATTAGAGAAAGACAAGTATCATACAATCTCACTGATACGAGGAATTTGAGAAACAAGACAGAGGATCATAGGAGAAGGGAGGGAGAAATGAAATAAGATGAAACCAAAGAGGGAGACAAACTTTTAAGAGACTCTTAATCTCAGGAAACAACTGAGGGTTGCTGGAGTGGAGGGGGGTGGGAGGGATGGGGTGGCTGGGTGATAGACATTGGGGAGGGTATGTGCTATGGTGAGTGCTATGAATTGTGTAAGACTGATGAATCACAGGCCTGTACCCCTGAAACAAATAATACATTATATGTTAATTTTTAAAAATATAAAAAAAAATTTTAGTGCCTATGGAAAAAAAGAATAAGATATACAATGCAATAACTTTTTATGTGAATTTAAAAACAAGTACACACAAAATAACAAGACCTATGTTGCAAGAAACAAATACAAAGAAATAAATATATTAGAATATAAACAACATACTATATAATTACTTTCTGAAAGTAACATAAATATTAAGATATTTGTTTATATGGGGGAAGGGAAATTCAAATAGATAAATATAAAGGAGAACTAAAGAAAGAAAATAACCAAAAGAGAGACTTTACATACACCAATGATGATAATGTGTCTTGAAAAGAGGATTAGTTTAACTTTCTGCACTTAAGGTTAAGAAAAATCATACACTGAGTTCTTTTGTTATTAATAACACTTTTTCAGTTGACTCCAGATATTTTGTGTGCATAACTGTATCATGTAAAAACAGCAATGATTTTACCTTCTCTTCCATTTTTATACCTCTTAGACCGCATTAGGTAGTATCTCTAGCACAATGATAGCAATAGTGATGATAGCAAGCATCTGTATCTTGTTTTCAATTTTATAAAAATTCTTCCAAAGTTTAGCCACTAAACATGATGCTAGCTTTTGAGCTGATTTTTTATATAACCATATTAAAAAGACTTCGGGTGCTCGGGATGCTCAGTGGGCTAAGCATCTGACTCTTGATCTCAGCTCAGGCCTTGATCTCAAGGTCATAAGTTTAAGCCCTGTATTTTTTAATTACTTACTTACTTACTTAATTAATTAATTAAATGGTAGCCTTCTATTTCTGTTTAGCACTAGCTTTTATTAAGAATGAATGTTGGGGGCACCTGGCTGGCTCAGTTGATAGAGCATGCAACCCTTAATCTCAGGGTTGTTGAGTTCATGCCCCATGCTGGGCATGGAGGCTACTTAAAAAAAAAAAAGGATGTTGAACTTTACTAAACATCTTGACATCTGAAGATGCTCTTGTGATTTTTCTTTGGTCTATTAGTATAGAGATTATATCACTGTATTTCCAATATTGAATTACCCCTGCATTTTCAATATGCATGTAGAGTGTATCTTTAAATATGATTTTTGTATTCTATTTGATAAATATGTACATTTTATTCCTAAATAATATTGGACCATAGATTCCTCCTCTTTTATTATGCTCTAGAACAGTGCTTTTCATGGCACTAAATTTACATATTCCTAAAAGTTCTGTAGAACCCAACTATGAACTATCTGGGCCTGATGCTTTTTCTAAAAGTAACTCTTTGACAATATTCTGTATTCCTTCTGTAAGAACTGTCCTTTCAAAAGATCAATAAAATTGAAAAGCATCTGGCAATCTAACTAAGAAACAAACAAAAAAAGAGACAAAAATACAAATACCTATTAGTAACTGTGGAAAAGGGACTATAACAGCAATTCTGGTGATTATTAAAATAAAAGAATGGGGCACACAACTTTAGCAATACATATGAAAATATAAAACTAGATTAAATGGTAGACATTAGGAAAATATGAATTATTATCAAATTAAATGACCAAACTGACTGAAAAGAAAACCTAAGAAAATTAATAAACACCAATGGAACTGAAAAGTATGACAAAGATGATCTAAGTCAGGACTTGTTTCACTGCAATAAACAGAAATCTACTCAAACTAAGTCAAGCAAAAGAAAAAAAAGTATTGGGAAAATACTGGGGTATCTCACAGAACCTGTACTCAGGGAGTATAGTCAGCTAAGGATTCTATAATGTTAGGAACCCAGGATTCCTGCTCCCTTTTGGAACTGAATGGTCTCATTTGTTCTTTTTATACATGTGCCCATTTTTTTTTCTTTCTACAATCACTTTTCTATGTAAGATTCCTAGCTTTTTATGCCTGCTCAATGTCAAGGCCCAATACCTACCAACTAGAGTCTCTATGTGCCTTTTTGAAACTTCCAAATTCCAAATTGGTAGAGCTTGGGTAAGGTACAACTCTAGATCCAATAAACTGTCCACAGGAGAAAGACAAAAAATAGAGTACAGAGTCATAAGCTACTAAAACAAAAGCTAAATTCATCCTTTCAGTAAGGGTTTTGACAGGGACAGTATAATGTGTGAACTGCGCAGGTAGGTACCCTGAGATATCTACAAAAAGAACCTTTCTCCTCCCAAAAGCCCCCAACCCAAAAGACTTTATGGGTGAATTCTAGCAAACCTTTTTTTTTTTTTTAATATTTTATTTATTTATTTGAAAGAGAGACAGCAAGAGTGAGAGACAGAACACAAGCAGGGGGAGTGGGAGAGGTTGAGCAGAGAGCCCGATGCGGGCCTCGATCCCAGGACACTGGGATCACAACCTGAGCCGAAGGCAGACACTTAACCACTGAGCCACCCAGGAGCCCCAAATTCTAGCAAACCTTTATAGAACATAAAATCCCTGCTATTTATTCTGTTAGGGAGCATAAAAAGGATGTAATGTTACAGATTTATTTTACAAGGCTAACAGGATCACATTATCACAAACCTAACAAAATTAACTCCCAAAGCAATGGTCAATGAATTACTTTTTTTTTTTTTTAAAGATTTGATTTGACAGAGAGAGACCCAGTGAGAGAGGGAACACAAGCAGGGGGAGTGGGAGAGGGAGAAGTAGGCTTCCTGCCGAGCAAGGAGCCTGATGCAGGGCTCGATCCCAAGACCCCGGGATCATGACCTGAGCAGAAGGCAGATGCTTAATGACTGAGCCACCCAGGTGCCCCGAATTACTCACATTATTAATAGAGATGCCAAAATTTACATACAAATATGTACACATGTTCATATGAATTCACATTTTCATATTTTTAAAACTATTACCAATAGCATACTTCTTAGGAGTGATACTGTAGAGATACTTTCTTCATATTATTTGATTTATAATTATCATAGTCTTCATCAGAAAAAAAAAATTTTAATTTAAATGGCCTAGAAACAAACCTCAAAATGTTAAAAATTTAGTATATAGTTAAGATAACAGTTCAGTAGAGATATTAATTAGTTAGTACTGATGGAAAGATTGACCACCATTTTGGAGGAAATGACCATCGTTTGAGGTAAAACAAGTAAAAGTTCAACCTCAGTGTCAATATAAATTCTAGATAGAAGAAAAATTTTTATGTATAACTGAAAACATAAGTGTATTAGAAAAGCATATAGATAAATATCTTTTTACAATTTTATTTGGTTTTTATTGTTGTTGTTGTTCTTTAGAGAAAGAACGTGCGCAAGCGGGGGTGGGAGGGGAAGGGCAGTGGGAGAGAGAGAGAGAGAATCTTAAAGAGGCTCCACGCAGGGCTTGATCTCAAGACCCTGAGATCATGACCTGAGCTGAAATCAAGAGTCGGACGCTTAACTGACTGAGCCACCCAGGTGCCCCATCCATTACCTTAACTTTGATACACCTTAAACCAAGTTTATCATTCTAACCCCCAAACTAGCTCCTTCTGACTTTGTCTCCCTTTCTGTGATCCCAAAACTTGGAATCATCTGTCTCCTCCTTTTCTAAAACCTCTCATATATATCACAAAATCCTTTTTAGTATTTCTCTTTCATTGATTCAATCTTTGCTTTCTATTCCTATTACACGACCCAAGGTTATGATCCTCATTACAAAAAATAGCAACACTAAACCCTATAATAAAAAAGGTATGTTAACTCTAAAGTGAGAATCTGACCACCCATCACATGTTAATATCAATAAAAGGACTGGCAGGCACATTCTCTAATACATATACACTACACAGTAATTTAATACTAAGTCATTCTATTTATATATAGCCTTTTAATTCCAGCTGGCCTATATCACTTAAAACAGCAAAACTTAAAGACACCACATATGTCATCAAGATATTTAGTTTGTTGTTATTGTTGCTACTGAGAGGTAAAGCTGGAATAAGATAAAAATGGCAAAAGTAACTACAGTCAATAGAATCCCATTTTTTAAAATAGCATTTTTCCTTCTTTCATTTCTAGGAAACCCTAATATCCAATTAAAACAAGTAAGCAATCCAAAACAAAAGTATGTGAGAGTTTTAAAATGTCAAATCTTAAAAACCTTAGTTACATCTTTTATAGTACTAGTAATTATTTTTCCTAATACCATCACAGAAATCATACAATCCCTCCAAATCCTCTGTAAAACAGAGGCCAACACTCACTGATGGCCAAGACTAATTTCAGCTTGAGAAAAGCAAGCTATCACTTTCTAGCACATCTGATTCCTGTTTCAATCAGTTAAAGTTCTAGGCATATCAAGAGTCAAACCTGCTTATGTCAGTTGAACTTAACTGTAATCACATAATTTAATTAAGTTTTAATTAATTACTGATTAAATGAGTGTAAAAAGAAAGCAGTTTGTCAAATCACTATGTTGTACACCTGAAACTAATGTAACACTATGTTAAGTATACTTCATTTTTAAAAAAGCTGTTTTATTGAAAACTAAACTGAATGCTTCAAAATGGCTCGATAAAAGGTGAATCACTAAAAAAGTTTCTAATTTCCTGTGGATAAAATATTTATAATATATCATAAGAAAAAATGTACCAAAGAAATGTACTCAAGTTTGCTTCACAAGAGTCTTTAAGGTTTTAATCAACTTTAAAAAAAAATAGGCGCTATCAGACTATGGGTGTAATTTATGCATGAAAGCCAACATGAAACTCCATCAATGAAATCAGCAGAACAATATTCATTTATACACTCAACCTACAGGTACATGTTGAATACCTGTATTAACTTTTTGGTCTCAGGACCTTTTATATTCTTAAAAATTACTGAATAATCCCAAAGAGCTTTGTCTTATAGGTAATATCTACCAACATTTATGTGAGAAATTAAAGCTGAGAAAATTTTAAAATGCAAGACTACACGCGCACACATTCCATTAGCCATCACAGCAATAATGTCATTACTTATCAGCATCTGGAAAACTTACTTTATACACATGTAAGTGACAGTTAAAAAGTCAAATAATGTCTTAGTATTATTATAAATGAAGACAGTTTTGGCTTAACTATAAGAGCCTCAAGAACCCATAAGCATCTCTGGACCAACCAATGAGAACCACTATTATAGGGTTGAAGAGCCAATAATGAATAATGAGGAAGCAACAATGAATCAACCCCTTTTGTGTAATTTGCTGAAGGAGTAAGACAACAAAGAAGTAAATCAATAAATGCATAATTTCAGGTAGTGATAGATGCCATTAAAACAGGGCAAGGAGACAGGGAAAAGTGGGAGGTATGTAGAAGTCGGGGCAATTACTTTACATAGGATGGTCAGAAAAGGTCTCTTTGAGAATGGCTATTGAAGGAATGAGCCCTGCTAAGGTCTGAGATAATATTCCAGGTAGAGAAGCAGAAAATGCAAACACCTTGGAAGCCATGGGAAGATTCTGAGCATAGAAATGACCTGATCTGATTAAGGTTTTTAAAATGTTCCTCTGGCTTCCACATGTAACAGACCAGGAAGGCAGGTATAAAAATTGAAGTAGAAAAGTTAGGAGGCTATTGCAATGTCCTGAAAAAAAAAAAAAATTGGTGACTTGGACAGTATAATAGCAATGGAAGGGTGAGATTTGAAAGGATATGAAAGTTATTTTTTAAGGAAAAGCCATAATAACTGCTGAAGGACTAGACATGAGGTTGTGAGGAAAAAAGAAATGAAAAAAAGATGGCTCCTACAATTTTGCAGAGCACCAAGGTAAATGTTGCCATTTATTGTGATACAGAGAAACCATGGTAGGTGGGGAAGATGGAGGCAAAACCAAGCTGAAGATATTTATTTGGAATCCAAATAAAAACACTGGATATGTGGGTCTGGAGCTCAAGATAGAGGTCAGGGCAGGAAATGCATGATAGGAAATCATGAGGCATTCAAGTATGTGACTAGACAAGATCACCTAACGAATAAATGTGGATAAAGAAGTGAGTAGGAGAACTGAGATCTGGAATTTTGTCTTACATCAAAAGTTGTCAAATTAACATACATTTATGTAAGTGTTCTTTTTTATGTTTGCCTTTTTCAGAAAACTAATTGCTGGTCCCAATGGTATCAGATATCAGAGCTTTTTTCGTACTTCCCTTTTCATATTAGGACACTGACTCAAGAATCTCTGGAACTTCTCTTCTCTCAAACCAGTATTTCACTCCCTCCTTCCTCCCACCCACTCCCCCCTCCACACAAACACTAATCACCTCTACTCCTAATTTCTCCCTCTCCTTCCCCCAGGGTTCTCTCTCCTCTGTGCTCCCAAGATTTGCATATTTCTACAGAGGTCCTATTTAACATTCTATATTCTCATTATTTGTCCTTTAATGGTGTGAAAGTTTCCTTATGGGCAGGAACCTTGACTTTAATCTTTGTATCCCCAGGGCCCTGCAAAACAGGCTCTTAATGTCTCCTAAATGAATAAAATGAAGGGTGAGTGACCCACCCAAAATCAGTACCACTACTACTCAGTAAGAAAGTAGGGATTAGAATCTAGAGAGCCAGATATTCTAAACTCACTTTAGTCTGTCATTCAAAGAACGCTACATTGGGGCCTCACGTTATCTATATATTTCCTATTTATCATCCTGTCTTGACCGTAAGTCTGGTGATGTGCCCAAAATTCACTTTCTTCAGCCTGTCCAGAATCTGGTAAGATTTATGTCTTACCTCTCCCATAAAAACTCTCATCAATCCCTCAATCATTGCCCTCCTCCCCCACACCAGCCACACACACACAAAAATCAGTAACCCCTTATATAATCTGATTTCTGATCTTACAGCTACATTGAAACTACTCTTTCAAAGTTTACCAAAGGCCTTTATAACAGTTAAAGTGTAATTTTCAAAACAGTAAAATCATGATTCTCATAAAAATATTAAATGAATATATGGCAGAGATTTTATTTAATTCATTATAATGAATTAAGGAATCAGTAAGATGCTAAAATTGGTTCAAATGAGAATTGGACATACAGAGATTTATAATGTTCATGCTACAAAATTCATTTGCATGACATGAATAGGAATAATTTACATTGGTATGGACAGGAAACATTTGTTCTGTTACCAGTTTTCTAAATCTTAACTTTTTAAAAAATTGTATTTCAAGTGTAATTAAACATACAGTGTTCTATTAGTTTCAGGTGTACATTGTAATGATTCAACAACCCTATACATTTCTCAGTACTCATCAACATAAGTGTACTCTAAATTCCCTTTACTCTTTCACCCACCTCCCTCTGGCAGCCACCAGTTTGTTCTCTGTATTGAGTTTGGTTTTTTCGTTGGGACTCTTTTTCCTTTGTTCATTTCTTAAATTCCACATATGAGTGAAATCATATATTTGTCTTCCTCTGACTGACTTATTTCACTTAGCATTATACTTTCTAGGTCCATCCATACTGTTGAAAATGGCAAGATTTCATTCTTTTTTATGGCTGAGTAAAATTCCACTGTGTGTGTGTGTGTGTGTGTGTGTGTGTGTGTGTGTATGTACACCACATCTCCTTATCCATTTATCTTATCAGTGGACACATGGGTTGGTTCCATGTCTTGGCTATTGTAAATAATGCTACAACAAACACAGAGGTATATACATCTCTCTGAATTAATGTTTTCATTTTCTTTGGGTAAATACCCAGTAGTGGAATTACTGGATCATATGGTATTTCTATTTTTAATTTTTTTTTTGTGGTTTTATACCTTTATTTGACAATCAGCAATTAGTTCTCATCCACATTAACTGTCTGTAGATTTTTGAAAGTGGTGACAGGTACATAAGTAACCAGTGTGTAGAGCTTGTTTGGTGAATCTTCATCCTTGTTACGTTTTCTGGACAACTGCGTATGGATACGGTATGGAACATTCCTTTGGCCCAGACAGCTTTGTTGAGCCTCGTGTCAATGCATACACCTGGAGTTCCCATCTCCTTCATGGCAAATTTCCGGATCTCTTTGAGTGCCCGAGGGGCATGCTTCTTGAAACCCACCCCATGGATGCACCTGTGAATGTTGATGGTATATTCTCTGGTCACTATCTCGTTGATAGCAGAACGGCCCTTCTTCTCGCTACCCTTCTTCGCGGGAGCCATTCTGCCAGGCCCTGGTTGGAAAGGAAGCTATTTTTAATTTTTTGAAGAATCTCCATACTGTTTTCCACAATGGCTGCAGCAATTTGCATTCCAACCAATAGTGCACAAGGGTTCCTTTCTCTCCACATCTTCACCAACACCTGCTTCTTGTGTTTTTAATTTTAGCCATTCCAACAGATGCGAGGTGATAATCACATTGTGGTTTTGATTTGTACTTCCCTGATGATGAGTGATGTTGAGCATCTTATCATGTGTCTGTTGGCCATCTCTATGTCTTCTTTAGAAAACTGTCTAGGGGCGCCTGGGTGGCTCAGTCATTAAGCGTCTGCCTTCAGCTCAGATCATGGTCCCAGGGTCCTGAGATTGAGCCCTGCATCAGGCTCCCTGCTCCACAGGAAGCCTGCTTCTCCTTCTCCTATCCCCCTACTTGTGTTCCCTCTCTCGCTGTGTCTCTGTCAAATAAATAAATAAAATCCTAAAAAAACAAAAACAAAAAAACCACAACTGTCTATTCAGGTCCTCTGACCATTTTTTAATCAAATTGTTGAGTGTTGAGTTGTGTAAGTTCTTCATATATTTCGGATATTAACTCTTTATCAGATACATCACCTGCAAGTATCTTCTTCTTTCACAGATTGCCTTTTTGTTTTATAGTTTCCTTCACAAAAGCTTTTTACTTTTGTGTAGTCCCAATAGTTTAATTTTGCTTTTGTTTCTCCTGCCTGAAGAGACTTCTAGAAAAATGTTTCTATAGCTGATGTCAAAGAAAATACTGTCTGTACTTTCCTCCAGGCATTTTATGGTTTCAGGTCTCACAGTTAGGTCTTTAATCCATTTTGAGTTTATTTTTGTGTATGGTATACAAAAGTGGTCCAGTTTCATTCTTTTTCATGTAGTTGTTTAGTTTTCCCAGCACCATAACTTTTTTTTTCCCCAGAGGTAGAATTTAGTGATTCATCAGTTGCATATAACACCCGGTATTCATTCTGTCAAGTGCCCTCCTTAATGCCCACACCCATTTACCCCACCCCCCCACCTACCTCCCCTCTTGCAACCCTCAGTTTGTT
This sequence comes from Halichoerus grypus, assembly GCF_964656455.1. Lineage (NCBI taxonomy): Eukaryota > Metazoa > Chordata > Mammalia > Carnivora > Phocidae > Halichoerus > Halichoerus grypus. The sequence continues at coordinate 163,833,343 of NC_135717.1, forward strand.
TCCTATAGTTATGAGTCTCTTATGGTTTGTCTCCCTCTGATTTCATCTTATTTTTTTCTTTCCCTTATGTTCATCTGTTTTGTTTCTTAAATTCCACATATGAGTGAAATCATGATATTTCTCTTTCTCTGACTTATTTTTCTTAGCATAATACCCTCTAGTTCTATCCACATCATTGCAAATGGCAAGATTTCATTCTTTTTGATGGCTGAATAATAGTCCACTGTGTGTATATATGTGTCTGTGTGTATGTGCGCCCATCTTCTACATCTTCTTTATCCATTCATCTGTTGATACACACACATCTTCTTTATCCATTCGTCTGTTGATGGACATCTGGGCTCTTTCCATATTTTGGCTATTGTGGACATTGCTGCTATGAACATAGGGGTGCATGTGTCCCTTCGAATCACTATATTTGTATCCTTTGGATAAACACCTAGTAGTGCAATTGCTAGGTTGTAAGGTAGCTCTATTTTTAACTTTTTGAGGAACCTCCATACTGTTTTCCAGTGTAGCTGTACCAGTTTGCATTTCCACCAACAGTGTGGGTTGGAAGGGCTAGGAAGGGTTCCCCTTTCACCACATCCTTGCCAACATCTGTTGTTTCCTGAGTTGTTAATTTTAGCCATTCTGACTGGCCAGCACCATAACTTTTATCTACACTTTGCCTTTTATCTCTTTTTACAGAGTTGTAAAGTAGTCTAGACAATCAAGAACAAAAGTACATATCCCTAAGTTAGAATAATATAATTTCTGGAGGGTCCTCTATATTCCAGAAGGTCTACTGCCTGGCATTCAAGACATGCAGTCATTTCTTCCACCTGTTTCCAAGTCATTGAGTATTTTTCCCATATAACTGTCAAAACTCATCCTAACCTGCCTTCTTCAGCACAATGAAGAAAAATTCTTGCCACCTTTGGTTTCCATGATGCAGTACTCACCTGGCTCCTCTTTCTACCTCTCTGATTGATTCTCTCAGTCTCCTTCACCAGTTTCCATTCATCTTAAGTATAGTAACCACCAAGATTTTGATGCATTTTACTCTACCCAATATCATCAGTCATGTTTCACCTATTAATTATATAGGAATTATTCCCATATCCACAGTTCTAATGTCTATAATCCCCAAACTTGAACTTCTCTTTTCTCCATTTCCCATGTTGATATCTTAGCAGTCCCTCAAATTCAGCAATGACCTAAACTAAACTCATTCTTTTCCTCATCTAAATATGGTCTATTCCTGCGTTCTCTAACTAAAGAGCTAATTGTCAAAGAGGCACAAGGCATGAGAATCTTACATTCTAATGCCTCTCTGAAACTGCCTTTTTGACAGTCACCTAAACTGTCCATTGAACCTCTACAATCACTCTCTTGCATCTTCCCCTTCCTCACAGACTTTTCCCTAATTAAAGCCTATACTATCTTTCAACGGACTATTGATAAAGCCTCCATACTGCTCTACTATCTCTTTCCTCTATCATTCACTCAACTGCCAAAGTTATATTTCCTCAAACAGGAGTCAAAGTTTTTCTGACCTTCTTATCTGAGTTCTTACATAATAGGCATCTATTGTTTTAGGACATCCACCTACTTTCTGCTCATTCTCCTTCAGTTACTTCAATCCATTTGAGTTGATCCACCCATGAGGCACACAACTGCAGCTCACACAGATGCTCACAATGACTGGCTCATAAATTGGTCCAAACAGAGCCACTGAAGTACCACAGACTTTGCTGAGACTTCTGGGGCAGAGACATATGCTTTTTACTACTGTAACTGCTATTGTTATTGCTATATTTCACCACCAGAGGACAGCCTGAGAAGCCAACCCAGAATAAGTGAAGTCTGGAGATGCAAAGAGGGAAATTTGGTCCTGGAGACATCTTCTGAGCCCTAGCACCAACCCATATGTCTGAAGCCACTTCCCCTTAGGTTGTTCAATTATATTTGCCAATAAACTCTCTTTCTGCTTAAGCCTGTTTGAGTCAGGCAAAACCATCCAGAGTACTAAACAATACCTGTCTTTTCATGCACCATATGACTCAGTTACACCAACATCTATGCCAGTATCAGAATATTGTGCCTTGCCTCATGTTATTTTCTTAGCCTGAAATTTTCTTTCCTCAGCCTGGACGGGATTCCTTCCCTCTATTCTGTGTTTATTAAGATTCATCTCATACTTCAAGGCTCAGCTCAAATGCCTCAGTGAAGCAATCCTCTAAGGCTAGAAAAAGAAGCAAAGGACTAGATTACACAGGGATTTTAAACTATGCTATGGCTTTTGAACTTTAACCTAAAGGTAAAGAAATGTCACTGAAGGATTTTAAAGAGTAAAGCACATGAACAGATTAGCAATTTTAAAGGATCACTCTGGTTGCTGTATAGAGAATGAAGTAGAGAAGGGCAAGGGGGACAATGATTCATAAACTACTCAAATAATCTAGCCAAAAGGATGGTGGTATGGAAGTGACAGTGGAGAGAGAAGAATGTATGTCTGTGGTTATTTTATTGCTGAATAAATCCCTCTTTATACTGTAAACTCTCTAAGGGCAGAGAAATTATCTACTGACTTCCATTTACCCACAGAAATTAACAAAGTGGTTGGCACACAGTAGAACTCAAATATTTCTTAAATAAATTAATATATAATTAACAATCTAATCTGTCAATTGAGCAACTGGGCAAATGATGGTATTATTTATGAAGATAGGACACACAGGAAAATTCAGTTTGTTTTTGAGACAGAGATAATGGAGAAGATGATCTTTGTGGTTTTTAATTTTTTTAGAGGGGGAGGGGAGAGAGGCTGAGGGGGAGGGAGAGAGAATCTCAAGCAGGCTCCACGCCCAGCCCAGAGCCTGACACAGGGCTCCATCTCACAACCCTGAGATCATGACCTGAGCTGAAATCAAGAGTCAGATGCTTAACCAAGTGAGCCACCCAGGTGCCCTGATGATCTCTGTTTTGAACAAACTGAGTTTAAGGTAATATAATACAATCAAATAGACAGGGAATCTATATATAGTGGATGCATATCTGGGAATCAGGAGAGAGATATGAGCTGAAGATGCTGATTTGTGAATCTTGAGCAAATGGATGGTAACTGACTTTTTGAAGAGAGAGGAGACTGCCTAGGAATTATGTAAAATGAAAAATGGGTGATCACACACCTAAGGGGCATTTAAGAGCTGAACAGAAAAAGAGAAGTAAAGGAAGAACACTAATAGCTTTGGCAGAAAAAAAAAAAAACAAGAGGAGCGTCCTCTAACCAATGTAAAGGGAAGAAGAGCAAAGTGTGGTCAAAAGTGTCAAACATGGTAAAAACTCAAGGAATGAAAAGTTTAAAAGTATCCTTTGGATGGATACTGTCTTGGTGGAGTAGATGCAGTGGAACCCAGACTAGGAGTGGACTGAAGAAGGGTGAGTAGAAAGAAGATAAAGAAATGAAGTCAGCCAGTATTAGATATCTTATGCATTAAATTTGGCTATAAAGAAACTGAGAAACATAGTTACAGGAAAGGAACATACTCAAAGGGTAGGTTTTCTTCCCCTGTTGGTTTTCTTGTTCTTACAGAACTGGGACTTATGCATGTTTAAGTGCCAATTGGAAGCAAACCAAAAAGAGGTTAAAGAAAGGATAAGAGAATAAATCATCAAAAATGAGAGTCACAATATGTGTGTATATCAAAACATCATGTGGAACACCTTGAATATATACAATTTTTGTCAACTACACCTCAATAAAGCTGTAAAAAATATGAGCAGTTTAAAATGGGGTATACCTGAAAAGACTGGTTTTGAATAAGGAAAGCAATGTCTCTTCTACTGAAATCAGACAGTAGAAGGAAAGAATGGGTAAGGATGTAGGTATATTTATAGATTTGGTTATTGAAAATTAAAAGAATCTACATGTGATAACGTCAACTGTGTTTTTTTAAGATTTTATTTTTATTTATTTGAGAGAGAGCAAGAGAGAGAGAGAGAGAGATAGCGCACAAGCAAGGGAGGGGCAGAGAGAGAGGGAGAAGCAGGCTCCCCACTGAGCAGGGAGCCTGACGTGGGACTCAGTCCCAGGACCCCAGGATCATGACCTGAGCCGAAAGCAGACGCTTAACCAACTGAGCCACCTAGGCGCCCCTGTCAACTGTGTTTTAAACATGCTGAAGTTTAAATGTCAAAAATAATATCTTCACTGAAAATTATTTCTCTGAATTATGACTTTAACACATATTAGCATCAAAGTTAAATGAAGTAACTGTCACATTCCTAAACCCTAGACTTAACAAAGAAAATTTTAAAAAGATTTATTTAATGCCTACTTTGTACGGACACTGTGGAGAACACAGAGAGAGCTCTTCCCCCCAGTATCTGTACAGCCTTGTTACCTCCCTTTCTTTAGGGCTCTGTTCTCACAGTCTGCTCTATCTCTCTCCATTATACTTACCACCACCTGACATATTATATATGTTTTATTGCCTGTTTCCCCTCCTAGACTAGAAGGACCTCAAGGGCAGGGACTTTCTCTTATTTACTGTTGTATCTCCAGTACTAAAACAGTGCCTACTATAATATAAATATAATATAACTATAAATATGAACGAAAAATAAATCTGAGTGAATGAAATGGTACCTTCTCTTCAGGAAAAAGAGCTGCAATCTGTTAAATGAAGGAGAAATGAATATATGAGGACTATATCAATATTCACAAAATAAGAAGTATTTACTTCTTTTTAATGGTATTTAATGGTGATGTGGGAAGCAATATCAAAAAATGGCCTAAGACAAGATGTCCATCAACAGATGAATGGATAAAGAAGATGTGGTATATATATACAATGGAATATTATGCAGCCATCAAAAAACGAAATCTTGCCATTTGCAATGACGTGGATGGAACTGGAGGGTATTAGGCTAAGCAAAATAAGTCAATCAGAGAAAGACAAGTATCATATGATCTCACTGATATGAGGAATTCTTAATCTCAGGAAACAAACTGAGGGTTGCTGGAGTGGTGGGGGGTGGGAGGGATGGGGTGGCTGGGTGATAGACATTGGGGATGGTATGTGCTATGGTGAGTGCTGTGAATTGTGTAAGACTGATGAATTACACACCTGTACCCCTGAAACAAATAATACATTATATGTTAAAAAAAAAGAAGAAGAAGAAGATAGTAGGAAGGGAAAAATGAAGGGGGGAAAATCGGAGGGGGAGACGAAACATGAGAGACTATGGACTGAGAGAAACAAACTGAGGGTTTTAGAGGGGAAGGGGTTGGGGGGATGGGTTAGCCCGGTGATGGGTATTAAGGAGGGCACATATTGAATGGAGCACTGGGTGTTATACGCAAACAATGAATCATGGAACACTACATCAAGAACTAATGATGTAATGTATGGTGACTAACATAAAATAAAATTTTAAAAAATGGCATAAGAGTTCACAAGACTGTAAAGTGTAAAGCATCCCAGACAACATGATAAAAAATGTATTATGGAAAAGGCAGCATGTGGACTGGACCTTAAAGGGGTAGGTAGATTTTTTTTAAGTGTACAATTCAATGTTTTTTTAGTATATTCAAAGAGTTGTGCAACCATCACTGTCTAGAATATATATATATATATTTTTTTTTTTTTTAAGATTTTATTTATTTATTTGACAGAGAGAGACACAGCGAGAGAGAGAACACAAGCAGGGGGAGTGGGAGAGGGAGAAGCAGGCTTCCTGCCGAGCAGGGAGCCCGATGCGGGGCTTGATCCCAGGACCCTGGGATCATGACCTGAGCCGAAGGCAGACGCTTAACGACTGAGCCACCCAGGCGCCCCCACTGTCTAGAATATTTTCATCACCTCAAAAAGAAACCCCAGGCCCCTTAGCTACCACCTCCCAACTCCCCCAAGTTGGCTAGCCCTAAAAAGCCACTAATCTACTTTCTGTCTCTACATATTTGCCTATTCTAGACATTTCATATAAACATAATCAAATAATTTGTGAAATTTTGTGACTGGCTTCTCCACTTAGCATAATGTTTTTAAGGTTCATCCATGTTGTAGCATGTATCAGTACTTCATTTCTTTTTATGATTGAATATTACTCCATTGTATGGATATAACATATTTTAACCATTCATCAGTAGATGGTCATTTGGGTTGTTTCTAGCCTTTGACTATTATGAATAATAGTAAATTATTAAAATAATAGTCCTATGAACATTCATATAAGTTTTTGTGTGGTGTAATTTTAGTAGGAGATAAGTAAAGGAAGGAATTGAAATTTTTTTTTAAGTAAGCTCCACCCACAAACTGGGGCTTGAACTCACAACCTTGAGATCAAGAGTGGCATGCTCTACCAACTGAGCCAAATTGAAATATTTTATATCATTCAATCCCAAATATGACAAATTCAAGATAATGTTTTCACTGATGAGGCAAAGTGAATTTTCATAAAGCTTAATTTATTCAAGTCAAAGGACTGTCCTTTATTTTCCAACAATGTCCTTCAAACTTTCTTGTTAAATGTTAAAGCATCCCTTTTAAATGAAATTATAGCAATATTAAAAGGTAATTCTGAGGTGCGCCTGGGTGGCTCAGTTGGTTGGGCATCTGACTCCTGATCTCAGCTCAGGTCTTGATCTCAGGGTTGTGAGCTCAAGCCCTGCACTGGGCTTCACGCTGGTCATGGAGCCTACTTAAAAAAAAAAAAAAAAGGTAGTTTTGTTAATTTACTTAGGTAAAATAAACTTCGTTAAATCCAATCCAAAAATCTAGGAAATGCTGTTGACTGAAGGAAACGGCACGAAGGAAAGAAGGTAGAAACCCACAAGATAGCCTGAATGCCAACTAAGGAGATTGCACATTATCCTACGGTCAATAAGGAAATGAATAAAGTTGTTTAAGTATCAAAGTACTGACTTCTGGATGCCATTTCATTCAATGAACTGTAACTGAGCTACAACTATATAAAAAGTACTGAATTTGGTGCTATGAGAACAGACTAAATAAAACTCTGTCCCTGCCTTTTTATAACTTAGTCTTTAGTATAAGAAAAAAGTCTCTATTCATTGTTTACATCTTTACCCATCTTTCAGAGAGGACAATATTTAATAGTTAAAAATAATCTTCTAAAAAGGAAAATATGGGGGTGCCTGGGTGGCTCAGTCATTAAGCGTCTGATCCGGCTGTCTGCTCAGCAGGAGGCCTGCTTCTCCCTCTCCCACTCCCCCTGCTTGTGTTCCCTCTCTCGCTGTCTCTCTCTCTGTCAAATAAATAAAATCTTAAAAAAAAAAAAAAAAAAAGGAAAATATGGGACTATTCTTACTGTGCTTACAAGCTTTATTTCACTCATTTGACAATGTGAGTTGCTGGGTGTACAAAGATAACATATAACTCCTATCCTACAGAAGCTTACAGTCTAGATTTTATAAACTTACCAAATGCTCTAGAGGAAACTGACTGCAAACATGTAATTAGATATTATTCACCTAGGGCTTTCAATTTAGTAGCAAATAACAAAAAAGCACTTACCAGTCACATTTTAAGCATTTTACATTTGTTAACTAATTTATTAACAATTTTATGAAAAGGTTATTACTATATTATTTTAAGATATTATTAATACATTAAAATACATTACATTTATCTTTTCCCAGAATCTACATTAATGACATCAGTTCTGCTAATGAGTGCTTTTATATACAGTTGCTGTATCATTCCCATCAGCACAAACATACGGTAATTTCTCCAATCTTCGAAAAAAAAAAAAAAAATCCTCTCTTGAATTCACATTCCAACCCAGGCACCTCATCATTTTTCTGATCCCCTTATAACAAAGCTCCCTAAAATAGCTGTCTGTAGGAGATGTCCCCCAAATTCTCTCCTCTCAGCCTCTCTTTGCCATTCCAGAAAGGCTTTGCCTCTGACACTACTGAAACCACTCCACTCAAGACTATAAATGACCTCAAAATCCTAAATAGGATTTTTAGTTTTTAGTCCTTATCTCACTTGACCTATCAGCAACACCTGACACAGGTAAAGCATGCTCTTGGAAATACTTTATTTGGCCTCTAAGACACCATACTCTTCTGGGTTTTCTTCTCATCTTACTAGATACTCCTCAATCTCCTAGGCTAATTCTTCCACAGCTCCACAATTTCTACACATTAGAGTATCCAAGACTCTGACCTTGGACCTACTCTGTTTTCTATCTACACTCACTTCCTTATGTTCTCACAAAGTCTCATGGCTCCACTAGAATTTAACTTTAACAGGGTAGGGATTTTTTTTAGCTATTTTTGTTAATGCTGAATGCTCTGAACCTAAAAAATGCCTGGCATGTAGTAGGTGCATGACAAATATTTGTTCAATGAAAGGATGAATGAATAAATGGCTTTAAATATTATCTACAAAGTGATGACTCCAATTTATACCTCCTGCCTGGAACTCTGTCCTGAACTCCCGATATATCCAACTGTCAATCTGCCATCTCTACTTGGATGTATAATAAACATCCCAAACTTAAGTCCAAAAGAGAACTCTAATCACCCTGCCAATGGCTTCTGCAAATGACTTCACTTTCTTGGCCAAGTGCAGCTTTAGCCTAGTTCCTCAAACCAACAATTTCAAAATAATCCCTAATCTCTTCTCTTTCTCTAATACCACATAACCAATCTGCCAACAAATACTGTGGATTCTTTTTTTTTTTTAAGATTTTATTTATTTATTTGAGAGAGAGAATGAGAGAGAAAGAGCATGAGAGGGAGGAGGGTCAGAGGGAGAAGCAGACTCCCTGCCGAGCAGGAAGCCCGATGTGGGACTCGATCCTGGGACTCCAGGATCAAGACCTGAGCCGAAGGCAGTTGCTTAACCAACTGAGTCACCCAGGCGCCCAATACTGTGGATTCTTCCTTCAAAATATACTCAGCACTTGACTACTTCTCACCACGTCCACCACTATCACTGTGGTTCAAGCTGGAAGAATGCAATAGCTTCCTGTTTCTTGTCCACCTTCTCCTCCCAATCCAGAACTATGACCAGAGAAATTTTTTCGAACTTAAGTTAGATTACACCACTTCTCTGCTCATAATCCTGCAATCATTCCCTCTTTGCTCTGAGTAAAAGCCCAAATCTTGACAACTGCCTATAAACCTCTACTCAGTCTGGCCCTATTACCTCTGACCTCACCTACTACCACCACTAGTCTGCTCCTTTTTTTTTTTTTTTAAAGACTTTATTCATTTATTTGACAGAAGGGGACACAGCGAGAGAGGGAACACAAGCAGGGGGAGTGCGAAAGAGAGAAGCAGGTTTCCCGCTGAGCAGGGAGCCTGATGCAGAGCTCGATGCGCAGCCCGACGCGGGGCTCGATCTCAGGACCCCGGGATCATGACCCAAGCCGAAGGCAGACGCTTAACGACTGAACCACCCAGGTGCCCTTATTCTGCTCCTTTCATATTGCTTCTTTTGCTGTTTCTTCCAAAGGTTAAACACATTTCCACTTCATGGCCTTTTCCCTCACTGTTCCCCCTGCCTGGAATGCTTTTCCCCTAGATATCTGCAATCCATTACCTGTTTCATCAGTTTGTTCAACTGCCACCTTCTGAGTTCTCAGCGATCACCATATTTAAAACTGCAAGGAGGGCCACCTGGGTGGCTCAGTCCGGTAAGCAGCTGCCTTCAGCTCAGGTCATGATCTCGGGGCCCTGGGATGGAGCCCCAAGTTGGGCTCCCTGCTCAGCGGGGAGTCTGCTTCTCTCTGCTCCTGTCCCTGGTTCATGCTCGCTCATTCTAGCGCGCTCTCTCTCTCAAATAAATAAAATCTTAAAAAAAAAAAAAAAAAAAAACTGCAAGGATAATCCCACCCCATTGTATTCTTTATCCCCTATCTCTTCTCTATATTTCTCCACAGCTTTTATCACCATCAACTACTATATATTTGACTTTCTGGGACATAACGCTCGAAAAGGGTAAGAATTTCTGTCTGTTTCATTCACTGCTATATCCCTGGTGTTTAAAGCAGTGCCTGGTATACAGTAGTGATCAATAACCCATCTGTCAAACAAATGCTTTCATTTCCACCAGGGGGCCTAACAATCACCTAGCCTGGTATTCAGGAAAAGACCATAAAGCTTCCCGAAAATTTTTTTCAGTGCTCTGATCCCTAGAAGGCTTTATACTTTGCCTAGAAAGAAAAACTGTGCTTTCTCTAGTCAACCACAAGGAGGAGTTGAGAGGAAGAGCTGAGCAAAGAGAAACCAGATGTTTCCCTTGCTTTTCCTACGGCAACCTCGAGGTGGAAGAAAAGTGGATCTGGAGGTGCCTGTACGGAATGATTTTTCTCCACACTATGCGTTACCTAGACACACACAAACTTAAACACGCAAAGCCGCGATCCTTTCGAATGCCACAAAGAGGCCAAGAAAATCGATCCACCGGCCACTGAGAACTCGGAGGGTGTTTCTTTAACTCCACCGCTAAGAATTCCCCATAAAACCAGGGGAAGAGTTCCCAGTAGCGCAGAGGCACGTAACTCATACATGAAGGCCAAGGTGTTCCAGGTTGCTGGTACTCTCTGGCCAGAGAACTATTAAATCAATTCCATTTCACACTCAAGGCACCTCCAACTTGGAAAACGGCGTAAGTACCGCGGTCCCAGATCTCAACTCTCAGATTCGGCCGACTGCAAGTCAAGTCCTGATTCATTAAACACCAAAATCCCCATTTCCCACGGGATTTCGACTTACCGCCACCTGTTGATGCCCACATTGGAGGAGCCGGCGAACCAGGGGTCGAGGATGTAGACGCAGCGGATGGTGTCAGCGCCCTGAATGCACTCCTTCAGGGCGGGGTTGTCGTGAAGCCGGAGCCCCTTTCGGAACCAGTGCACGGCGTTCACACCCATCCCGGGGGCGCGGCGGCGGGCGAGTCGTTGCCCAGTTCCCCCACCGAGAAATTCAAGGAAGGAAGGGCCGGCTCATACCCAACACCTCTGCTTCCAGGGGAACCGCCACACCCAAGGAGAGGGGAGAGGGCGGCAGAGGGGAAAAAAGGAAAAAAATGAGTCCGAGGAGGGGGCCGGAGAAGGAGAGGACGCTGGAGGCGCAGCTGGAAGATGAATGGAGGTTGCCGTCAGCGGAGTCCGGGTGTGACGCCCTTTAGGAGCCGGCGCCCGCCGCAACCGCCGGCACGAGCCGCATCGCTTCTAGGGCCTCGGAGCCCTGGGAGTGAGCACGTTCCACGAACCCGAGCCGCCACGACGGCCCCGACCGGCACCGGCAGCCCCAGGAGGTTCGTCACGAAAGCCTCGCCCCACCGAGGCGGCCCCGGAGGAGAAAACGGCCCGCCCGAGGCGAGCCACCGAGAGGGATGAGAGGGGATCCAGCCACAGTCGGCCACGCCGTCTCTCGGCCCGGGGAAGAGGAGTGAGCGCGGAGGCGGTGGTCGAGGCCGCTGGACGGTTGCCGGCCGGTGACCGGTCCCGAGGCTGCCCGGGTGACTCCGCCGCCACCGCCGCGTCAGCGGCCTCGGCCCCGCCCCCGGATCCTCATTGGAGAGCGCGCTCCCCACGTGACCCCCGGCACCTCACGTTTCTGAAGTGTGTTTACTACAGCGGCTCTGACTGAGGAATCTGCTCGCGATTCAGTCGCTTCTAGGGGGCGGCAGCTGCTTGATCTCAAAGCCCTCGACCCTCGCCCAGACTCCGAGCTTCCTTTCTCTGCCCTTTTTCTCCGCCGACTGATCGCCTAGAAGCGCCCACGGTGACCACAGGCCGCATGTGAGGAAAGGCTTAGCCCCGCCCCTGGAGGCCGTGAGCGTCCCCTATTGGCTGAGGCTCTCTGAGACCCGGATGAGCACGGGGATGCGGGGAGCTCACGGGGGCGCGCTCGGCTGGGATGGCGCGCGTGCGCTCTCGCTGCGTTCTAGAGAGAAGGAGGGCGCGGCCGAACGTCTGGAGCGCGCTCTGGGATTCCGCGATCCGGAAAGGCCTGAAAACAGCCCGGTGTCCTCCCGGAGCCGGCAAGGGAGTCCGGCGGGGAGTGAGCGCGGAACGGGTTGAAAGGAGAGAAGAAAGCTCCGTTAGACTTCAAGCCCAACCTTGTGCTTCAGTGCAGCTTTGGCTAAAGAAGCCGACTTTGGAGTGTGTGGAGCTGGCGCCCCCCCATTCTTCTCGCCCTCGTGGTGTGGCTCCCTCGGATGTGTTCTGGGGAATAGGGGTAACGGGCAGGGCAGGCGCCAGGCACCCGGAACTCCTTAATACTATCTATGTATCTTCAACCTGTCAGCCCTGATTTCTCACCCTTAGTGTGGTAGAGCGACAGTGAGCGTCAGGCCCGGTCATTCCTTTGGACATGTGATGCCCTTATATTCATTAAGCGATTTACTGAATGAACCAGGCACTGTTCAGAGTGCTCGAGGTACAGGAGAGAAACAGACAAAAATCTCAGCCCTGGTGGAGTTTACGATACGTCTCTTAACCTTCAAACGTGCTATTTTTTCCTTTATAAAATGCTCTTTTTTAGAATGTGCTATTCACCATAGCAACCTTTGAGCTACCTAGTATATTTCTACACATCCCTTTAGACTCAGATAAAGTGGTACCTAATTTGTGAAAATATCCCTGTCATCCAGAGCAGATTTAGGACGTATACCCATCTCCCCAGGTGTGTCTCTGATACATTACTTAACATACTATTGTGAAGATTAAAAGAAAAGTACATACTTTAATACCTAGCATGAAGTAGGTGTTCAATAATAGTATTTATTATCATAACAATGTGTCTCTGATTTCCTCTCAAGGACGGGGTGGCTGTCCAGTTTGTTTTTTGCATCATCAATACCGAGTATGGAGCCTGACACATACGCATTACAATGTGTATTGAATGAATGAGTGAATGAATGAATGCTCTCTGCCACCAGTGTGTCCGGCAAGGTTAAAAGGAGGAAAGATATGGTAATTGTTATGGGTTGAGTTGTGTCCTAAAATTCATATAACCCCTCGTACCTGTGAATGTGCCCTTACTTGGAAGTAAGGTCTTTGCAGATGATCAAGTTAAGATGATGTCACTAGGGTGGACCCTAATCCAACATGACTAGTGTCTTTATAAATTTGGAAATTTGGACACAGAGACAGACCCACACACAAAGAGAATGCCATGTGAAGATTGGAGTCATGCTACCATAAGCCAAGAACTAACTATTCAAAGCTAGGAGAGTGACCTGGAACAAATCCTTCCCTGGCACCTTCAGAGGGGGCATGACCGTGCTAACACTTTGATTTCAGATTTCCAGCCTCCAGAACGATGACACAATAAATTCCTGTTGTTCTAAGCCACTTATTTTGTGGTACTTTGTTAATAGCAGCTCTAGCAAACTAATACAGCAATACTAAATTCAGTCATCTAGTGAGCCAGTGTCTGGATAGTCTTCCCTAACCCTGCTTCTATTGCCATAAAAAGGGCATAACATCCTTTCTTTGGTTTCTTAAGAGCATTTAAAGTTATATATATGAAAACCCTTTGTTCACTATAAAGTATTAAATATTTGTTATTTTTATCAGTGGAGATGAGCCTTGGGTAATCACCACTCTGAAAGATCCATCATCTATGCATAGGATGTAGCACACAGAGCTGTGCCCTCACTTGGATTACCTCATTCTCCAGGGTCTATTGTACTTTTTAAAATACAGTGTTTTGGGCGCCTGGGTGGCTCAGTTGGTTGAGCGACTGCCTTCGGCTCAGGTTATGATCCTGGAGTCCCTGGATCGAGTCCCGCATCGGGCTCCCTGCTCGGCGGGGGGTCTGCTTCTCCCTCTGACCCTCCCCCCTCTCATGTGCTCTCTCTCATTCTCTCTCTCTCAAATAAATAAATAAAATCTTTAAAAAACTAAAAAAATAAAATACAGTGTTTTGTGTTTCACTTTAGGCAGTGTTAAAGTAAGTAGATCATGCCTAAGGACATAGGAATTGTTTTCAAGCAATCAAATAAAATTGTGGAATGGAGGAAGAGAGAGAATACTGATTTGTGTAGAGTTGACTTATGTTTGCCAATTGTTCATTTAATAAAGACGGATTTTTTTCCTAACAGGCAGCTGTATGTGGGTGTGTGTGTAACTTTCATTCACACAGAAATGTACTGATTTATTATAAAAGTGTCAGTACTGTCAACTGTGCATTCCTCGAAGACTAAAAGGTTTTTAGGGCACACAGGTGGTTACTTTAATATATCTATTATGAGGAAGGAGTAACCATTTAATAATTGCTGTGATTTATTGAGCACCTACTGTGTGCCAAGCACATTAGGTTATTATTAACCCTCATAATAATCTTCTGAGGCAGCTTTTTATTATTATCAATTAATTTATGCCTGCTTTCCTGATGAAGACACTAAAGCTCAGAAACACAAACAAGTAGTTAAACAAGATGAAAAGCCAAGACTGTTTCTGAATCCAAGCTCCTTGCTTATGTATACTATCCCTCACTGGTAACACCACTCCCCTTCTTTTTCGGTATTTATGTTTAAAGGGGTAAAGGAGGGATTGAGAGCATTGTCAGAAATCTGTGAAGTTCTGGTTGGCTCCAACATCATGGGGTAGAAAGAGTATGGGACTAAGAAGAAGAGACTAGGTAATTATCTCAGCTAGCCATTAATTAGTTGATGATCTTGAACAAGTCACTTAGGCTTTCTTAGCCTGATTAATTAATCTATAAAATCAGTGGATTGGTGGTGCCTGGGTGGCTCAGTCGTTAAGCATCTGCCTTCTGCTCAGGTCATGATCCCAGGGTCCTGGGATCGAGCCCCGCATCGGGCTCCCTGCTCTGTGGGAAGCCTGCTTCTCCCTCTCCCAATCCCCCTGCTTGTGTTCCCTCTCCCACTGTGTCTCTCTCTGTCAAATAAATAAAATCTATAAAAAATCAGTGGATTGGACCAGATGATTACTAAGTTTTTTCTACTATTTAAAAATGCTAGGACTCCATGAACACAACCCTGACACAGGCTCAAAAATATCTACCAAGAGTCCTGTTAAACATTCTTTTAACTGCCAACAATGTTGGATCAATATCTCTTCAAGTTCATGAGCACCCTTGATAAAAGTGTATAAGCCTCTAAATTGAAGGCCTGTGTTCTCTCATGACCCCATCTGGCAAAGGTGATTTGTGGGTATGTTACCAATACACAAATAATGAAGGAGGAGAGCATGTGATCAGCTCATGCAGCTACAACCACACCTCTCCAATGAGGTCTGAATCCCACCCTTGGAAAAGACCCCTTACACTCTCCCAAGTTTGTCCTTCCTTAGGTACTATCCCTCAGGCCTGTGGTATTCATCATAGTTCCCTTCCCCCCCTTTATCATTAATTATAATTAATTATAAATTCCCTGTTATCACTAATAATTCTTTTTATGAAACATTCCCTGTTGGATTTACTGTGTGGTTTCTGTCTCCTCACTGGACACTGACTGATAGAATCTGTTAACTGATTGAGTCCACACAGATGTACTTGCGAACAGTTTTCTTGGTTGTTCTTACCCTTTTTGTTGCCCAAATGCATTTAGAAAGTGTAAATAGTTACAAATGTGGCAATATGATATTGTGAAATATTAGCCAACATTTTTACGCCACAGATCTTTTTTTTGTCCTGTGACCATCCCCCTTCAGGTCATTGGATGGGAGTCTTCTGTTGCCTCAGAGGGGCAGAAGTTGAGGACAAAGGTAGTCCAATGTTTTTGTTCTAAATTCAAGGGCTTAGATCTAGATGTAAATCAGGAAGAATTTGCTGCTCCTCTTCCCTCTCCCAACACTATATAAAAATTCTTTAAGCTGAGATGGGATATGTATACAAGGAAAATAAGACAGATACGGACTGATCTTTTCTAAAACAAGATAGTATTTCACCTATCCTTGTAAGATTAGCTCCAGATTCTAGAAGAGCTTAGGGTGTTCTGAGAGAAGAAGACATTGATGCCAACTTCCCATCTGAAATCTGGAGGCTGACCCTCAGGGAGTCCCCATACCACTTTACTGGGACCCAGAACAAAAGCCTATGAGGGATGCCACTGGACAGAGAGGGCGTGGAAAGCCCTGCCAAGCCTCCTACTGGCTAAGAGAACAGCTAGATTTTTTTACATGTCCCCTCTTCCTTAGAGGGCTGCAAAGGTTAGCTGAAAGAGAAAACCAACTAATTAAGGAGTTTTGCCAAAGGGGACAGAATTGTGCAAAATGTCATGAAAGTTTATAACCGATGACCAAATGGGGACGTGGGCATCTCAACAGACGCCATCCTGGAGAGAGAGCAACACCTGAGGACGAGACAAGATCATACATTCAGTAGATGGCAGCGTAGACAATTGAGGAATGACAGCCAGATCACCCCCTTCCCTCTAAAGATGTACTGTTCCTTAAACATCTGGGAACTTAAATGCTACCCTGAAGAGACGTTGAGGAAAGGAGATGTTTTTCACAGTTGACTGAGTTGGGATGACAGGAAAATTCTGAAATGACCAAGAAAACCTGGAATTCACCAACCCAGTTTTCAACCAGGGAGTAGTTTGAGATGTTAAGACAGAAATTAAGTTTAGCTATAGAAAATAGGACTGCTAGGAACTCTCTAAAGAACATACTCATAAATGACCAGTATTATTAACTCAAGGCAGAAGAAGAAAGAACAAGTTAGAGGAGGCAAGGTATATAGGCTGGTGTGAGAACACGTACTGCTCAACCTGCTGCTTACTTTCCCCAACCTCACAATTCCTGGAAAGCAGAGAGGTCACCTAGGGCTGGTCATGCCACCTGGTGGCTAGTGCAAGAAGTACAAGCAGTTCCACAAGAATCCATACAATGTATTCAGAAATATCGCCACTCTGCAAAGAGGTACTGTTAAAACAATATGGTTTATGAAGAACATTTGGTTGAGATGGACCACTTAAAATGTATACAAGTTAATAACGGAATCACTAACAAAAAATAACCATCCTAATTGTTGTATTCCCCTGCAGCTTGCTGTGTCCAGCTGTATGCACCCACTTTGACGTTCAGCTGTTGTTACTTAGTGGAACAAAACATTAACCTATTGGGTAAAATTGCATATGAATCAATACAACTTTTGCCTTTTTCTGACATCATTTCTCTATTAACCAATCACAGACAGACAAATTTGCATATCAGAAACGCTTGTAGGGGCGCCTGGGTGGCTCAGTTGGTTAAGCGACTGCCTTCGGCTCAGGTCATGATCCTGGAGTCCCTGGATGGAGTCCCACATCGGGCTCCCTGCTCAGCAGGGAGTCTGCTTCTCCCTCTGACCCTCCCCCCTCTCATGTGCTCGCTCTCTCTCATTCTCTCTCTCTCAAATAAATAAATAAAATCTTTAAAAAAAAAAAAAAGAAAGAAACCCTTGTAGTAGAAGAGCTTGTGAGTCACTTTCCCTTCCCCAGCTCTCAAGGGGACCTTGACCTACTGAGCACACTGTATCCAATCTCCATGAGCCCCCCACCCCAACTCCCATGCTCACACTTCTTCCAGTCTTCAAAACATAATCCTACTTCAAGCAAGGTCTTTATAACTCTTATTTAGCTGTTGTGACTCTCAGTCCACAAAACCAGGTGTAGAGAAAAATCATTTTCTATAAATCAACTTAAGGGGGGCTGGGTGGCTCAGTGAGTTAAGTGTCTGCTTTCAGCTCAGGTCATAATCCTGAATCCTGGGACTGAGCCCCGGGTCGGGCTCCCTGCTCAGGCGGTCGTCTGCTTCTCCCTCTTCCTTCTCCCCCTCCCCCGTCTTGTGCTCTTTCTCTCTCTCTCTCAAATAAATAAATTAAATATTTTAAAAAAATAATAAATCAACTTAATTTCTCATGTCATGCTCTGCTAAGTTGGCAGGAAATCTAACCTAGTCATTCTTGGAGTTTTCCTCTCACTTCCTGGGAGCCATGTCAAGATTATGTGGCCTCATGCAGTGGGGCCCACGTTTTGGGAGCCCTCAGTCGTCTGTCCATACTTGCCTCTGCATCTCTGCAGAGATAGCTAATGTTTCTCTCACATGGTCCCTTCAGATCTGGGTGCCATCTGCTGATGACAACAGGGCACTGGGCACAAGTCTGCCCTAATAAACACAATCCTCCCTCAACTGCCTGTTACAAATGGGGGCACCATGGGCACTGGGCTGCTCTCTGTCCCTTGACCTGGGGGAAGGCGGGGGGCAAGAGCCACCAGTTGCCTCCCAGATGACTGCCCAAGAATGAGGAGGCCCCCTCCAGTCCCCCACCTTCAAGGATCCACGACTGGAGCCAAGGGTGCAAATGGATGTGGCAGGTAGGCCAACTATGGTCCTACTTGATATTGGGGCCACCTATTCCATCTTGACTTCCTTCTCTGGAGCCCACTCCTCTAAAACCTACGCCATCATGGGAATGTCTGGCCTGCCAGCCATCAGACATTTCACTGATCCCCTGTTCTGCATTTGGGAGGGACAAGCATTTACTCATAGTTTTCTAATTATGTCTGAATGTCCCAGCCCATTATGAGGCAGGGACCTCTCACAAAAATGGAGGGCTGAAGTCCTTTTCGGGCCTTATACTGAAAACTGTCTTTGAAACCTGCTAAGGGCTCTCTTAACATCACCTTCACCCATTCCAACACAAATCCTAAAAGGCTGGGATTCCCTAGTCAATCCAGACATCTGGGATCAGGGAATCCCTGGAAGGGCAATATCAACCACACCCATTATGATTCAACCTAAGGAACCCATTACCCTCATAAAAAGCAATACCCTCTTAAACCTGAAGCTAAACCGTGGCTAAACCATGGCTACAGCACATAATCACCATGTTTTTAAAACATGGGCTTCTTCTCCCAACAACCTCACCCTGCAACACTCCCATCCTAGCAGTTAAAAAAAACAGGACAACAGTTATCGCCTAGTCCAAGACTTATGAGCCATTAATGAGGCTGTTACACCCCACCCAATGGTGCCAAATCCGTAAGTCCTCCAGGGCACCATTCCTTCAAACAGTCTCTGGTTTATGGTCCTGGACCTTAAAGATGCTTTCTTCTGCATCGCATTGGCTCAACAATCCCAATTTCTGTTTGCATTTGAATGGGAACCCGCATGTGGGCCACCCAACAA
Source organism: Halichoerus grypus (assembly GCF_964656455.1). Classification (NCBI taxonomy): domain Eukaryota; kingdom Metazoa; phylum Chordata; class Mammalia; order Carnivora; family Phocidae; genus Halichoerus; species Halichoerus grypus. The sequence goes on from NC_135717.1 coordinate 163,852,456, forward strand.
CTTACCTGGACGGTACTCCCACAAGGATTCAGGGATAACCCCATCAGCTTGGCCAAGCCCTCTCTAAGGATTTATAAGACTTACAACTTGAGGGGGGAACTATCCTCTAATATGTGGACGATTTGCTCCCCCACTCAAGAGTTAGCCATCCAACATACTGTCCAAACCCTAAACTTTTTGGCAAAAAAAGGACACAAAGTATCCAAATCCAAAGCTCAACTGATAGAGCAGCAGGTGTCCTACCTGGGAGTTATCATAACCTCTGGGAGACACAGTCCTTCCCCAGAACAGAACCAAGCCATAATTAACCTATCCATACCTACCACTGGTAAGCAGCTAAGGGCTTTCTTGGGCCTAACGGGTTACTGCAGAGTCTGGATTCCCAACTATGGACTTTTTGTCCAACCTCTTTAAGGGGCTCTAAAAGGCAAATCAGACTCCACTCCCCTTAATTGGGGACCCTTCACAACAGTCGGCTATGGACAATTTTAAGAGCCTCTTAAGCAGGGCACCTGTTATTGGCCTACCCAACCCAGCTAAAACTTTCCAATTTTATGCCCAGGAAAAGGAGGTCGTTTTAACACATAAACCTGGGACTACTCCCCAGCCCAGGCTCTGGAGGTGTGGCTGTTAACCTTGGTAGTTAACAGCCTCATGCCTAACTACCTGCCAAAGCTTATGTTCCAGGCTCTGTTCTAAGCACCAGAGACACAAGGGTGAGCAAGTGGGTCCTCTGTCCCCAGTGGAGCTGCCATGTTGTACAGAAACATTTGTCCCTCCCAAGCTCTGTTTAAATTGCACACTTGAAAGCAAATTAATGTTTGCTGCAGTTTGAAGCCACTGTTTTAGGTGGTTACACAATGTTGAAAAGAAAACCACAGGCCCAAAATGGCATCAGTTAGGCCAAGTCACCAAACCCAGGGCTTAATTCCTAACCTAAGTGCAGTTTCAACCTCCAGAAATGTAAATCTTCACTGGTGAGTCATGCATTTTCTTATCGGCACCAAGAAGACAATCAGTCCCATGAACCCTCTCTACCCAACACCAAAGGAAGATTGAGGGTAAGTCACCTCATAAGACACACCCCTCCCCTCTTTCCCCCCTAAGGAAAGGTGACCTTGCCCGGAACAATCCTTTCTTTTCTTTTGCTGATAACTTCCTGGCCCCACCCTCCCTCCTCTCAAAATCTTCCATTTTGTACAAGTCCACAGAGATCCCCTCTGCTTTTTTTTTTTTTTTTTTTAAGATTTTTTATTTATTTGCGAGAGAGAGAATGAGAGACAGAGAGCATGAGAGGGAGGAGGGTCAGAGGGAGAAGCAGACTCCCCGCTGAGCAGGGAGCCCGATGTGGGACTCGATCCCGGGACTCCAGGATCATGACCTGAGCCGAAGGCAGTCGCTTAACCAACTGAGCCACCCAGGCGCCCCCCCTCTGCTTTTTAGAAGGGATGCTGCCCAATCCCTGAATCGCTCAAGAAAACCAATGAGATCTTCACATTCACTGGGTTGAATTTTTGTTTTTGAACAACAATAATGGTAACTGCAACACCACTTGTAAGCCCAAAAGAAATTCTAGTATTTACTGATAAATGTAAGGCTAATGCTAACAAGATACTTTTATCAAGGATAAACAAGACATTTTGAAATTAGAAAAAAATAATACTAGTAACAATAATAATAGCATCTGTACTCATCAAATGCTTTTCCTCTTAATTTTTTTTAAAGATTTTATTTACTTATTTGAGAGAAAGAGTGTGTGTAAGAGAGCACAAGCAGGGGGAGCAGCAGGCAGAGAGAGAAGCAGGCTCCTCACTGAGCAAGGAGCCCGATGTGGGACTCCATCCCAGGAGCCTGGGATCATGACCTGAGCCGAAGGCAGACGCTTAGCCGACTGAGCCACCCAGGCGCCCCTGCTTTTCCCTTTGGATCCATGTGCACTGTCACGTGCTCTGTTCTGAATTTCCATGAAGCACCTTTCCCAGGCTCCTGGCCCTCTGGCTTCCAGATAGTTTGGCCAGTGGTGATGAAGGATAGTTGGAAGAAAGACAGGCAGGGACAAGGGCCCCCACACTAAGAGGGAAGTACCCTTAAAAGGATTTTATACCATCCTGGAAGGAGCCCTCCACCCTTTCCCACATGATAGGTAGATGACAAAAACCTGATTGGGTGCCAGGCTCATGGAGGGTTCATCAGATTAAAACAGCCCACCAAAAAGCCATAAAAACCCCTAGACTTAGAAACTCCAGTGGCAACCCTCTTGGGAGCTTTGTATTTTCGCTCAATAAACTTTGCTTTGCTGCCCACCACTCTTCCGCTGGTCTGCCTCTTCATTCTTCTAAGCTGCGTGACCAAGAACCCCGGACACCAAAGGAAAAGAAATCCTGTACCAGTGGGAGGCACAGGCATTAGGCAGGAAGGGAGGAGCCGGGGTTTATCTCCACCCACCCCTCTTTCCAGCCACCACTATTTCTTGTGACATCCTTTCTGACATTGGCTGTGACTCCAGGGTCCTACCACCAGCTGGACAGCCCCTCTGCAGGGGTGCTGGTTTCTGCCTACTCCTCCTTCTGGGCCCCGGATAAGACTGGTTCCTCCATTTGCGCCTCCACGTCAAGGGATGCTACCTACTTCCTGCTGTGAGTGACCTCGGGGTTGTCTTACCAGACGGGCTTCTTAGCTCTTTCAACACAGAGGCCCTTTGTTATTTTCCCTTTATTGGAAACGCTTTAAGTGGTTCCTATTTCCAGGCTAAACTGTGATTGATTCAATCACTAATATTTATTGTGTATTCTAGGAACACCTCTATTAAAGTTACTATTATCATTTCCATTTTCCATGTGAGAGAAGGCACGGAGAGATTAAGCTGCCCAAGATCACACATTCAGACTCGGTGCCGTTAATATCTACAAGCAATGAATACCGTCAGGAATTACTTCTTAATTAATGTTGAATAAAATTGACAGTCATTGTTAGGGGTCACTAGGAGGCCTTCTGGGGTGCTGGGAATGTTGGGTTATTGTAATCAAACCAATGTGAGTTTGTTCCTTGGTAAGTCAGAAACTGCCCCAGGTTGAGTTGTCCCACGAAGAAAACTTTTATTTGCAACAAATAAGGAGATCCCCAGGAATGGCTTCCAAAGCTGGGACTCCCTGAGAGATGGTGAATGGGTTCCTTTTGTTTAGGGTTAGAGATGAATATTTAAATAGGGAAGTCTTGTCATCATATGTAGGGATGGCCATAAGGTCGCACATGCTCCGTAAGGAAACATGCCTCTGCATACATTGTATGCTATGTAAATGAGGCTGAGCCTCCTCCGTGGGTGGAGATTTTAGTATATAATGAAGTGAAGGTGATTGTAGATCATTCCAGAGGTCACTCCAGGGTCGTCTGCACAGGAGCAAGGTTGGGGGGGGCGGTTAGCTCAAAAAGTCCGGTGGTCTGGGCCAGTGGGAGGTCTTGTCGGGGCCGTTGCCCTCATCTGCAGGGTGGTTTCAGGTTTCATTTGCCTGAGTAAAGAGGTAAACTGGAAAGAAGAGCTTAAGGAAAAATGTAAAACAAAGGTTAGTGAGTACAAGCAGGTGGGCAGTAAAGATCAAGTCTTGGGGTCTAGCTGGTGACACTATTTGATCTGGGGCTGGTTACATGAAAGTGCTCAATTCGTGAACACTCATAAAGCTGTACGTTGATTTGGGCACTTTTCTGTGTGTTATACTCCAATAAAAAGTTACTCTCTATAGACTATGTCCAGTTTTGAAATCTCCAGAAATCTTTGAGTCCTCATTAAATCTAGAATTCTCAAATCTTAAATTTCAAGACGCATTATTTCTTTTTGAATTCTAGAGATTCCAATTTCAATTCAAGTCCATGTTATAAATAGTTTTGGTGGCACAATTATGTGCCAGACAGGTGGGAATGTACCTGGACGTAAACAAAGCCCTCCCCCTGCTGGAGCCATGGGGAAGACCACATTGGAAAGGAATCCCAACCCAGATGTGGGTCCCACTCAAGTGGAAGTTTATTAGAATATGGGAGCTTATAAAGAGAGGAGTTAAGCCAAGTGGAACTGAAACTAAGATCTGAGGCTAAAGGTGGGAGTGGGGGAGGGGAGAAGGAGGGGCTGAAGAAACGCCAGAGTAAAGGAAGTGAAAGGCTCCAGGGCGGCCCTGCGGGCTAGGCTTAGGCAGAGAAAGGTAGAAAGGAAGCCATAGACAGAAAGATAAAGCAGACCAGCAAAGGCCACATTTCAGAAATGAATTTTCTGGCAAAAAATTGTTATCAGTGGCTATCAACAGCTCTCAAGTCTGCCTGCACACAAGTACTAGGGATACTTGGGTTAACAGGAAGTCAGAAGTACATCTTTCCATGTAGCATGAGATGAGACCCTACCAATTCCCCCACGATCACCACTGCACTGGGAGGAGGGACGGAGGCCACAGTAAATCGAGGACAGGGTTTGGAAGAGTAGAGGCTCCATGCCTTGAGCCTCTGTTACCATAATGCCTCTCCTCCCGAGGACACACTTCTTGATGTCCAGTCAACTTCTTCCCTCTCTCATTACACGCAGAGGCCACTATCTTCCCGTCCCAGGCAGACACTCTTTCCCCATCCTGCCTGACACACAACACAGCCTCACAGTGATCCTGGGCAGCTTTCCTTCCTTGAAGCTAACACATGCCATCGGTAAAGACTTAAAGACTGTGCAGATAGCAGACAAAGATAAAAATGTTAAAAATAATGCCCAATTCAATCAAACAGTGAAAAGATGAGTTGAATCCAGTTAAAGCACCATGGGGGATGGGATGGGCTGGGGATTCAAATAAAGGCCAGGAATTAGATAATGGTGTAACTCAAAACCAGAAGGCGGGTTTAGCAACACCAACCATTTCCATTGGAAAGTTTTGGGTTTAACGTCCCCCGTTGGAATAAGTGACTAATTTTTTAAAAGGCGAGTGCATCTATTTTTGGTGCTGGAAAAATAACCCTGGAATTCAGATCCTGCCTTGGGCCAGAAATCTCTGGCAAGAAATCAATGCAACTTGCTTGGGGTGAGAACATCAACTCATTCTGAGATGGTCTAACTTAGTCTGGTGTGTGTATGTATGTATTTTAGCCTTGGGAAGATTTAAATTAGATACAGAAAAATCAAGAGACCAAATCCACACTATTGTATTAAATTTAGGAACAACAATCTGTGTATATTTGGTATTCACAGTATTTATAATGTTTAAAGTAATTGGGTATATGAGAATATCTCAGAGATTAGCCTTCTGATTCCAACTTGAAATGTATAATGGAGTAATTGACCTTAGATTTGTAATTTAGTGCTGAAAGTTATGAGAGGATTTTATGGTTTGCAAGCTGTATAGTTTTGGAATATTTAGGAGATTTGTTATATTTATAAATTTAGTTTAGTCTGTAAGTACTTGAGAGTGCTTTGCTTGTCAGAGTAGGTGATTAATGTACTTAAGAAAATTGAATATGTTAAATTTATTAATGAAGTTTAAAACACTTAAGGGAAATTTAATTAAACTAAGCTTGTAAAAATAACTGGTTGAAGGGAGTTTAGTTTGTTCAACTTGAGTATATTAATCAAAGCCCCCTTATTAAAATATACTAGACTTATTCTTAGAATAATAAAATTTGTATGTTGAACCTAAAGGCTTAAGGGAAACTGGATTTAAAATTTTATCATTTAAAAAAATTGATTATAGGTTTAAAAATAATCTTTTCTGTACATATCACCAACCTTCCACCTCACCTCCTCCATGGACACCAAGCTAAAAGAACAGTCTTTTGGGACGCCTGTGTGGCTCAGTCGGTGAAATGTCCGCCTTTGGCTCAGGTCATGATCTCAGGGTCCTGGGATCGAGCCCCGCATCCAGCCCTACATCAGGCTTTCTGCTCAGCGGGGAGTCTGCTTCTCCCCCTCCCTCTGCCGCTCCCCCTGCTTGTGCTTACTCTCTGTCTCTCCCTCTCTCTCTCTCTGTCAAATAAAGTCTTTAAGGAAAAAAAGATTCTCTCTCCCTCTCCCTCTGCCCCTCCCCCACCACTCTTGCACTCTCTAAGGAAAAAAAAATTAGATATAGTATTACAAAAACTGTAAGGAGAGCAGCCACATTAGCTTATATTCACCCACTCCTGTCATAGACTGTAAACTGGGCCATATACAAAAGTACGCATCATTATCTTCAGGGAAAGACATTTGCAGCTAGTTCACAGTATTCCCCCTTGGATATTCTTGCATTTCCCCCCTCATTTGTGACAGTCAACGTCTGACTTCAACCTTACAAATGTTTTGTGTTTTAAAAGATCTAAAATGTGATGCAATTTCATTTCAATCAAAACAACTTTGTCAACAGTTAGTTCCCCAAGCTTATTTCATTCATATTGTAGCTAAAATAAACTGCATTTGAACTGAAAACTCTAGAAAACAGTACTGCCACATTATTTACGAGAGCCCTCAGCATAGAAAGCTATAATAGATGTGTGTTTCGTATGCGTAAGTGGCTGTGGAGGAGAAGCTGGTGTAGCTCGATTGGCCTCTGGGTCTCTGAAGCTCTCCTCCTCTCTCCACTCTCATTTCTTCTGAACTCTTGGGATTTCATCCAGCTGGGAACTTTCACCCTCTTTTTTCCTTTTCCCCAATCTTGCAAAAAGTTCTTAGGGAAAAAATTAAAAGTCTGTTTTGTTTTTAAGATTTTATTTATTTATTTGAGAGAGAGATAGTGACAGAGCGAGAGAGAGCACAAGCAGGGAGGGGAGGGAGAAGCAGGCCTCTGCGGAGCAGGGAGCCTCACGTGGGGTTTGATCCCAGGACTCTGAGATCATGACCTGAGCCAAAGGCGGACACTTCACCGACTGAGCCACCCAGGCGTCCCTGGAGAGACAGAATCTTAAGCAGGCTTCACGCCCAGCCCGGAAACTGACACGGGGCTCTATCTCATGACCTTGAGATGCTGACCTGAGCAGAAATCCAAGTTTATTTTTATTTTTATTTTTTTTTAAAGATTTTATTTATTTATTTGACAGAGAGAGAGAGAGACAGCTAGAGAGGGAACACAAGCAGGGGGAGTGGGAGAGGGAGAAGCAGACTTCCTGCCGAGCAGGGAGCCCGATGCGGGGCTCTATCCCAGGACCCTGGGATCATGACCTGAGCTGAAGGTAGATGCTTAACTGACTGAGCCACCCAGGCGTCGCACTATATCTAATTTTAAGGGTTATTAATGAGTATGACAAGGTGATACTGTGAGGTTTTAGCTAGCGTGTTCTCTCTCCTCAGCCCCTCCAAAAAGTCCTTTGAATTTCTTTCTATTTACCATGTGGTTTAGCCCCTCAAACAGACTGGACCACTTCAGTTGATTCAGGGAGAGGGGACCAATGCCCTCTTGCCTGCTGCACCTCAGGAGGCAGAAGCCTCTTGCAACTGCACTAACACAGTGCCCACCAGCACCTGCAGCTCTCGAGCCCTGGAAATGTGTCTAATCCAAATTGAGGTGCGTGTCAGCATAAAACACATCAGATTTTACTTAGTGTAAAAAAAAAAGAATGTAAAACATCTCACTGATAAGTTTTATATTGATTGCATGCCAAAATAATAATATTTTGGATATATTAGATCAAATAAAATTAGTAGTAATTATATAGGTGCTCACCTTATAATAACTCATTCAGCCATACATTTGTTATAAGGAACCAATACTGACTTTTTAAAAAGCATGTGGCTACTAGACAATTTTAAATTACATATGTGACTTGCATTATTTTTTATTGGAGCGCTCTGCCTTAGAAGCTTCCAGTAGCAGAATATTGTTCCATTTTGCCTTTGCGTGAAACTTCCCTGCAAGGTACTTGTCAGGCTCTAATAGGACAGAGAGCGGGGACTTCACTGAAATTATGTGACTTTTCGTGCCTGCTTGCTAATGAATGTACATGTTGCTTCCATTGAATGATACCATCTGGTAGTGAGATTGTGCCTAGAGACAAATTAGTCCCTGTAACCATGGGACCCTCCTGATTCTTACCAAAAGAACCTGACAATTACAGGACAGACAAATTAATTTAGGTCCGTTTGCAAGGAAGAACAGGGACTTTCCAAAGTCCCCACAAAAGGCTTAGGAATGAGCAGAGAGAGAGAGTGGGCTTACAGAAAAATTCTCAATTCCAGTGAGGGGTTGCTGCAGAAAGCAGAGTGGGTGATGCTGCCTGGGGCATGGCTCCCTCGGCAGAGGCCAGCATAAAAGAATGCCCACACCCAAAGTTCAGTCGAAATTTGCCCTTTGAAACAACATCAGTGCAGGACTGAGGATAGCGGCAAATCAGACGTTTCCCTGCCTTGCTTCTAAGCTGCCTGGGACTTAGATAGATCCCAGGAAAGAGGGAATGAAGAAAAAAAGAAGGGAAAATTAAAAATCAGCTTGAGTTTAAACCAAAGGTGGCTCAGAGCAAAAACTTCCAGACTGTTTTCTGCCCTCAGGCAGACTGGGAGCTCAGCTAGAAACAAAGTCTGGCTAGTGAGAAATATGCTTGATATCTGTTTTTTAAACATCTGCGTTTTGTGGCTTACGAAATTTATAGTTAATCCATAGGCTGATGAGCCATATTTGCCTAGTTTATCTAAAAGATACAAAACGTTGGTCGTTCCTGTTGGTAGAGGTGCACCAAATACACATTTTGGCCAAATTCCCAAGGTATTATAATTAGGCCCAAAAAGTGAATATTACCACCACAGAATTAATTTCTGGCTTCCGAAAATGGGGTAGATTATTGGAAAGATGGCTTCTTATATTCATGGCCCCTGTTTGAAGGTGAGGATACAATTTTTTGAGGCAGTCCCCCACAAATAAAAGCTCTGTGAGCCATCTGAAGAAGGTGTGCTCTATTTTCCAAAGCAGACATAAAACGATCGTCATCACTTCCATTTTTTTTGTTCCTAATATTTCTGCGTATACTTGCTGCCTCATGCCATCACTTGACAAAAAAAAAATTTTTTTGTTCTAAAATCTTGGGTCCAGAAATGTGGCAATGGACCAATTTAAATGGCTTCCAAGGTAACACAATTCCCTGCATTTCCATTCGCAACTCTGCTTTTGTGGTCTGCACACCAATTTTTAGCATCTTTCCTGGCAAAGCATGATAGGAGCATCTTTGCGGATAAGAATTACTTGCCCTCTTAAGGCCTATTGCTTTGGTTACTTCTTCAGCAGTTTCTGGCATATGAACCACTTTCTCTGCAGGCAATATTTGGTGGTTAGTAAGTCCTGCAATATTGGTATTTCAACCTGCAAAGTAGATTAAAGGCTTTTAAAGGCTTTCTTTTGTTCAAGCAGCCTTTTAAGAATGTAATAGCCGCTACTTCATCTTGTTTGAACATCTTGTGTAAGTACGTGACAAGGTGATTCCAAAATCCCTCGTCTGCTTTGTGGTTTGTCTTTGCTTGAAGGAAAATGATGAAAGTGGCCTGTTATCTTTCTGTTTACAGAACATAATTCTGCTTCATTAGGCTGCACGCTAATTAGTTGCAGAAAACACAACTGAAGATTCATGGCCTAAATGGAATTAAATAACTAAAAGCCAAAAACACTTTTTGGAGGTTGTTTTAAGGTTATGAATCCTAGAACACCAAGCAGTACTATGAAGATTAGAATTAGAATCTAGGGGCACCTGGGTGGCTCAGTGGGTTAAGCGTCTGACTTTGGCTTGGTCATGATCTCAGGGTCCTGGGATCAAGCTCCACATCAGCTTCAGCGGGGAGTCTGCTTGTCCCTCTCCCTCTGCCCCTCCACTCCCCTCCACTTGTTTTCTCTCTCTCTCTCTCTCTCTGCTCCTCCCCCCCGACTTATGCATGCACGTATTGTATATTAGTAACTTATTAGTAATTTTTTCATAACATGAAGCATTTTCATAATCTTCATTAATTATTCTAACACTTTACTCTTGCAAAGTAAAAACATACATTTAGACTCCAACTGAGTGATAGGAATTCAAAATCCAAAACACACAAATCTTTTTTTTTTTTTGCTCGATTACATCTAAAATGCTTACCTATATTTGAAAATACATATTCAGATATTAATAATGACTCTGAATGATAGATCTCATTCTGCTATTGACATTGTCATGCTGATTAGATTTAATGGTAGCTCTGCAGTTGCTTGCGTATCGATCAGACGCAAGTTCAGGGAGGCCAGAAATAGTATTAAAGTTGGCATATTGCTACTCAGAATGCCGGAAGGCTTTTGACCCTCAGAAACCCAATGCCAATGGGAGCCTGGGTGGCTCAGTCGTTAAGCGTCTGCCTTTGGCTCAGGTGATGATCCCAGGGTCCTGGGATCAAGTCCCACATCAGGCTCCCTGCCCGGCAGGAAGCCTGTTTCTCCCTCTCCCACTCCCCCTGTTTGTGTTCCTGCTCTCGCTATCTCTGTCTCTGTCAAATAAATAAATAAAATCTTAAAAAAAAAAAAAAAGAAACCCAATGCCAAAAATGGATTTTGTCCCAATACTGTGGCTGAAGCCAGGCTGTGATACAGCCCTCATTCTTAGGACACAGTGAATGAATGGAGGTCCAGGCATTTGGGCAGGAAGCAAAGGAGAAGGCAGCTACCATAGACAGAAACGACTTGCTGCTCAAATTAATGGGGGATATAGAGTTAGGCCAGGAATAGGATTTGGTGATCAGGGCTAAAGGACATTGCCATCAATTAAAGGGGAAGCTTAGATTAGGCCTATCCTTTATGAAAAGTCTACTAAATATCACACGTGCTAAGTGTTCTCCATGTGCAGCCCAGATGTCTGCTAGATTGATGGGCCCTGCTGGTTAGCAATACCTAAGCCTGTCCCCACCCTTATCAGTGCCTCCAGTTATCTCCAGAAGACACTCAAAAGTGTGACTCACATCTTCCTTCTGTAGGTTGGTATCACGTGTCTGTGGACACTATGTACACAGCTGCTTAGAGAAGACCCACCGCACAGCGTGGAAATCCCCAGGACCCTGCCAAGGACACTGCTTCTGGGTACACTCAGTACCAACCCCCAGGTGCCTGAGCGGTGTTTGGCAAGGATTTGGGCAGTGTGGTAGAGTGGTTTCTTCCCAAGTAACTTTGCTTATGCCCAGAGCCCCTCAAATCCCTCTTGATCAGCTTTGCTGACCTCTAAACTCCCCTCTCATTGGGGGCTGAAAACTAGACCCTGGTCTAGCACCTTTCCCTTTTCTGGATTTTTCCTCTCCCACTACTTGGCTCTTCCCCTCATAAAAACACTCCTCCACCTTCTTCCAGTTTAAAAAATAACAAGCAAAAAACCCACGTCCAAATGTAGACAGATAAATCAGTACAAGTATGAGTCGAGGGTAGAGGGAGAGGAACAAGATATTGTTTCTAGCCATTCCCAAGTTGGGATGTTATTCTAGTTTTCTGTTGCCGCATAAAACATGACCACAAGACCAGTGGCTTAGAACAACATCCGTTTTACTATCTCACGGTTCTGTAGGTTAGAAGGGCAGGCCAGCTCCCCTGGGTTCTCTCCTTAGGATTTTACAGATTTTCTCTTCTGCTACCAGCTGGAGAGACCTCTCTGCTCTTGAAGGGCTCATGTAATTCAATGAGGCCCACCCAGATAATCTCCGTTTTGGGGAGTGACATCTCATTTTAACCACAGGTTCCAACCATACCCAAAAGGGAAGGGATTAGGCAAGAGTGAGGGTCATTGGGAGTCATTCTTATAATTGTGCCCCCCCACATACATACATTGGAATTATTACTTTGATCAGAGTCAAATTTCCAGATTCTCAGGCATCTCTCTTCTTCTCTGAGATTCTGGTTTAGCAGAGCTGAGCATAACTCAGGAATCTGTACATTTTATAGGCTTCCAATGTGATTCTGAGGCATAGTCTTTTTGGAAGAGGATTGGGCTATCAATAAAGAGTCCAAAGAGGTCTGCTACAGGTATACTCATCTTTTATCTTCATGATAATTTTTTTTTCAGATAAGTATTATTTTTCCTCCATTTTGGAGTGAGAAAATTGAGATACAGTGTCTAAATAACTTCCCCAAGATTTCACAGTAAAGCAGAAGAGCCAGGCTTAGAATTCCCAAAGTGTGATTTGCAAAACTGCATGGTTCATCGATCTCTTAGAAATAGATTGATATTAAAATGGATACTTGGAGTTTTCTGGGAGCCAGGCAGATGGGCTTACATTTAGAATAAGTTGGACTAGGATGTTGGGCAGGAATCCCAAATTAAGGGAACTAGTAGATGCACTCCATACTTTCTAAATTTAACTTCTCCCGGACAAAGTTAGACTTTGTCTACTCCATATATCTTTAATTACTTACCTATGTTCAAATCAACTGAACATACTTATCGAATGTCTCATTCATTCATTAACTCATTTAAGAAAAAACCTGTTTACACGCTCAAATATTCAAAAAATATTTGAACATTAGGTATGGGTTGATCCACGCTGGTAAAATTTGTAAGAGAAATTTCATATAGAGAAATAGATGTATAATTATCAAAGTTCACAAAAGCATCTAACCTGAGTATTGCACAATACATATGGCCATGATGCAGTAATAAGAATACACTATGCAACAAAGAAAACAGTCAGCAAAACTAAAAGGCAACCTATGGAATGGGAGAAGATATTTGCAAATGACATATCTGATAAAGGCTAGTATCCAAGATCTATAAAGAATTTATGAAACTCAACACCCAAAAAACAAATAATCCAGTCAAGAAATGGGCAGAAGACATGAACAGATATTTCTCCAAAGAAGACATACAAATGGCCAACAGACACATGAAAAAAATGTTCCACATCCCTTGGCATCAGGGAAATACACATCAAAACCACAATGAGATACCACCTCACAGCAATCAGAATGGCTAAAATTAACAAGTCAGGAAACAACAAATGTTGGTGAGTGTGTGGAGAAAGGGGAACCCTCTTACACTGTTGGTAGGAATGCAAGCTGGTACAGCCGCTCTGGAAAATGGTATGGAGATTCCTCAACAAGTTAAAAATAGAGCTACCCTATGACCCAGCAATTGCACTACTGGGTATTTACCCCAAAGATACAAATGTAGTGATCTGTAGGAGCACCTGCGCCCCAGTGTTCATAGCAGCAATGTCCACAATAGCCAAACTGTGGAAAGAGCTGAGATGTCCATCAACAGATGAATGGATAAAGAAGATGTGGTGTATATATATATATATACACACAATGCAATATTACTCAGCTATCAGAAAGGATGAATACTTACCATTTACATCGACATGGATGGAACTGGTGAGTATTATGCTGAGTGAAATAAGTCAATCAGAGAAAGACAATTATCATATGGTCTCACTCATATGTGGACTATAAGAAACAGGGCAGAGGACCATAGGGTAAGGGAGGGAAACCTGAATGGGAAGTCATCAGAGAGGGAGACAAACCATGAGAGGCTCTTAACTACAGGAAACAAACTGAGGATTGTGGAAGGGAGGTGGGTGGGGTGATGGAGTAACTGGGTGATGGGCTTTAAGGAGGGCATGTGATGTGATGAACACTGGGTGTTATACGAAACTGATAAATTGTTGAACACTACATCTGAAACCAGTGATGTACTATAAGTTGGCTAATTGAATTTAAATAATAAAAAAAAAGAATACACTATCACACGCTCATTACACTGTGAGTTCCAAAGGACAACAATAATTTAGGACCTTTTCACAAAGGGAAAATTCTATTAGTCCAAGCACTGTTTGTTCGATACAACATTATACATTTGTATTTCCACTCTGTAACAGAGGAATATCTTGATAACTATTTGTAAATAAAATGTATTGCTTGTTTAACTGTTTTTTTTCCTGACCTTATATATTATTTTACTCATTCCTCAGGCAATTATTGTCTGCCTGTCATGTGTCAGGACTTGTGTTGGGGGCTAGCAGTATGAGAAAGCATCAATCCTTCAGGAGTACATAGCCTGGTTAAGGAAGAGGGACGTGTAAACAGAAAACAATATATATTTTTCTTGTGTTTTAGACTTTAGGATTGTTTATTGTGTAATCATTGTATTCTTTTTAGATTAAACATCAAAACTTTTGCTTTAAATCTGGTGCCACTTCACCTGAAAAGGAGTTCTAAAGATGGAAGAAAAATTTATTGAGTATATTCTTTGAAAATGTAGTGCACATCATATTTAAAAATAAATGTATCCCATGTTTCCTAACTTTTCTGGCACCCTGTGAAAATGGAAGTGCTGTGGTTGAGCAGTGATTTTTATCAGAGGCACCAGAGAAGGTACTTTCTGACCTTTGAGCCGTGGCTTGAAGAATCTGTAGGAGACCAGCTGCTTTAGTAAAAGTGCAGGAAGAACACATGGTCCAGGCAGAGAGAACAGCAAGTACAAAGGCACAGGGGCATGATATACGGGAACTGAGAAAGATCCCTTCACTGAGCCTGGAGGAAAGAGAGTATGAGAGAAAGAGGGAGGACATTGCCTAAAGCCAGTTCGGAAGGCATCCTGTCTACCCAAGTAAGGACTGTGGACACTTCCTGGAGCTTAAGGGAATTAAATAAGTCTTTTAAGCAGGGGATTGAGCTGATTCATATTTTAAGAAAAGAGGCATTTCTGGCAGCAGAGAGGAGGATCTACCAGACCAAGCAAGGAGACCACTCTCGGCAAGAAACAATGAGGTATGTGGGAGTGGAGATAGAAAAGGGAGCAAATTTGAGAAGTAATGGGAATGTGGGACTTCCATCTCTTACTAAATGTAGCCCTCGAGAGCTAGCCTAGGGATCATGGGAATTCGGAAGTGGTGATTAGACACGGAGCTTATTGTGTCAAGTTAATGGATAAGGGCTTTGTAATGCAACCCAGTATCTTTATCATAAGAAGATCAATGTAAGCCAAGATCTCGGGGTGAGAGGGACACTGGTGGGAGGTGGGATGAATGTCATACACAGACCGGATGCAAGCCACTTGAGAGGATTTACTATTGCCTTCTTGATGGGTCTGATTAACTTTAGATACTCTGGAACAAAGGTCAATTTACTTTTTCCCTCTCCATTCTACCCTTGGTTCCAGAAGCTTCTCCCAGATAGCCCCATGGCTTATTTTCTCACTCCCTTTGGGTCCCTGCTGAAGGTGGGGAGGAAAGATTACTGGTGTAAACTAGAAGATTGAAAAAACGAATCCAAGATTTTTTTAATAGCATTTTTGGGAAACAAAGACAAGGGAATCTAATCTCTTTGTTTCAAAATGTTACTTTTATGGGGCTCCTAGGTGGCTTAGTTGGTTAAGAGTCTGCCTTTGGCTCAGGTCGTGATCTCGGGGTCCTGGGATCTAGCCCCGCATCAGGCTCCCTGCTCAGCGAGGAGTCTGCTTCTCCCTCTCTCTACTCCTCCCACTGCTCTCTCTCTCAAATAAATAAATAAAATATTTCTTAAAAAGACTTTAATTTTTTTGTTTTTATTGGATACTGAATATATAAAAAGCAGGAACTATAACAGATGTGAAAAACTTAAAAAATAACAATACCTCGAACACCCATAGATTCAATATCTAGTTTTATTTATTATTATTATTATTTAAAGATTTTATTTATTCATTTGAGAGAGAGAGAAAGCATGAGCACAGGGAGTGGCAGTATGAGAGGGAGAAGCAGACTCCCCGCTGAGCCGGGAGCCTGACGCAGGGCTTGATCCCAAGACCACGAGATCATGACCTGCGCTGAAGGCAGACGCTCAACCATCTGAGCAACCCAGGCGCCCCTAGTTTTATTTATTTATTTATTTATTTATTTATTTATTTATTTATTTATTATTATTGGCATTGTGGGGTGAGGGAATTGGAAATGAATGTTCAACATCTAGTTTTAAGATGGACTATTACCAGTGCCTTTGGAACCCAGTCCATTCTTTGTGCCTCCTTGATCTCTCCCCTCTCCCTTCTGCCCAGAGGTAACCATGACCCTGAACTTTATGCTTGTCATTTCCCTATTTTTCTTTATGATTTTATCATGTATCAATCTCCAATCAATATATTGTTTAATTTTCTGTATTCCTGAACTTTTTAAAGTTGAATCATACAGAACCTAGTCTTCTGTGACTTGTTTTTGTTACTCACCTTATGCTTTTGAAATGCAGCCAAGGCTACTGATTTTTACTGCTGCATGGTATTCAATTTAAAGAACAAGCCACAATCTATCCGTTCTCTTATCAACAGATTTATGTGCATTTTATTTTTTTGATATTACAAACATTGTTTCTATAAATATTTTGTCTTCTGTTATTTATATGCAAGAGTTTCTTTAGAAAATATACCTTTACTGCATGCAGCACTGGGTGTCGTGTATCACCACATCAAAAACCAATGATGTATTGTACGGTGACTAACATAACATAATAAAATTAAAAAAAAAAAAAGAAAATATACCTGGAAGTGGATTGCTGGATCATAGGGTATGTGTACCCTTGAAATTATTAATTAACATCAAATTGTTTTCCAAACAGGTAATACCTACTTGTACTTCCACTAGAAGAGTATATGAGTATCTCTTGCTCCTTATCTCCAATCAAATTTGATATTGTGAGGATTTAAAATCTTTGCCAGTTGGGTGGATATAAAAGATCTCATTCTATTTTATTTATTTTATTTTATTTTAAGTAGGCTCCATGCCCAAAGTGGGGCTTGAACTCATGACCCTGAGATCAGGAGTCACATGCTCTACCAACTGAGTCAGCCAGGTGCCCCAAAAATATCTCATTTTAGTTTTGATTTGCAGTTTCCCAAATAATAATGAAGGTGAGAATCATTTCATGTTTATTTCCCATTGGTTTTATGTTTTTTCCTCTCTGAAGTTTTCTATTCCAGTCTTTTGCCCATTTAAAAATTGTTGTTGTCTTTTCCTTATTGAAATTTTGGAATCCTTCACACAGTTTGGATAATAGTCCTCTGCCAGTTGTATGTGTTGTTAATATCTTTTCCCAGTCTGTCTTTTCATTTTTCTCATGATCCTCTGATGAACAGAAATTCTGCATTTTAATGTAGTTGAGTTTAACCAATCTTTTCTTTTAGAGGTTGTGCCTATTTGTGTCTTGTTTCAGAAATCCTCTTCTTTTCGAAGGTCTTTTTTTTTTTTTAAGATTTATTTACCCATTTGAGAGAGAGAGAGCATGCGTGTAGGAGCAGGGCGGGCGGTGGGGGTGGGGGGAGAGGGAGAGAAGCAGACTCCCTGCTGAGCAGGGAGCCTGACACAGGGCTCCATCCCATGACCCCAAGATTACGACTGAAAGCTGAAATCAAGAGTTGGATGCTCAACCAACTGAGCCACAAGGCACCCCTCTTCCAAGGTCTTAAATTTATTCTCTCTCTTTTTTTTTTTTTCTAGAAGTTTTATAGTTTTACTTTCTACAATTAAGCCTTGAATCCATCTGGAAGTTTTTTTTCTGATGTATGAGGTATGGGCCCAATTACATTTTATTTAACACACATAACCCATTGTAGAGGCCCTCCATTTCTCACTAGCTTGTAATTCCAGTTGTGTTTGATAACCTCCAAAGATGGCTATGATCAATTCCTTCCTCCATATAAATATGCCACTCTATCCATCAAGAGCTAGGGCCTGTTTTTTTTCCCCTCGAATCTGGGCTGGCCTGGCCACTAGCTTGAACAAATAGAAAGAGGTCATCTGGAAGAGAACAGAACCCCAGACAGCACTCCGGCCATGGGAGGGCAGTCTTTTTGGACTTTCCAGCTGGGTCCAGCGAACACCTGAATGCAGCTGGAATGACTGAGTCAAGGTGAGACCAACACTAGGACAGGCCAGTCAATCCAAAGAACTGTAAGAAATTATAAAATGCTTGCTGTAATTTTAAGACATGAGGTATTGGTGTAGTTGGTGACATAGCAATTGATAATCGCTCTGTAACAAATCCAGTTTCCACACGTTAGAGTCTATTTCAGGATTGTTTATTCTGTTTCTGTTGGTCTGTTTGTCTCAGTGACTGATAGGGCAAGTATTTCTACCTCGTTCTTTTTTCTGTTTTCACATAATGTTAGAATTAGCTTACTTGATCACACACACATACCCCACATCTATTATATATGTTTCTCCACTTATGTGGTCTTCTTACTAGATAAACTGAGGCATATTACAATTTATAAAGTTTATTGGAGCAAAAATCAGTTCAAGTTGGGCAATGCCAAACTGGAAACAGGAGGGCTCCACCAACAGGAGCTAGGGGAAAGACTTACAGAGAAGAGGCAGAAGCAAAGCCAGGGAATTATCTGGCTATAGATAAGGGGTTGCATTACCTGGGAGAGCTAGTGGCTCTTTCCTGATTGGTTGTCCTTGGGTTTCGGTTTCTTAACTTTGAGGCATTACAGGCTTAGGTTTTGGTTTGCTTACGTAGGCTACTAAGGCATTAAAGCCACCTCAGCCTAACAGCCTTCTTGTTTGATTAACTTAATAGTCTTCTTTAATATCTTTTTAACATTAGATTCATAATCTTCTCCATAGAGGTCTTACATGTCTTTTATTGGATTTATTTCTACTTTTTATTGTTGTTGTAAATCCTCTTTGTTACTGATATATACAAATGCAATTTACTATTGCATACTGACTTCGTAAGCAGAAACTTTTCTCTAATTAATTTTTAGACTTTGGATTCTTCAGAATTCTGTCTGTAGGTAATCCTATCATCAGCAAACAAAGGCAGTTTTGTTTCTTCTTTTTCAACCTTATCTATTTTTTTATTATTATGTTATGTTAATCACCATACATTACATCATTAGTTTTTGATGTAGTGTTCCATGATTCATTGTTTGCGTATAACACCCAGTGCTCCATGCAGAATGTGCCCTCCTTAATACCCATCACCAGGTTAACCCATTCCCCCACCCCCCTCCGCTCTAACACCCTCAGTTTGTTTTTCAGAGTCCATAGTCTCTCATGGTTCATCTCCCCCTCTGATTTCCCCATCTTCATTCTTCCCCTCCCAACCTTATCTATTTTATGTCTTGTTCTTATCTTATTCACTGGTCAGAACCTCTAGTGCGATGATAAATAGAAGCCTTGTTCTTGATCTTAAAAGAATATTTATATTTTTAAATCTCACTATTTTTGGGCGCCTGGGTGGCTCAGTTGGTTAAGCAACTGCCTTCGGCGCAGGTCATGATCCCGGAGTCCTGGGATAGAGTCCCACATCGGGCTCCTGGCTCAGCGGGGAGCCTGCTTCTCCCTCTGACCTTCTCCCCTCTCATGCTGTTTCTCTGTCTCTCTCTCTTTCTCTCAAATAAATAAATAAATAAAATCTTTTAAAAAAATAGATCTCACTATTTTTTTTAGAGATTTTATTTTTAAGTAATCTCTGTATCCAATGTGGGGCTCGAGCTTACAACCCTGAGATCAAGAGTTGCACGCTCCACCAACTGAGCCCGCCAGGCACCCCTTTATATATTACTATCAAGCATGAACTTTGCTATAGCTTTTTTTTCCTCTAGATAAACTTTATAAGGTTAAAGAGGTTTTCTTCTATTCCTTCTATTTTGTTGCAAAGAATTTTTTCCCCAAATCATAATCTAATGTTTCATTCTATTAAATTATTTTCCTACTGCTGTTGAGATGATCATATGGTTTCTTCACTCTTAACTTGTTGCCTTGGTATATTAAAATACTTTCAAAAAGTAAACCAATCTTGAATTCCTGGAATGAAGCCAACTTTGTAATAATCAAATATGTTTTTTATTAGTTCTTAGAGTCAGTTAAATTTTGTTTAGGATTTTTGCATTTGTTATCATTATTGAAATTGATCTATAATTTTTCAACCTTTTATTGCTTTTTGTCTGTCTTTGATGTATGTGATGCTTATGTTGACACTATACAGTGACTTGGAAAACATTTTCTCTTTTTCTATATCCTAACAGAACGCCAGATTGGATTTACTTGTTCCTTAAATATTTGATAAAATCTCCCCTGTGAAACTATATGGGCATAGTATTTTTCATGGAAAGATTTTTGATTAATTATTCAACATTTTAAAAGGTTATAATGATTGTTGAGGTTTTTTATTTCATGTAGAGTCATTTTTGGTAAGTTATAATTTTCTAGGTATTTGTCATTGTAAAGTTGTTCTTAATACCCTCTTATCTCTGTAACAGTTAATTATATCCCTTTTATGACCCTAGTAGTATTTATCTATGTTTTCTCTTTTTTTTTTTCTTAATTGTTTTTTTCCAGAGATTTGTCAATTTTATTAATCCTTAAAAAAAAACTTTTAGCGGCACCTGGGTGGCTTGGTCAGTTGAGCACTGACTCTTGGTTTCAGCTCAGATGATGATCTCAGGGTTGTGAGATCAAGCCCTGCATCGGGGCTCAGCACTCAACATGGAGTCTGTTTGGGATTCCTCTTTCCCTCTCCCTCTGCCCCTCCCCACCTAAATAAATAAATAAACAAATAAGTAAATAAATAAAATCATTTTATTTTATTTTATTTTATTTTATTTTATTATGTTAGTCATCATACATCATTAGTTTTTTTTTATGGTATATTTATTTTTTTTATGTTGTATTTTTTTTATGTTGTATTTTTTTTGTTAATCACCATATATTACATCATTAGTTTTTGATGTAGTGTTCCATGATTCATTGTTTGCGTATAACACTCAGTGCTCCATGCAGTATGTGCCCTCCTTAATACCCATAACCGGGCTAACCCATTCTCCCCACCCCCCTCCCCTCTAACACCCTCAATTTGTTTCTCAGAGTCCATAGTCTCTCATGGTTCATCTCTCCCTCTGATTCCCACCCCCCTTCATTTTTCCCTTCCTTCTCCTACTGTCCTCCATGCTATTCCTATGTTTCACAAATAAGTGAAACCATATGATAATTGACTTTCTCTGCTTGACTTATTTCACTTAGCATAATCTCCTCCAGTCCCATTCATGTTGATGTAAAAGTTGGGTATTCATCCTTTCTGAGGCCTGAGTAATATTCCATTGTATATATGGACAACATCTTCTTTATCCATTCATCTGTTGAAGGGCATATCGGCTCTTTCCACAGTTTGGCTACTGCAGACATTGCTGCTATGAACATTGGGGTGCATATGGCCCTTCTTTATACTACATCTGTGTCTTTGGAGTAAATACCCAGGAGTGCAATTCTGGGTCATAGGGTAGATCTATATTTAATTTTTTGAGGCACCTCCACACTGTACCAACTTGCATTCCCACCAACAGTGTAAGAGGGTTCCCCTTTCTCCACAAACTCTCCAACATTTGTTGTTTCTTGCCTTGTCAATTTTTGCCATTCTAACTGGTGTAAGGTGGTATCTCAATGTGGTTTTTTGTTGTTGTTGTTGTTGTTGTTATGTTAATCTCCATACATTACATCATTAGTTTTTGTTGTAGTGTTCCATGATTCATTGTTTGCGTGTAACACACAGTGCTCTATTCAGTACGTGCCCTCTTTAATACCCATCACCAGGCTAACCCATCCTACCACCCCCCTCCCCTCTTAGAACCCTCAGTTTGTTTCTCAGAGTCCATAGTCTCTCATAGTTCATCTCCCCCTCCGATTTCCCCCCCTTCATTTTTCCTTCCTGCTATCTTCTTCTTCTTCTTCTTTTTTTTTTAACATATAATGTATTATTTGTTTCAGAGGTACAGGTCTGCGATTCAACAGTCTCACACAACTCACAGAGCTCACCATAGCACATACCCTCCTCAAGGTCTATCACCCAGCCACCCCATCACTCCCACCCCCACCACTCCAGCAACCCTCAGTTTGTTTCCTGAGATTAAGAATTCCTCATATCAGTGAGGTCATATGATACATGTCTTTCTCTGATTGACTTATTTCGCTCAGCATAATACCCTCCAGTTCCATCCACGCCGTTGCAAATGGCAAGATCTCATTCCTTTTGATGGCTGCATAATATTCCATTGTATATATATGCCACATCTTCTTTATCCATTCATCTGTTGATGGACATCTTGGCTCTTTCCACGGTTTGGCTATTGTGGACATTGCTGCTATAAACATCAGGGTGCATGTACCCCTTTGGATCCCTACATTTGTATCTTTGGGGTAAATACCCAGTAGTGCAATTGATGGGTTGTATGGTAGCTCTATTTTCAACTTTTTGAGGAACCTCCATACTGTTTTCCAGAGTGGCTGCACCAGCTTGCATTCCCACCAACAGTGTAGGAGGGTTCCCCTTTCTCCGCATCGCCACCAACATGTTGTTACCTGACTTGTTAATTTTAGCCATTCTGACTGGTGTAAGGTGGTATCTCATTGAGGTTTTGATTTGTATTTCCCTGATGCCGAGCGATGTTGAGCACTTTTTCATGTGTCTGTTGGCCATTTGGATGTCTTCTGTGCAGAAATGTCTGCTCATGTCTTCTGCCCATTTCTTTCTTTTTTTTTTTTTAAGATTTATTTATTTATTTGAGAGAGCGAGAATGAGAGAGAGAGTACATGAGAGGGGGGAGGGTTAGAGGGAGAAGCAGGCTCCTCGCCGAGCAGGGAGCCTGATGTGGGACTCGATCCAGGGACTCCAGGATCATGACCTGAGCCGAAGGCAGTCGCTCAACCAACTGAGCCACCCAGGCGCCCTTCTGCCCATTTCTTGATTGGATTATTTGTTCTTTGGGTGTTGAGTTTGATAAGTTCTTTATAGATTTTGGATACTAGCCCTTTATCTGATATGACATTTGCAAATATCTTCTCCCATTCTGTCGGTTGTCTTTTGGTTTTGTTGACTGTTTCTTTTGCTGTGCAAAAGCTTTTTATACTGATGAAGTCCCAATAGTTCATTTTTGCCCTTGCTTCCCTTGCCTTTGGCGATGTTTCTAGGAAGAAGTTGCTGCAGCTGAGGTCGAAGAGGTTGCTGCCTGTGTTCTCCTTTAGGATTTTGATGGATTCCTGTCTCACATTTAGGTCTTTCATCCATTTTAAGTCTATTTTTGTGTGTAGTGTAAGGAAATGGTCCAGTTTCATTCTTCTGCATGTGGCTGTCCAATGTTCCCAACACCATTTGTTGAAGAGACTGTCTTTTTTCCATTGGACATTCTTTCCTGCTTTGTCAAAGATGAGTTGACCATAGAGTTGAGGGTCCATTTCTGGGCTCTCTAGTCTGTTCCATTGATTTATGTGTCTGTTTTTGTGCCAGTACCATACTGTCTTGATGATGACAGCTTTGTAATAGAGCTTGAAGTCCAGAATTGTGATGCCACCAGTTTAATTGGCTGATATAATTGGCTGCTCCCATGTTAGGGGCATAGATATTTACAATTGTTAGATCTTCTTGTTAGATAGACCCTTTAAGTATGATATACTGTCCTTCCTCATCTCTTATTATAGTCTTTGGTTTAAAATCTAATTTGTCTGATATAAGGATTGCAACCCCAGCTTTCTTTTGGTGTCTATTAGCATGGTAAATGGTTTTCCACCCCCTCACTTTCAATCTGGGGGTGTCTTTGGGTCTAAAATGAGTCTCTTGCACATAGCATATCGATGGGTCTTGTTTTTTTATTCAATCTGATACCTGTGTCTTTTGATTGGGGCATTAAGCCCTTTTATATTCCGGGTAACTACTGAAAGATATGAATTTAGTGCCATTGTATTGCCTGTAAGGTGACTGTTACTGTATATTGTCTGTGTTCCTTTCTGGTCTATGTTGCTTTTAGGCTCTCTCTTTGCTTAGAGGACCCCTTTCAATATTTCTTGTAGGGCTGGTTTCATGTTTGCAAATTCCTTTAGTTTTTGTTTGTCCCGGAAGCTTTTTATCTCTCCTTCTATTTTCAATGACGGCCTAGCTGGATATAGTATTCTTGGCTGCATATTTTTCTCATTTAGTGCTCTGAATATATCATGCCAGTCCTTTCTGGCCTGCCAGGTCTCTGTGGATAGCTCTGATTTGTTTAGTGTATATTTTTCTGGGGTCATTGTTACCCTGTTAGCATTTTGTTCTCTCATTCATCTCTTCTCCTCTGGACAAAATGACAAGGTGGAAAAAATCACCTCAAAAAAAAGAAAAAGAGGCAGTACTGACTGCCAGGGACCTAATCAATACGGACATTAGTAAGATATCTAATGTCCATAATCTAATGTTTCTACCATTGTAGGTTACAGATCTCTTCTCCCGAGCTGCTTTCAGGATTTTCTCTTTGTCTTTGAGACTCGTAAGTTTTAGTATTGGATGTTGGGGTGTTGACCTATTTTTATTGATTTTGAGGGGGGTTCTCTGTGCCTCCTGGATTTTGATGCCTGTTTCCTTCCCCAAATTAGGGAAGTTCTCTGCTATAATTTGCTCCAGTATACCTTCTGCCCCTCTCTCTCTTTTTTCTTCTTCTGGGATCCCAATTATTCTAATACTGTTTCGTCTTATGGTATCACTAATCTCTCGAATTCTGACTTCATGATCCAGTAGTTGTTTATCTCTGTTTCTCAGCTTCTTTATTTTCCATCATTTGGTCTTCTATATCACTGATTCTCTCTTCTGCCTCATTTATCCTAGCAGTTAGAGCCTCCATTTTTTATTGCACCTCATTAATATCCTTTTTTATTTCGACTTGGTTAGATTTTAGTTCTTTTATTTCTCCAGAAAGGTTTTCTCTAATATCTTCCATGCTTTTTTCAAGCCCAGCTAGTATCTTTAAAATCATCATTCTGAACTCTAGTTCCGACATCGTACTAATGTCTGTATTGATTAGGTCCCTGGCAGTCAGTACTGCCTCTTGTTCTTTTTGTTGAGGTGATTTTTTCCATCTTGTCATTTTGTCCAGAGGAGAATAGATGAATGAGAGAACAAAATGCTAACAGGGTAACAACGACCCCAGAAAAATATACACTAAACAAATTAGAAGAGACCTGAAACCAGGGGTAAAGAAAGGGAAAGAAAGATAAAAGAAAAAGAAAAAGATAAAAAGCAAAACAAAACAAAACAAAACAAAAAAACAGAATATGATCTAATATGACCAGGCTGGTGCATAGATCAGTGCCACACACTAGATTTTGGGCGTATTTTGGTCTGTTAGAAGAAAGTGCCTCCCAAAATTTTAAAGAAAGAAAAACTTACATATGTACAAAAATAAGGGTAAATACGATAAAGGGATGGAATATGACTGTAAAGATGAAAATTATAAAAGATTTTATAAAAGGAATTGATAAGATAAGAAGTTGGTTGAAAAAAGAAAGAAGAGGATTAAAAAAAAAGGGAGACAATGTGATCAGGCAGGAGACTAGAACAAAGCCATACACTAGACATTTAGGGAATATTTTGGTCTGTTAGAAGAAATTGTATCCCAAAATTTTAAAGAGAGAACAACTTATATATATATATATACCAAAAATAAGGTTAACTACTATGAAGGGATAGAATATGACTCTAAAAATGAAAAATAAAAAAGATTTTTTTAAAAAGGGATTGATAAGATGTTGGTTGAAAAAGGGAAAAAGAAAAATTCAAAAAAAAAGAAAGAAAAAGAAAGAAAGAAAATTTAAAAAATTAACTTTGAAAGACTAAAGAATCATGGTAAAAAAGCCATGAATTCTATGTGCTGTATTCCCCTAGCTCTGGAGTTCTGCCGTTCTCCTTGATCGGTAAACTTGGTCTTGGCTGGCTGTTCTCACTGATCTTCTGGGGGAGGGGCCTGTTGCCGTGGTTCCCAAATGCCCCGCCCTTGCCCGGTCCGGGCTAAGTAATCTGCTCGGGTTTGCTCTCGGGAGCTTTTGTTCCCTGCAAGCTTTCCGTACAGCTTTGGAGGCCGAGAGTGAAAATGGCGGCCTCCCAATCTCTGCCCCGGAGGAGCCGAGAACTCAGGGCCCCCCTCCTCAGTGCGCCCCCAGAGAAAAGCGGTCAGTCACTCCCGTCTCCCCGGTCTCCGGCCGCACTCCGTGCTCACCCGGCCTGTGACCGAGCATTTCTATCTCTGGCACCTGACCCCGTGTGGAGTCTCCAAACCCAGCAGATCCCTGCGGTGTGCTCCCGCACCTCTCCTCCCAGGTGAGGAAGGGGAGTCTCCCCGGATCTGCCGCTTGTTGGGTCCCTGCTGGAGGAGCAGTGGCCCGACTGTGCCACGGATCACGGTTTATGGCAACCCCGAGCTGAGAGCCCGCGCCTGGGATCCGTCTCTGCAGCTGGCTTACCCGCTCCGATACCTGGGAGCTCTGCCGCACTCAGGCACCCCCGGTCTTTCTGTGACCCCGAGGGTCCCGAGACCACACTGTCCCACGAGGGTTCCACCCCCCACTTAGCCACCGGAGTGACGTCCCTCAGCGGAGCAGACTTCTAAAAGTTCCAATTTTGTGCTCTGCGGCTCTATCACTTGCCAGAAGCAGCCGATGGAGGCCACTCCCCCGCCATCTATCCTCCCGAATATCGCCTCGGATTCACTACTCCGCACGTCCTACCTTCCAGTAAGTGGTCGCTTTTCTGTTCAGAGAGTTGCTGCTATTCTTTTCTTCGATCTCCTGTTGAGTTTGTAGGTGTTCAGAATGGTTTGATCCCTATCCAGCTGAATTCCTGGGACCAGACGAAATCCAGGTCTCCTACTCCTCCGCCATCTTGCTCCCCCCCCACCCAATGTGGTTTTGATTTGAATTTCCCTGATGGCTAATGATGATGAACATTTTTTCATGTGTCTGTTAGCCATTTATATGTCTTCTTTGGGGAAGTGTCTGTTCATGTCTTCCGCCTATTTTTTGACTTGATTATTTGTTTTTTGGGTGTTGAGTTTGAAAAGTTCTTTTAAAAAAATCTTTTGTTTTGTTGAACTTCTCTGTTTTGTGTTCATTCTTTATGAATTTCTGTTTTTATATTTATTTTTTTCCTAACTTCTAAAGTTAGATGTTTAGCTAATTACTTTTTAGCCTTTATTCTTTTACAGTATATGCGTTTAGGGTACTATACATGTCCCTCTAAATACTCCCTTAGCCATACTTCATTAATTTTGACAAGTAGTGTTACTGTTCAGTTCTAAATATTTTCTAGTTTTCATTAGGATTTCTTTGTGCTGTGAGCTATTTAAAAGTATGTTTTTCAATGTGCAAGTGTGTGATTGTTTTATTTTTAAAAATTGCTTTCTAAATTAGTTGCATTATAGTCAGAGATTGTGAATACTAATTTTTTGGAATTTGTTGAGAATATCTTATGATTAGTCCACAAGCAATTTTTCATAAATTACTCCATAGAGCCTGTAAAGAATGAATATTTTCCCATTCTTAGATTCAATGTACTATATATAGATATTATATCAAGCTTGCTCATGGTTATTCAATCATCTTTATTGTCACTGACTTTTCTGTCGGTTTGAGTATAAACTTCTTTATATGTTTATGTTTAATTTCTTATCTTGCTCCAGAAATTTGTGTCCGTTCTTTGTTTGTAGTGCACCTCTTTTCAAGCCTCTGTCTGAATCCCATTGGGTGACTCTGAAACTTGATGATTTAGTCTACTCTTTGAAGGTTATGTGAGATAACAAACAACCCCAAAATCTCATACATGTACCCCGACGTTTATAGCAGGATTATCTACACCAGCCAAATTATGGAAAGATCCCAAATTCCATCGATAGATGAATGGATAAAGAAGATGTGATATATGATAAAATGTAATATTACTCAGCCATAAAAAGAATGAAATCTTGCCATTTGCAATGATGTGGATGGAGCTAGATAGTACTATGCTAAGCAAAATAAATCATTCAGAGAAAGACAAATACCACATGGTTTCACTCATATGTGGAATTTAAGAAACGAAACAAATGAATATAGCGGGGGGCGGTGGTGGGAAAGAGGGAGAAACCTAGAAACAGACTCTTAACTATAAAGAACGAATTAATGGTTACTGGAGGGTTGGTGGGTATGGGGAATGGGTGAAATAGGCGATGGAGATTAAGGAGGGCACTTGTTTTTTTTTTTATAAGTTTTTTAAAAAAATATTTATTTATTTGACAGAGAGAGACACAGCAAGAGAGGCAACACAAGCAGGGGGAATGGGAGAGGGAGAAGAGGCTTCCTGCGGAGCAGGGAGCTTGATGCGGGGCTCGATCCCAGGACCCTGGGATCAGGACCTGAGCCGAAGGCAGATGCTTAACGACTGAGCCACCCAGGCGCCCCAGGAGGGCACGTGTGATGAGCACCAGGTCTTGTATGTAAGTGATGAATCACTAAATTCTACATCTGAAACAAGCAACTCCAGAATCTCAATGGTTACAACCACAAAGGTTTCCTTTTTCTCCATCTTACATGTTATTCCCTAGTCAGCCCTGCTCTGTGTCTTCATTCTGGGACCTAGGTTGGTGGAGAAATCCATACCTAAGATGGGCTGCTTTGTGTTAGAGGGAAAAGAGCAACGAATAACTACTAAAAAGCTGTTGAAGTTTCTGCTTGGATGAGGCATACAACACTTCCACGCACATTGCACTAGGCAAAACAAGCCATGTGGCCCAGCCTGATGTCAGGGATGGAGGGGTGGGAAGTATAATTATATCACAGAGAGGGAGGAGAGAACGGTAGGGAACAATAATATAATCTACAACACCTGCCTTTTTGTTCTCTTTGAGTAGTCTCTACATAGAATTTCTAAACAATATCTTTTGGTAACTAATTCAGGGTTGCCCCTGCCTGGCCCCAATTTTAGGGTACATCCAGTTCAAAGTAGCTGAGCTGGATGATTTGTTTATGCTTTGCTTAGATATGCTCATGGACGTTTTGCATGTAGTATTGTCTTACCTCAACCATTAGACTGAAGATGATTAAGCATGTGAAAACAGTGAAAAATGCGCATCAATAAATATATCCAGTTGTGCTTACCACTTAAGAGATGTTTAAGAACTACCTGAATTTCACACATGAGCCGTAGGTCCCTGTTAATTTTGCAACAGCCTATGAACACATCTGCATTCTCCACCAGACCACACAGTGAGGTCGGGTTGCATCTGTTTTGTTCACTATTATGTGCTGTGACCAGCACCCCATTTGGCATATAATAAGCCTTTGATGAAAATGTGTGCAATGAATAAGCAAACTAAACTGGAATTAGAACACAAGACTAAGGTCCCACATCAAATGAACGGGGTCAAGTTAGTAAAGATAAGCTATGGTCATCAGAAGCCCATGATAAAATAGAAATAATATTTATACGAAAACAGCAAAGTCTTTGGGGGAGTGTCTGCTTCTTTTGTGTAAAGTCCAATGAATGACAAAAAGCCTGGACAAATTGAGGTGGCTTCCAAGTCAGTGTAAGTGAATCTTTTTACTTATTTTTATTTTTTTGCCCTTTTCCCTGCAAGCGGTCACAGCCAGAACTTGTCAGGCTGGTAATGATTATCTCTATTTTATGTCATACCCCTCTGAGAACAGCACCCTGGGAGAGACCCAGAAAGGTAGGCAGCCTGATGAACGAGTGCAGCCATTCTGGAGTTTTCTGTTTGAGAACCAGCGTCTCCTATATGCCCAGAACCACCAGCAGATGTCATGCCTGATCTCTGTGGTGATTCTGCTGTCTGGTGATTCTGCTTTTGGTTAACTGTTTTCATTACACCATGTTTTTCTGTATGTGGCACGCTTTGTACACGCAGGGCATATTTTCTTTCTCATCTCCCATGATCCAGGACAGCTTTGATATGCCTATTTATTTATTCACCCGATAAAAATTTATCATGTGCCTACTCCATGTCCTGGACGGAGACTACTGTGATGAGCAAACCAGGCACGGCCTCTGCCCTCCTGAAGAATTCTACTGGAGAGGACAGTTAGTTCAAAGAGTAATTTTGAAAATTAGGATTTGGGTTATGCTGGTTGAAGTAGATGGCTCCAGGAGAGCAAGTGAAACAAAATGGACCAAATGTAGCCTAAGGAACCAGGGAAATTCTTCCAGGGAAGCACAGTTTCTAGTGAGTTCTGAAAGATGAGTAGGTTAAACGGACCAAGAACCAGGGAGAGGGCCTCTGCTTTACCTTTAGGGAATCTGTTCTTTTAATGAGGAGAAAAGACAGGGTCCTGTTAAACACACAGGTTCTGGGCTATGCTCCCTGGAATTGAATCCTCCCTCTGCCATTTACTAGCTATGCTTCAGTTTTCTCATCCGTACAATCAGGAAAGTAACAGAACTCACTTCCCAGGGTTACTGTCTGGATTAAATGAACTAATTCATGTGTCTGGCATAAAGTAAGCACTCAGTGTCGGCCCCTGCTGTCATTTCCTGGAAATTCAGCGATATCCGTTGTGCCTCAATTATTTTTCAGATTCAGAAATTCTCTGTGAATTGGAACAGCGCAAACCCAGTGGACTCCAATCTGCTAAATTTTGTTTCTGAGGCACAGCCACCTTTTGGCTTTGGTTGTTGTATATGTGTCTTGTGTAGATGGCATATGAGAATCCAGCCACGTTTCATATAATTTCGTGCCACATAATTTAGCTATGAGCCCTATAATGTAATCTTTTCTTCCTAATCCCATAGATACCCTGGCCACATTGATAGAGAGTCCTTGAATCTTAAGGTAGCAAATCACAGACTCATTTCAAAGTTATTGATACACAGATGTGTATAGTGTTTTATGTTCAATTAGTTTTAATTGTAAATTTTCCTCTCACCTGACAATATTATCCCTTCAGCCTCAGGACTGCACAACATCTGAAATCACGTCACTTTCCTTTACTGTTTAATGAGGATCTTTATGGTTAGATTTTGGGGAGCGCTTTGAAGTTTTAGTGTCCCTGTTATTAAAAACAGGGACACTAAAAAGGATGTACAGGGCATAATTAAGTGGTCTTAGGTTTTTGTAGAGATTAGAAGCAAAAAATACAAATAAAGGTAGCAGGGAAAAAAGCCTCCAAAAAGAAGAGCACACCTTTTAAATTACATAGTTTTGTTTTTTTAAATTATACTGTATTACAGAATATCAGTCAAATGTCATCCTGAATTTTATTTTTATTTTTAGTTGAAGTATAGTTGACATGCAATATTATTTTTGTTTTAGGTATATAACATAGTGATTCCACAATTATACACATTTCATAAATGATTACCACAATAAGTATGGTTGCTATCTGCTACTATACAACATTATTGCAATGTTATTGACTATATTTCTTATGCTGTACTTTTCATCCAAGTGATTTATTTATTTGATAATTGTAAGTTTGTACCTCTTAACCCCCTTCACCTATTTCGCCCATCCCTCCACTCCTCTCTGCTCTGTTCATTTTCTGTATTTATGAGTCTCTGTTTGTTTTTTTGTTTGTTCTTTTTTTTTCCTTAGATCATCCTGGGTTTTGAATATTGTAAGTTTTAGTTTTTTAACTTGTCTATTATTCATTCTTGGTCAATCTTTTTGACTTTCAAAGTATGCCAGAACTTTCTTTATAGCTACTTTTTTAAAAAGGTTAGAGATTCAACACCAATTTTATTCACATCTACATACAGATAGAGAAAAAAATACTGTGAGACATTACTCACTGTTCTCTTTGGGTTCTGGGATCGAGGGAAGACTTTGTTTTTGTTATCATTTTTCTATTTACAATTTTAGTTTCATAATAAAAATGTGTGGTGTTGGTTTTCTAAGGGGAACTAGAAAATAGTTCTCAGTCCTAAGCAATTCCATTTAAATATAACTCACTTATTTTTTTAAAGATTTTATTTATTTATTTTAGAGAGAGAGAGTGAGAGAGCGTACGCAGGAGCAGGGGGAGAGGGGCAGAGGGAGAGGGAGAGAGAATCTCAAACAGGCTCCAGGCTGAGTGTAGAGCCGGAGGTGGGGCTCGATCTCAGGGCCCTGAGATCATGACCTGAGCCAAAATCAAGAGTCGGCCGCTTAATGGACTGAGCCCCCCAGGCACTCCTAATTCACTTATTTTAGAACAATACAAATCCAATAAAAAAAAGTTAGCTGGTAATGGAAATGCTAGAGTTTATTAGAAAATGCCCCAGTTCCAGAACGGTTTGCTTGTCAAGGGTTAATATACCATAGCTGCAATTTCCCTTCATGTGGTTCTTAGGGGTCTTACCTTTGGATTGATTCATTATTGAGACTAAGTTAAATTTTCTGGGAAAGAGAATTCCAGTTCTCAGCAGGCTAGTTGCCTTCAGACTGGGTACATTAACTCTACCTATCCCCAACGTAGCCAAAGAATCAATGAAAGCTGGTGGCATTAAGACTAGTCATGAATTTGATTTCTGTATCCAAAATCATTTCCATTCCAGGCTGATCTCACAGTGGCCGTCTGATCTGATTACAAGGTCATTTTCCCACAGGTTGTACTCAGCGGTTTGAAAGGTACAATGTGTTGGTTAAAATCAGATCCTTGGGGAATATTTGCTCATTTTATAAGCTGCTCCTCAATTTGACTTAATTCAATCCAATGGGCAGTTGCTCCTTAGGGACCCTGACGTGCTAAACCTTAGAGTTGTTCCAGCCCTGTCTCAAGGTGGTCTGACACCCCTCACAAACCCCCCACCCCCCACCTCCTTCCAACTCAAACTTTTAATAACCATCTACAAGGAAGTCTTTGTGCTCCAAAAATGTTCTCAAATTTATGATAGCTCTAATGTGGGGGGGAAATATTCTAAAGATTTGATTGGAAAGTATTTTCTTAGCCTCAGAATAATCATTTTTATAATAATAACATTATTTCCATTACCCAGAACTTTACAACCACTTTAAATGCAACAGAGCTCATTGATTTTAATTTCAGAGATGAAAAGGACCAGGTACACTAGAGATGTTATCTGGTAAATGAAGAAACTGAGGCTCAAAGACAACCAACTGAACTAGCCTCCAGTTAGATGGCTAGTTCTTAATGGAGCTGGGACAAAAACCTTAGGTTTCCTAATTTCCAGCCCAGTGCCCTTTCCAACTGCCTCATTCTGCCTGTCTAGTCCCATTATTGATGCTGGCTAATGGACTATTGCATTCAATACTATTATTATTAATAATGACCACTACCATTTATTGAGCCCTTTTTAGGTGTCTGATGCTGTATGACACACTCATACACACAAGAGGTAGGTCCTCTTATTATTCCATTTTACAGCTGAGAAAATTGAGTCCCAGAGAGGATAAGTAACTTAACCAGTATTTTAAATAACAGTGAGTAAAAGGCAGGACTGAGATTCAAATCCAGTTCTTCCAATCTCACACCCAAGCTTTTAATTCTTTGGTACCATGGCTGGATTTCTCAGAACCTTCTTTCCTTGGCAAAATATATAAAACTGTCTTTTAAAGTGTCTCGGCTCCCAAGGCTTAAGTTAGCCTACCTGATATGAATAGCATCCTTATCAGGACCTAAGATTTCATTACAGTGCTCTCTCTCCTTCTGGTGGACAAGTCAGAATAGAATTCTTTTAAAATAGGCTCTCTTCGTCGTATCCTTCTAACCCCCTTAAGTCTATCTTACATCAAATTCTGCTCTTTGGGGGACGGGCTAGTAACAAACCCCAACAGAATTCACACAATGATTTCAAGCGCCCTAGTGTGGTAGTTGCTGAAGACAACAGTTAAGTAAAGGATGCTTGAGCAGAGGCTTCTTGTCTGGAAAAAGACAAGAGTGTGGGGCCCATCTGGGCTGCCCACGGGATCCAGGCAGGCATAGCACATCGTAAATAGCCTCCCACACAGGCCTTGCTGCCAGTTCGAAATGGGTTTTGAGTGTATTTGGTTTGTTTTTAAAGAGAGTGTGAGCTAAAGGCTGTCATTTAAAATTGCCCAGAACCCACGTCACGAGAACAGGTGGGCCTGATTGAAAAGAAAATAAATGAAAGGCTGAATTTACCAAAGCAAACATTAGGCAGTGATTATTTTGCTTTAGAACAGGATTACCCTTGGGACTCCTTAAAACAGTGATCTCCCTTAGTGCAATTAAAATGTAAATTTCTCTATTCAAATTTGGTTAACCCTCAAGACCTGTCAGGAAAGTCCTTGTTTTATTAAGCAAGGGGATCCCTTATTCAGGAGAAGAGCAAATTAAAGGTTAGTTCTTTCTTATAAATACTGAAGAAGGCGTGCAAAGCTTTACTCCTTTTTCTTTCTAAATGTTAAGGCTGTTACGGTTGCTGCTTTGTGGGAGGATTTTTGTTTTTAAGTATTAACTGAAACTCTTTCCTGAAACATACTAATGCTGAAGACGAGGAAGAGCTAACCCTTCGAGAGCACATTTTATCTGCTGCCAAAAAACCCTTTAACAGTAGGTGGCGCTCTAAGAATGAGATTACTATACCGTGGGTGCAACGCTTTCAGTTTAGGAAAGCAAAATTGCACCCTTCTTTGGCATCTCCCGGATGGAAATGGTTTTGCCCTGTGCCCTTAGATTGCTCCGCTTCCCGAGCTGTCCAGCTTTGCATCTGCTGTTTGAGTGTAAGGATGCCCCCACTGAACCCTTCTTGGAATCAGTCTGTGAAGGCTAGAGAACACCTCTTACGTAATGGCTTGGCTTGCAGCCTTTGGTCCCAGAATCACAGGCTCTGTAAAGCTTGGAGGAACCTTAGAAATCATCTTCAACCCTCTCATTTTTTTGATGAGAAAGTTGAGACCTGACATGATGAACTGATCACTGAAGGTCACCTTGCTAGTTCTTAGCTCAGCCAGGATGGGAGCCCCAGTGGGCTTGCTCTACATCTGGTGCTTGTCCGCTAATGGGTGAACATTGCCGGGGCACGGGAGTGAGGGAATAGGTACCAGATGTATTCAGGGAGACAATGGCCTGTTGGGGAGACGGGGTGCAGGCGGAGCTCATTGACCATGGGTAGGGGATGTTAAATATCTAATATTTTCTTCCTCTACTCTTTATACTCATGATTGCCACTCTAGGAGGACTTATTATAAATGTCAGGTGCTAAATCTCTCTCTCCAAGCTAACTTTCCCAGGTATCTTGTTTCTCCCAACAAAACCACCATTCCCATCACCCAGATTGGAAACTCTGGAGTACCTATTGGCTAGTTCCTGCAGCATGGATTCAACATGTGCTTGGAAATGTTTTATTTTATTTTATTATTTTTTAAATATTTTATTTATTTATTTAAGAGAGAGTGAGCGAGTGAGCGAGAGAGAGAACGTTAGCAGAGACAGAGGCAGAGGGAGAGAGGGAGTCTGCTCCCTGCTGAGCAGGGAGCTGGACTCAGGGCTCGATCCCAGGACCCTGGGATCATGACCTGAGCCAAAGGCAGACGCTTAATAGACTGAGCCACCCAGGGGCCCCTTGGAAATGTTTTAGGCTCCAGGATATAGAAGTGAACATCACAGACAAAAATTTCTGTTCTCATGAAGGAAACAGAAAATGAGTAGAATAAATGAGTCAAGTATATAGCATGTTATAGCATGCTGAGCGCTAAGAAAGAAAGGGAAAAAAGCAAGAAAGAGGGATATCAAGTGTTAGGGAGGGACTGAAAAGTGGGTCAGGGAAAGCCTCACTGACAAAGTCACTTTTGAGCTAAGACTGATGGATGGGAGGGAGCTAGGTGAAAGCTATGGAGAGATAGAACCTTCTAGGCAAAGGGAACAGTAGGTGTGAAGGCCCTAGTCAGGAGCAGTCTTGGAATTTTAAGAACATCAAGGAGACCAATAGATTATTTCTAAATTCTTACCAAGTGCAATTTTTTTTCCTTTATCAGTATGTCTTCCCATTCATTCCTGTTTTCATCTCCTTTGGCTAGATCCCTAAACCTGGATTCTTACAATTCTCATTAAACTGGTCTCTTCACTTTGAGTCTCTTTCTCAGGCTACCAGATCTTTGACTAAATGCTGAGCTTGAGATGTGGCGACTCAATGCAATGTGGCACCCTGCATTGGATTCTGGAAAAGATATAGGATGTTAGTGACAAAACTGTTGAAATCCAAACAAAGTCTGGAGTTTAGTTAACAGTCATGTAGCAATGTTGGTTTCTTAGTTGTGATACATGTGAGATTTTTTTTTTTTAAGAGTTTTTATTTATTTATTTGACAGAAAGAGGGAGAGAGCACAAGCAGGGGGAGCAGCAGAGGGAGAAAGAGAAGCAGGCTCTTTGCTGAGCAAGGAGCTCAATGTGGGCCTCGATCCCAGGACCCTGGGATCATGACCTGAGCCGAAGGCTTCACCGACTGAGCCACCCAGGTGCCCCTACATGTGAGATGTTAACAACAGAGAAATCCAGGTGAGGGTGTACGGGGACTCCGGGTACTATCTTTGTAACTTTTCTATAGATTTAAAGCTATTCCAAAATAAGTTTATTTTTAGAAATTCTATTTGTGATATGTCACTTGTCTGCTCTAGAATTTTGAATGGTGCC
This sequence comes from Halichoerus grypus, assembly GCF_964656455.1. NCBI lineage: Eukaryota > Metazoa > Chordata > Mammalia > Carnivora > Phocidae > Halichoerus > Halichoerus grypus. The sequence continues at coordinate 163,888,715 of NC_135717.1, forward strand.
CTAGGGCTTTTGGGATGAAGTAAAAATGCCTCACTCTAGCATGTAAAGAGGCCCATAGATAGTCACATACCCAATCAACAAATAGTTTTTGGATCTCTTACAGTGTTCCAGACACTGCTAGACACTGAGTGGTGAACAAGATCAACACAGTCTTTTTTAAAAAAATATTTTATTTATTTATTTGACAGGGAGAGAGAGAGAGAGAGAGCACAAGCAAGGGGGAGCAGCAGAGCAAGAGGGAGAAGCAGGCTCTCCGCTGAGCAGGGAGCCCAATGTGGGGCTCGATCCCAGGACCGTGGGATCATGACCTGAGCTGAAGGCAGATGCTTAACCAACTAAGCTACCCAGGCGCCCCAAGATCGACACAGTCTTGCTCAGGCAGCTTACTGCCTGGTGGGTGGGGGGCTCTGGCAAGTAGACAATGAATTACAAAGTGCTGGGTACTAAAATGGAGAGGTACAGTATGAAGTACAGTGGGGATCAGTGAGGGGAGTCAGGGAAGTCATCCTGGCAGAAATGTCGAAACTGAAACTGAGCAGATGAGTAGGAGTAAGCTAGGTGTAAGCAGTTGGGAGGGGTGGAGAGAAAGAAGGGATAAGAGGAAAGTTCTAGCATGCCATAAAGGTCTGTTGTTCCCAAAGACGCATTTTGAGCCAGACTCGAGGATTTACTGTCTTTGGAATCCACATTGTTCATTCTTCTTTTGTGGCCTTGCTGATTATTTCCCCATTCCACCTCTTGGGGTCCCCTCTCTCTCTCTTTCCAGGCTTAGTCTTCCATTAAGACTTGGACCATCCTTTAGGACCCAGTAAAAATGCCATTTCTTTCTTGAAGGCCTGGGCTGTAACCCCATCTTCATATGATCATTCCCTACATTGAGTCCCATAACGTTATAGACTATGTATTTCATTTGCTTCTTAATCATATTATACTTTGATTTATTACTTATCTTTGACTTGGCTGTGCGTGACCGCACTGTTGTGAGCCACAGAAAGCTGGAACTGGATCTTTCTCACACATACGCACACACACTCACACCCACCCACACACACACACAGTACTCTGCAGATCGCCACACTGGCAACCTGCAACAAGAAAGGCAGTTTCCTCATATGTAAACTGCAAGTAGTACAATCAGCCTCATAGGAGAGTTATAAGGATTATATAAGATACTGTAACTCAAGTCCTTATATAGGGTCTGGCTGCACTGTAACCATTTATTAAAAGGTAATGGTGATAGTGTGGTTAGTGGAACTAACTAACTAATAGGACTTCTAGTTCAGCTTCTGGTACTGCTGCGTATCAGCTTTGTGACCTTGGACAGGGCATCTATCTAACAGGGCTTGTGGGGCTCTCTTCTCTCATCTGAGAAATGGGCTAATAATAATTCACCTCACAGAATGATTCTAAAGCCCAAATGGATAATCATGTGTGTGTGTAACAGTTCTTTGAGGGGCTCACTCTATGTAGGTACAAAAAACAGGCAGAAGTTTTATTTTTCCCAGTCTTGCTCGCAGCTGGGGTCTTTGTATTCCTTTTCCCTGGGGGAGGACCCCCTTGGTGATATCTTGGACAGATTTAATGACTTTCTAGTCATCTTGGTGATGTGAGCAGTCTTGTTTCAGCATTTAGGACCTAGTTCGGACCCCATGTCTTCATGACCCCAGTTAATGTCAAGCCTTATTAAAAGCTCTGTTCCCTCGATTCCTGGCCCTGGGACAGATGACTCTCTTTGTGGCCCCAGGAGCATGGAGTGGAGGGCCAGAGAGGGCTCTGAGAAAACTGCCCCACCCTCTTCCGAGAGCTCTCCTGTGTCAATAGTGCAGGGAGGAGGCTAGACGAGGCAGAGGTATTCTTTTGTGATTGCCTGCAAGAGGGCAGTATCTGGCTTCTCCCCAGTTCTGGCAGGTTCTGTGTAAGGCTAGTGTTGTCTGTTGCAAGTCTCCTTGCAAGTGATGTGTGTGTGTGTTTTTGGGATGGTGTCACTGATGACTGCTTCCCCTAGTGGGCAGCCCATCACTTGGCCCAGTCGTCACTGGGTGAGGGTCACTCAGAGACTTCTGCTCTATTGCTTACCTTGGTATTGCTCCACCCAGGGGAGCCACAGAAATTTCCAAGGTCGTCTTCTGTACCCTCTAAAGGCGACAGAGAACTGGGATGGAGTGGGGTTTCTTCCCAGCCATATCTTGCTGCAGCATAGATGCTTCCGGCCCTGTGGGTATGACCCAGCCCATCAAGATGCTTATCTTTAGAAATTGTTCAGTGATTACCAGTCTGTTTCCAAAGACTCCCAGATCGAAGACTATATACATCAAGCACCCATTTTTCTTTACCATAGTGAAGAGAAGGATGATAAAATTGATGGGCTGTTTCTAGGCTTCTAGAACATTCTCCAAGAGCTCTTGCACTATAGTATGCTTGGGGACAGTTTGATAGTGGGTCAGTGGATACAAGGATCCTCCACTGGGGAATGGGGAGTCTCTTCTTTTTATAAGCACCCCTAACCTCACAAGAAGTTTACCTGGCTTAGAAGAGGAAATATCCTCTCTCTCTCCACAAATGCTGGATTTTCTTTAAAGCCAGTGATCGTCTTCTCTCTCCAGTTCTCTTATGGGCATTGAGTCCTATGTGAGGAGTGACCAGGTGGTGGTAGATGGAGGTATTTTACCAATCTGGAGCCTCCTCAGCAAGCCCTGCAGGGAAATAGCTGGAAAAAGCAAGGAAGAATTCTGTATTAGCCAGAGGTCTCCAGAGAAATAGAGCCAATAGTATGTGGGAGGTGTGTGTGTGTGTGTGTGTATTATTATATATATATGATTATATATATAATCTATCTATCTGTGGAATTGACCCACACGATTATGGGGGCTGACAAGTCCCCAGATCTGCAGTTGGCAAGCTGGAGATCCAGGAAACACCTTTGAATCAGGAGAGCGAATAGTGTAGTTTCAGTCTGGAGGCCCGGAGGCTTGAGACAAGGGAGAACCACTAGTTCAGTTAGAGTCCAAAGGCAGGAAAAAACAAACAAAAAAACCAAAAGACCCCTCACAATTTCCCAGTTCGAAGACAGGCAGGCAGGAGGAATTCCCTTTTACTCAGGAGTCAGCCTTTTTGTTCTATTCAGGCCTTCAACTGATTGGGCAAGGCCCACCCACATTGGGAAGAGCAATCTGCCTTATTCAGTCTATCAGTTCAAAGTTTATCTATTTATAACCTTTACACCCAATGTGGGGCTCGAACTCATGACCCCGAGATCAAGAGTCACATGCTCTACCATCTGAGCCAGTCTATCAGTTTAAATGTTAAAACTCATTGCAAAATACTATCACAGAAACCCAGAATATTATTTGACCAAATATCTGGACACCTTTGTGGCCCAGTCAAGTTGGCACATAAAGTTAACTATCACAACTAGTTAATTTGTCAACTTACCAAAGTTTTATTTGGTAAATAAATAAAACTTTATTTACCAAATAAAACATGCCTCTCCTTAAACCGTAATTTAGTCTCCAGACGAAGACAATTACAAAGTCATAATTCCACCTAACATGGTATAATTGTCCTGCATACAACCAAAACTACACTGACTCCTTCCCCAGGAGAGGAGATAAATGAGTGATGTTTACTCTTGAGTGATGTTTGCTATTCTCCTTGATATTCCATAACTTAAATACTATGATGTAAAGTTAACAAAACTTAACTATATTATGATATAAAGTCAATTCATCTTATGTTACATGATAAGGGAATAGGAGGGAAGAAAACAAAGATATTTGACACATATACACACACAAACATATTCATTACAAAATAAGGAGGAAATACTCATGACAATTACAGTCCTTGTTTCTTAACTGTTCATGTGGTCATGGCCAGTATTTGTAACTACCTTCTTTACTACGCGTTCTGTATTCCCTTTGCCTTCAGCAAGTACTTCAGCCGGTTGTTCTTTACCTGGTGAGGTGACCCAGACCTTTGTTCTTGAAGGATCTGGACCATTAGTAGTCCTGCCTGAATTAGGTTGTTGTAGTTTTCCATTGGCTTTAACCATAGGGCATGGTAATACTAACAGAGGCCTTAAGGGATCTCCTGATTCTCTTCCTTACCTTCACAGTGAAAGAGTAATCCAATTTCCCCTTGGGAGTCAGGACTAACCACCAAGTCAGCACAGTTACTCGCTTCTTTATTAATTCAGAGACATGAGGAGTCCAAAGGAGCTGGGTACCTGTCTTAACTTCCAGTTCAGTGGAATCATCGTGTCTCCTGGTAGAAGCATTCCTCCCTTTGGAACTAAGACCTCTAGGCCAGCAGAGCCTGTGGGAACAGGAAGCAGACATTTTGCTAGTGGGTCACTAGAGGTAATAGGCAACAGTGCCACTCCTATTTCCACCCCTTGACGCCTGGATCCATAAATTCTGGCTATAGGAGAAACGGTACCATCTACTGGACAATGATTCAGAGCATACACAGCCTTCTGGAGAACCTTGCCCCAGCCCTCCAAGGTATTGACGTCTAGCTGGTGCTGTAAGTGAGTCTTCAGAAGACCATTCCATGGTTCCATGAAGCCAGCTCCTTCAGGGTGGTGGAGAACATGACAAGTCCAATGAATTCCATGAGTATGGATCCATTTCCCCACTTCTTTTGCGTGAAGTGATTCCATGATAGTGGATAAATAATTCTGTAAGTCTATGGATGGTAGTTTTGGCAGAAGCATTGTGTGCAGGGAAGGCAAATCTGTATCCAGAGTATGTGTCTATTCCAGTAAGAACAAAACGCTGCCCCTTCCCACCCACCATGGAAGGTGTCCAATGTAATCAACCTACCATCAGGTAGCTGGCTGATCACCCCAGGGAATGGTGTCGTATTAAAGACTCAGTATTAGTCTCTGTGAGTGGCACTCAGCAGTGGCTATGGCCAGGTTGGCCTGGCTGAGTGGAAGTCCATGTTGCTGAGCCCACGCATAACCTCCATCCTTTCCACCATGGACACTTTGTTCATGAGCCATTGATGATGACAGGGGTGGCTGTATCTGTGGCTGGGGAAAGAGGCTGACTGGTATCCAAACATGGGTTGCCCTATCCGCTTGATTTTTAAAATCCTCCTCTGCCGGGGTCATCCTTTGGTGAGCATTTACATGGGACATAAATATCTTCATGGTTTTGCTCATTGGGAGAAGTCGATCTACTCTCTTCCCCGAATTTCCTTGTCACCAGTCATGTTCCTCACAAGTTTCTGACCATTCAGCCATATCACTGGCCACAGCTCATGCACTGGTATAAAATCACATGTTTGGCCACTTTTCCTTCTAAGCAAAGTCAACAACCAAGCTCTGCCCACTGAGAGGATTTCCCTTCCCCCCTGTCCTTCAGGGACATCCCAGAAGGGGGCTGGAGTGCTGCAGCTCTCCACTTTCTGGGGATGCCTGTATATTGTGTAAAACCATCTATAAACCAGGCCTGAGTCTTTCCCTCTGTCAGCTGATCATGGGGAACTCCCCAGGAGGCCATAGGTGCAGGCTGGGAGAGAGAGATAAAGTGTAGCCCGAGGGGGACCTTGGGCATTTGGGCCACTTCTTCAGGTCACTTAATGGTGTCTTCAGGGCCTGCCTGCATTCTGTGATGGACAGCTGCTCTGCACACCCACCTCTGTGGCTTTGTGTGGCAGATAACACCCCATGCATGATGAGCAGTTCGGGTCTCCTGGTAACTTGATGGCCCGTGGTTAAGTGTTTGTCTCTATTAAGGGAGCAGGCCACAAGCCGTTTCTCAAAAGGAGAGTGGTTATCCACGGCAGGATTGTGCTGCAATTCACCCAAAGGGACCTGCCCAAGGCTCCAAACAGTGTCTCTGGCTTCCACTGACACTCAAGCACCCCTGGATCTGCTGGATCCTATGGTCCCAGGTGTCAGAGCACCTGGCCTGGCCTCCTAGACCCATTGCAGAGCCTTCTCGTTCTGGGCTCTGTGTTGCATTACTAAGGCATTTCTTTCCTCGTAAAGGCATTTCCTTCCTCCCTCTACCTTTCCGTATTGACTTTAGAGGCTTAGAGAAGTTAGGTAAAGTGCCCCCAAATAAACAGATAAATAAATGGTGAATTGCAAAGAAAGAACTTGGAACTAGTCTAACTCCAGAGTCTATGTACTTAACCACTATACTTTGTAGGCTATATCACACATTGGTAAACTGCCGCCCACTGAATAATATATGATAAGCATTTTCTCACTATATGTTTCTCATAACATTAAAAATATAAACAAAAAAAAATAGAACATAGCGTTTCTCATAACATTAAAAATTCCTCAAAAGCATAATTTTTGTGACTGCTGAATAGTCACTGACATGACCTTTTTGGCTATTAAAAACAGCATATAGTCAACATCCTTTTGCATGGAATTTTTGTCTGGCTTTCCAATTGTTTATTTAGAGTAATCTTGGAATGAGATTACTAAGTTAAAGAGATGAACATTTCTTAAGGCCAGATTTCTTTCCACAGCGTTTTGGAATTCTTTTGTCTTGGGCACCTCTTGAGAAAGAGATGATATGATCTGTGCTGTTAGGCATCACTTCTAAATTTCCAGGTCCTCATGCAGCTCAGGGCATAGCTCTACGTACATATGAGGCATGTCATAAATAGTTGGGTTGGTTGATATGGCTAGAATGGAATCACTTGGGGTGCCTTATTTTGCGTGGAGGAAATGAGACCCAGGTGGAAAATGACTGGATAAGAAGCAGGGACAGACAATTCAGTTCAACCAGCTTGATCCATGTAATTAAGGGGGGAAGCACATAAAAAGGGACATATGTCCCATGTTAACAGTGACTGTCTCTGGACAGAAGCCATAACAGACATGGTTGGTTGGCTGATCCCATGCCCATATTCCAGGCCCCAACCCCCATGCATGATCTCCTTAATCCATCGACAACCTTATTCTCCACCGCCTTCCAGCCAGATGTGAGCATATGACACAGTTCTGTCTAATGAGATGAAAGCAAAGTCTGCTAAGCAGGACTGTCAGTGAAGTGATTGTAGTCTTGATTTTTAAAAAGCCAGATTTAGGGCACCTGGGTGGCTCAGGTCATAATCCAAGAGTCCTGGGATCGAGCCCCACATCGGGCTCCCTGCTGAGCAGGGAGCCTGCTTCTCCCTCTCCCTCTGCCCCTCCCCCCCAGCTCATGCTCTCTCTCACTCTGCTGTCTCTCTCTCTCAAATAAATAAATAAAAATCTTAAAAAAAAATTTATGCACGTGATGTGATGAGCACTGGGTATTATATGCAACTGATAAATTATTGAACACTACGTGGAACAAATGATGTACTGTAAGTTGGCTAATTGAATTTAAATTAAAAAAAACAACAACAACAATAACAACAAAAAAACAAAAAAAGAAAAAGAAAAAGAAAGCCAGATTTAGCTGGCATGCCATTTTCATATCTTTCCCCTTCTTCTGTCCAGAATGCTATATGATGCCTAAGGATGTGGCAGCCTTCTTGGGACCATTAGGAGCCAAACATGAGGACAAAATCCAACTTGTTAAGGCTGGCAGGATGTTAATATTAACAACTGTAACAACACATGTTGCCTACTGCACTATTCTAGTGGTTTGCATATATTAAATTATTAATCCTTTCAATAGGCCTGGGAGGTGGGGGCTGTTATTATTATTATTAAAATGACATTTTTTTAGAGCAGTTGTAGGTTAATAGCAAAATTGAGGGGGAAGGTACAGAGATTTCCCATACATCCCCTGCCCCTACACATGCACAGCTTCCCCCACTATCAACATTCCTCACCTGAGTTGTACATTTGTTACAATTGATGAGCTTAGATGGACACATCATAATTACCCAAATCCCTAGTTTACTTTAGGGTTCACTCTTGATGTTGTACATTTTATGAATTTAGTCAAATGTATAATGACATGTATCCATTATTATGATATCATACAGAGTGATTTCACTGCCCTAAAAATCCTCTGTGCTCTGCCTATGCATCTCTTCCCTAACCCCTGGAAACCACTGATCTTTTAATTTTTTCCATAGTTTTTCCTTTTCCAGACTGTCATATATTTGGAATCATACAGTATGTAGCCTTCTCAGATTGGTTTCTTCCACTTAGTAATATGCATTCAAGATCCCGCCATGTCTTTGCATGGCTTGAGAGTTCATTTCTTTTTAGTACTGAATAATATCCTCTTGTTCGAATGTACCACAGGTTTTTCATCCATTCACTTACTGAAGGACATCTTGGATGCTTCCAAGTTTTGGCAAATATGAATGGACACCTGGTTATAAACATCTGTGTGCAGGCTTTTGTGTGGACATAAGTCTTCAACTCCTTTGCACAGATACCAAGGAGCACGATTATTGGATCGTACGGTAAGAGTGTGTTTACTTTGTAAGAAACTACCGAACTGTCTTCCAAAGTGGCCATACCATTCGGCATTCCTACCAGCAACAAATGAGAGTTCCTGTTGCTCCACATCCTCACCAGCATTTGGTGTTGTTAGTGTTCTGGATTCTGGCCTTTTTTTTTTTTTTAAGATTTTATTTACTTATTTGAGAGAGAGACAGAGAGAGCACGAGCTGGGTAAGGTGGGGATGGTCAGAGAGAGAGAGGGAGAAGCAGGCTCCTCGCCGACATGGAGCCCAAATTGGGGCTCGATCCCGGGACCCTGAGATCATGACCTGAGCGGAAGGCAGACGCTTAACTGACTGAGCCACCCAGGAGCCCCGATTCTGGCTATTCTAATGGGTGTTAGAAACATCTCATTAATTGCAATATATGTTAAGGAAAAAAAAAAAAAGAAGATAGCAGGAGGGGAAGAATGAAGGGGGGGAAATCAGAGGGGGAGACGAACCATGAGAGACGATGGACTCTGAAAAACAAACTGAGGGTTCTAGAGGGGAGGGGGGTGGGAGGATGGGCTAGCCTGGTGGTGGGTATTAAGGAGGGCACGCTCTGCATGGAGCACTGGGTGTTATGCACAAACAATGAATCATGGAACACTACATCAAAAACTAATGATGTAATGTATGGTGATTAACATAGCAATAAAAAATAAAAAAACTAATGATGTAATGTATGGTGATTAACATAACAATAAAAAATTTTAAAAAAGAAACATCTCATTATTGTTTTAGTTTGCATTTCCCTGAGGACATAGGACATGGAGCATCTTTTCATATGCATGTAACCATCTTTGGTGACATGTCTGGTAAGGCTTTGGCCTGTTTTTTAATCAGGTTGTTTGTGGTCTTACTGTTGAGTTTTGAGTTCTTTGCATATTTTGGATAACAGTCGTTTATCAAATGTGTCTTTTGCAGGTATTTTTTCCAGTCCGTGGTTTGTCTTCTCATTCTTTTGATATTGTTCTTCACGGAGCAGAAGTTTTTAATTTTAATGAGGCCTAGCTTATCAATGATTTCTTTCACGAATCGTGTCTTTGGTGTTGTATCTAAAAAGGCATCAGCAAACCCAAGGTCGTGTAGGTTTTCTCCTATGTTACCTTCCAGGAGCTTTATAGTTTTGAATTTTATATTTAGACTGGTGATCCATTTTGAGTTCATTTTAGTGAAGAATGTAAGGTCTGTCTCTAGAGTCACTGTTTTGCAAGTGGATGTCCAGTTGGTCCAGCACCATTTGTTGAAAAGACTATTTACTCCATCGTATTGCCTTCGCTTCTTTGTCAAAGACCAGTTGACTATATTTATGGTGGGGGGGGTCTATTATTTTTATGGCCACTTTACAGACAAGAAGACCGGAGAACTGGAGAGAGGTTAAGTAACTTTCCCAACATCACACAGTCACAGAGCCAAGATTTAATACGAGTTAATAAGAGCTAATCGTGCCAGCATCCCTGTACTTAACCATGGTACCACCCTCGCTGTCTAGATATATAGGCTCAGTCTGAGTTCTGGTGTCACGTTTGAGCAGCTGCACCTTCCCTGGATCTTATATTGATATTTCTCTGTATGAGAAAATAAATCTCTATTTACTCGTATTTCTTGTTGTGTGTGAAAAATCAACCTCTGTTTATTTAAGCCACTATTATTCAGATTTTCTGCTATAGGTAGCAGAATAAAGTCCTGAAACCCAAGCCATAGTGCAGCTAATCCCCTAAATCACTTTGACGTACCTCTGTAGTACATGACCTTTCCCCTGTTGGAGTGTTAGCTCAGCGAGCGCGGGGACCGCACCCACCTTGTGCAGTTTGGTGCCTTAGTACGGTGCCTGTACATAGGAGATGCTCAGTAAATAAGCTGGAATAAGATTGATAGTGAAGACTAAATAAATAAGTGCAAGCTCCTGTTCTGGCCTTACTTAGCATCGTACTAATTTGCATTCTCTGTGTAAAGGCTAGCAAAGAAAGAGGGCAGGAGTTCTGTATTTTGTGCTCATGTCAGTCTAAACTGGCACTAAAAAAAAAAAAAAAAAGAATAAATCATCAGGTCCATGAACTGTTGAGAGGTAAGTGTACTTTCGGATTTTTGTTTCCCTTGCCATTTTCTGTCCCCTTTCAGCCCTGTCCTTAGCTATCAGTTTCCTACTTCCTTTTAATTCCATACCACCTCTCATCAATTTATCCTTTTGATTCATGTATCTCATATATGCTCTTTTCTTCTTCCTTGTCTCTCCTTATTTCCCTGGACATACTGCACAGTTCCTCTCCACTTCTGATAGAGTAATTTCTCTAAGGTATAGAGAACTGTTTGCTACCCTATAACGTACCCAGCCTGTGCTATCCTCACCACTCATTGCAATTTCCTGGTGTGATTTATCCAGCAATCAGACCATTGCCCAAAATTGGCTTTGCAGAAAGGCTTTTAATGTGTTTGTCTTACTCCTTCAGGGACTGCTCCTGATTATCGTACAGAGAAGCTCAGGTCCCCATTTTGCTGATCCTTCACTTGGTCCAGATCAGCCACGTGAGCCATTTCGTTTAATACCAAATTGAGCTATTAATTCCCAGAATAACGTGAAATATGTGGAAGGAGTCCTGTGCCTCTCTTGGCAGGAAGGGATTCTGCTTCTTGCCTGTAATGCAGCGTGCCTTTTCCCCCTGTGATGCGCTAGAGAGAGCGCTGGGACACAGGTGAGCTGGGGCCTAGGCTCATCTCAGGGAGACACTGATCTGGAGCAAGTCATTTGCTCCGTTTCCTCCCTGGACCTCAGTTTCCTAACCCTCAGAGGGTTGAACTTCATCAACCCTAAGATACCATCCAGCCTTGTAATTTATGATTTTATAAATAATTAATGGAAAAATAACTTATAAAAATCAATATTACAAAGGCAACCTCAGTCAAATGTTAGGAAAAAGGCTCCGAACTCTTCCCATAAACACTTATAACAATATTAATCACATTCAATCTCATAGCTCAAGTTCAGAAAATTGAACTATAAGAACCAAATAGCAGGTAACATCAGAATCCAGAATTCAAAGTTAGATTAATGACGGGAATCAAGAACAAAGGGATCAAGTCCAACCAGTGACTTGGGTGGGGTGCAGGGGAAGGAGCTTCTCAGAGGTGAAATGTGTTCCTGCTATTCGTGCTAGTTCTGCTATTTGTGCTCTCCTGTTCCCTGACCCCTGCCGTCTGCTGTCCTTCCTCTCCTTCAACAAGCATATTTTTTATATTTGTTATTTTTGTTTTGTTATATAAAATTTATTTTAATGTTTTTACAGGAAATTTCTAAAATAAGAAAGTGTGTATTTTCTTGTTCTCCCATGATCGTATTCAGGTACACTCAGCCTTCCTGGGGTATAGCATCTAACCACCAGGCAGCTACAATTGTGGTCCCAGGTCAACAGGTAAATGAGCTCCTTTTTTTTTTTTTAAAGATTTTATTTAATTGACAGAGAGAGATACAGCGAGAGAGGGAACACAAGCAGGGGGAGTGGGAGAGGGAGAAGCAGGCTCCCCGCTGAGCAGGGAGCCTGATGCAGGGCTCGATCCCAGGACCCTGGGATCATGACCTGAGCTGAAGGCAGATGCTTAACGACAGCCACCCAGGTGCCTGGTAAATGAGCTCCTGACAGACTGCTGGAAGTTTCTCTCCAGGCAGTGATGCCAATGGGTGGAGCCAGGCAAAACATCATGGATACATAACCACATGACTTATTATCTGCATGGACTCCATCTGAAGTCAATAGGAAAAAAGAGAACATCATTTGGAAACCAAAAGCTCTAACTGCACAGGCTCAATTTAAGCCATTTACACATAACTCACATGAGTTCCCTCCAGTACACAAACCTTTCCCAAACCCCCTCCTTGACTTCCTCCCATGGTGGATCCAGTTAGAACACACAGCTCTTTTTTTTAAATACTTGATTTTTAAGAGGGAGTGGGGGGAGGGGCAGAGAGAGAGGGAGAGAGAGAGAATCTCTAGCAGACTCCCTGCTGAGTGCAGAGCCTGACGTGGGGCTCGATCTCATGACCCTGAGATCATGACCTGAGCCAAAATCAAGGGTGGCGCGCTTAACCGACTGAGTCACCCAGGCACCCCCACACATGGCTCTTTGATTTTGCTTGAATGGAATTGCCTCATCATGAAGTAGGGGTCCCTTAACTGAAATCCAGCTGTTGTGATGGTTAATTTTATGTGCCATGGTTCCCGGATATTTGGTCAAACATTATTTATTCTGGATGTTTCTGTGAAACCGTATTTTGGATAAGATTAGTATTTAAATTAGTGGACTTTGAGTAAAGCAGATTATGCTCCATAACATGGGTGGGCCTCATCCAATCAGTTGAAGGTCTTAACAGAACAAGACTGTGGGTCCCCAGCAAGAGGGAATCCTGCCAGCAGGTAGCCTTCAGTCTCAAAGTGCAGCTGTTTCTCAATTCCCAGCCTCCTGGCCTACCCCATCAGATTTTGGATTTGCTAAGCCTCCATAATCATGTGAGCCAACTCTTTAACAGAAATCTCTATTTATATGTGTATATACATCCTATTGGTTCTGTTTCTCTGGAGATCCCTGACTAATACAGATTTCCAGGGCAAGTCTTGTACACAGAAAGCCTCTGGGCAGACAGAAAAAGAAAGCCCCTGGCCTTGAAGTACAAGTGCAGATAATGCAAGATTACACCAGTGCAGAATTTCAAGTCTTGGAACCAGGGCCATTCGCTTAGATGACCTGACTGACTGAGAAGCAGAGTTTCGGCCTTCTATGGTAATATTCATTGTTTCTAGCCTGCCCTGGATGAGGGTGGAGAAAACATTGAGCTGGTGACTCTATGCTCTTCTGATCTGGCAGATACTGCATTCGTGTGGGCTAAGTCTAGGTGCACCTCACTGAAATAAGAGAGAATGGGGGCCAAGTCCATGGTCCTGCATACTTGTACTATTCATACACTTTCTGCTGCTTCAGGAGTAATGCTGAGGAGAAGGAATTTTGAACTGAGTCTAACCTGGCCTAGAACCCAGACCAGATGTTATAGTCTGGCCAAGTACATGCAGTAAAGCTAAGTCCTGCAATTGTCAGTCTCACATGGACCGGCTGCTCCATTTGGTCAAAGTCCAGCTGCTCTTGGCTACCTGGTTTTCTTGGTCATAGGCTGCAAACATTCTACAGTTTTTGGTTTCCATCTCCTTATTTTATCTGAATTTCCACTTGTTTTTATTTGCATTTGTACCCATTGCCTTAAATTCACAGATTCCTTATCTACTCTTTATTCCTGAATCCATTCCCTTCTCTAATATGATTGATTCTTCCTCTGATCAATGCTGTTCATTCAACAATGCAAAGAAAAACAAACAAACAAAATCACCTGTGATTCTACTGTCCAGGAACAGCCCCTACTAATAGATGGACCTGGGCAACAAGGTGAATGGCAGTGCCCATTTACTTAGATTGGAAGTGCAAGTTTCAGAGATGGATCTTGGGGGGTAGAGGAAATTACGAAATCAATTTTGGACAAGTTTGCGATGCCTATTAGATATCTAAGTTCAGAAGGAGAGTAAGCATTTTGATATAGGAGTCGGGAATTCAGGACAGAAACTCAAGCTGGAGCTGGAACTTGCAAGTCATCATAGTACACAGAAAGTGTATACAAGGCATTTAAAGTCATGGGCAGGATGAAACCCCCAAGAGAGTATGAAAAGAAAAGAGTAGAGACCTGAGGACTGTGTTCTGGGCACTACAATGTCCAGAAGTGGGGAAAGTGAGAAGGAACCAGAGAAAGAAGACTAAGAGACAGTGAATGGGGAAGTAGGAGAACAAGAAAGAGTCAAGTCTCAGAAGCTAAGTGCAGGAAGAATTTCAAGATGCAAGCCATCAACTACGTCAAATGCTGCTGTTAAGGTCTAGAAAGATGAGGAATGAACATTGGTCAATGGACTTGCCAATGTGAAATTTGTTGGTGACTTTGACAAGAACAATTTTGGTGGAGCAGAGCCTGATTAGAGAGGATTCCAGAAAGAATAGGAAGAGAAACTGCTGACAGTGAATTTAGGTAAACTCTTCTAGTAATTTTGCAGAAAAGGGAGGAGAGAGGTGGGATTTGGGATGGAGGTGGGTCAAAGGAGGGTATCTTTTTAAATAGAAGATATGACACAACATGTTTGAATGCTGCTGGTAACAACAATAATACATTCCATTTATTAAGGAATGTGTATTTCATTTATGGGTGTACCATAGTTAATCTAATTGATCTTACATTAGAACACATTTTGTGTCTCCAACTTTTGCCCTTATAACTAAACATCTGCACTATTTCAGGTGCAAGGGAAACCCAACTTGAAAAATAACTGGCCATCCCTGGACCAATAAACGACGATTGGTCAAGGGGGGGTGGGAACTCTCACTGGCCTAGGCTGGGTTGGGTGCCCAGTCCTGCTTCCTCCAGTCAGTGGTGGCCAGGGGGTAGGATGGGTGGAAAGATGACATTTCAACCATGAGAGAAGGAGAATTTCCACAAAGGTAAGTGTATGTAGTGGTTGCGCTGGACAGATTTCAGAAAAGGTATTTATAACAATATCCCTGGATGCCAATCATTGTTTGCATTTCTAATTATTTCCTTAGGATAAGTTCTTGAGTGAAATTCATGGAACAAAGAAGAAGAACCTTTTAAAAGCTCTTGCTAAGCTGTTTGCCAATCTTTGTGCCCATGCAGTAAGTCTGAGAAAATCATTCCATGCCCCTACCCTATCTCAGCATTGACTACTATAAAAAAAAAAAAATCATCAAGTATTTGAAAAGTGGGAAAAAACCTCTCGTTGTTATGATTTTAATTTAAAAAATTATCATCGTGCTTAAATTCATGCAAAAATTCTCATTAACCAACATGTGCTTTAACAGTCCAGTCATTGGGCTATTTAACATGGCGGAGCTGAAAGGTGCTGACCCTCTGCAGCCACTTCCTGTCACAGCAGCACTACAGTGGAATGTTTCAGGACCTGTCTCCCTTCTAGAAGCCTACAGCTTGAATTGTTGGAGACTCCATCCATCCACTTCAGAAGTCACAGTGAAGAGTAGAGGCCAAGGAGACGCTTGGGGAGCCTGTCTCGATGCACCTGTAAGTGAATTCCAGCCTGAGCTCGGGATTTCTTTTGTGTCCTCTGTTCACCTCAGTGACTTTTCCTGTCAGCTGAAAGAGAACATGCCTGAGGCCTTGGAAAGCAGCAGCTGATAGCCAGTCAGCCCGGCTCAGTCTCCTCCTTCTTTCCAGGGGCCTTTTCAGATGTCAGTATGATCCATGGGCCCCTTTCCATTCCAGGTACCTCTAGCCCCAACCTCTGAGTCCCTAACACATGAACATTGTTCCCAGACGATCTGCTGCAGTGAGTGAGTTCCTCAGGAATGAAAAATAAGCCTTTATTTCAAAAAGGGGAGAGGAGGAGGGGAAATAAAGGTTCATCTTTAAAATGTAAGTGTGAGGCCTCTGGGAGCTTTTCAAGCTCAGAATTACACAGAAGAGCTCCATCTTTCATCTCACTGCTAAACAGCCCAGGCTAGGGTCCTAGGGCACCCCACCAAAATGTATTTTGATTACTTAATTGTATTTGGGTAAGTCTCGTGATCTCTGTGCATCCAAATTTGTAAAATAAGGAGAATAATGGGTGTCCCTCTCTTGGGTGTCATTAATGCCTGTATGAGTGGATTTATATAGTGTTTGCTTCTAGTAGTGAATTGAGCATTGGATGACTAAGATGTATTGAATGATATCACCTATTTTCTGGCTTTTTAGTGGGTTAAAAATGAGGAGCCTTGAAAAACGTTAGAAAAATTAAATTTCTCCCCAGTATATATCAGTTCTGGAGTGAGACAGATGTGAGCTTAAATTTCAGTTCTCTCACTTTCTAGCCACATTGACCAGGGGCAGATTCCTTAACCTCTCCTTGCCTCAGTTTTTCACCTATAAAATGGGGACATGAGTTGTAACTACTTCATGAAGTTGTTAATGTCAATACATATAAAATAATAATGCTATTATTACTTAAATTATCAATAGTTAGAGCTAAGGCTCTGGCATGAGCTGGACCGTGGTTCAAATGTCAGATCTCCTGTTTATTTAAAATTTCTGTGCCTCAGTTCCCTCATGTGTAAGATGGGTTTAAAAACAAGACCACCTAATCTCACAGGGATGTTGTAGGGATTCAATGAAATGATGTAAGTAAAATGCATGGTATAGAATGAATGCTCTGTAAACATTAGTTATTTTACTACTGGTCCCTCTCCTGGGCCCACCTTAAGATAAGCTTATAAAGCTGGTAAAATATGTCATCTGGGCCCTAGTGCCCACCTGCTTGGCTTGGCAGGAGCTCCTATCCCTTCGATGCCCCCTCTGCCTCAGATGTCCATCCATTATCATGTTCCTTCCCCACCCCAGACTGAAACCCAGTTCAAGCTCAGAGAATAAACTTCACTTCATGAGACATCTCTCTCATGGGTATTTGCAACATAAGCCTTATTTTGAGTGGGAAAACAAGACTCTGGCCACTATCCCAGGGATTTTAGGCATCAGCAACCAGGTGAATATATTTCTCAAGCAGGTGGCTATTTCAGTGCTCTTAATATTGCCGTACTTTGGTGGCAGCTCTTGGAGAAGGCCAGACCCAAACAGAAGAATAATTCAAAGTCAGGTGTATAAGGTGATGTATTATTAGGAATTGTGTTCAGCTGCTAATAGCAAGCAGCGACACAACTACAGCCAAATAGGAGTTTATTCTTTCACATACAAGAAGCCTGTGGGCAGAAATTTTTTTTTTTTTTAAGATTTTATTTATTTATTTGACAGAGAGAGACATAGCGAGAGAGGGAACACAAGCAGGGGGAGTGGGAGAGGGAGAAGCAGGCCTCCTGCGGAACAGGGATGTGGGCAGAAATTTTAAGGAAAGGATAGTATCTCTGTGATAGCATTGGGGATCTGAATGCATTTTCAGTTATGCCATCCTTAGCCTGTAACTTCCATCCTTAAAGTAGCTCCATGGGCCCAATATGGCTATTGGAGGTCCAGTCATCACATCTCCTTTCCAAAAGATGAAAAGGAAGGGCAAAGGTAAAAAAAAAAAAAAAAAAAAAAAAGCCCCCTCCTGTTGAGTTAGTATTCTTCTTTAAGGAGCTTTCCTGAAAGCCCCACCCAAAGATTTGCATGTACATCTCCCTAGTTGCAAACGAGGCTAAGAGAAGTAGACTTTTAGCTGAACACATTATTACCCTGAATAAAATCAGAGTTCTGTTCATGATACAGAAGGCGAGAAAGGATGATGGGTAGGTAACTTTTGTCACTACCACAGATAATATTTCTTTTAAACCAGCCACCTTCTTTATTTTGTTTTGTTTTTCAGGGCTAAAGGTGGGCATAGGCTAATGCACTTGGCAGAGTTAGGTCATCACCAAAAAACAAGTGGTTTTCCCCCAGCTGATTAGTTTTCTTTCAGCCAGATCAAAGGTCTGAATTATAGGAGATGTAAAAAACAAAACAAAACAAAACAAAACAAAAAACTACACTGTAATTTTCTCTCCAAATTCCTAACCATGCCTTTAGCGTCTTCTCCGTTCTCCGTAGCTTCACTGCAATTTGTTTTTTAAGCCTGAAATTGCTCCTATCAACGTCCCTTTTGACTTTCCTAATGGCTAGATTTCAGGGATCCACTTCAGTCCTTCTTTTTCTTGACCTTGCTGGTGCTTTGACACCAGTGACCACCTTGTGGTCTTAAAACCATTGACTCCATGCTGCTCAGCGCTCTTTCAACTCTTTCTTCGTTGTCTCCCGGACCCCAGGGTTCTATCCCAACCCCCCTTCTCCTCTTCCTCCAACACACTTTCTGAGGAATGTCAGTCACTCCAATGACTATTTGCCATTGCTGCCAAATCTGTATTTCCAACTCAGACTTCTCTCTTGAGATCCTACGTTGTATGTTCAGAGGCTCACCAGGCATCTCCACTTGGAAGACACAGATAACTCCAACTTAAGTGTTACAACTGAGCTCATCCTCTTTTCCCTCAGATCTGTTTCTCCCCCTTTTTTTCCAGTTGGGCACCCCTACCCCCTCCAGATGCCCAACTGAAAACTTGGTAATGATCCTTTTCCTTGTCTTCCCTCCCCCACAACCAATCTCAAAATCCTACTGTTCTAATTTCCTTTCTATCCCTCGAATCTGTCTCCTCCTATTTCCCCTTCTGTTATGTTGGCTCTCATTTGAGTAGTCTCTCTCATGGATTTTGCAATAGCCCCCTTCCTGACTTCTTTCCTTTGTCTCAAATGCATTCTCCCCACTACTGACAGAGTTGGCTTTTTGAATACAAATATGGTTTTGTTGTTTCCCTGATGAAAGTCTTTCTATGGCTTCCACTTAGGCAGAGATAAAATTGAAAACTTTGGCACGACACACAGGGATCTTTATGATATGATCTCTTTTGCTTGTCTTGTCTTGCTTCCTAACATTCTCTCCTGAGTGTTTCACCACCAGACCTATAACCTGAAGTCCTACGTTGATCAACTAGTTTAATCCGTTCATTAAACAAATATTTATTGACCTGCAGTTCTGAGTATGGGAATACAGCAGTGAAGAAAACAAAGTCCCTGCCCTTGTGGGGCTTCCATTTCCGGTGGTGGTGTTGAAAGGCTATAAATAAGTAAATAATATATCAGGTGATGCTAAGTGTCATAAACAAAAATAAAGAAACCCAGAGAGTGCTGGAGGATGGTTGCTATTTTAGCAGGGTGGACAGGGAAGACTGCTCTGATGAAGTGACTTTTGAACAGAGACCTGAAAATAATAAGAGGGGGAGCCATCAGAATGTGGGAGGAATGGCATTCTGGGTTGAGGTTGCAGTGATTGCAGAGGCTTTGGGTCGAGATCGTGTCTGGAAAGAGCAACAAGGAGGCCTGGAGAGTGGGAGTAGAGTGAGCAAGGGGAACAATGGTTGAAGATGGGGTCAGAGAAGTAGAAGGGAAACCGGGTCACGTAGGATCTTAAGGCTGTAGGAAGATTTGGATCTGAGTAAGATGAGAAGTCCCTGGAGAGTTTTTAGAAGAAAAGGGACAAGATAAGACAATGGTTTGAAAGGACCTCACCAGGGCAGGTGTGTGAAATACACACTCTAGTGGGCACGTGTGGAAGCAGACATGCCAGATGGAAGACCATGAAAATAATCCAGACAACAGATAATGGCGGCCTGGACAGGGTGGTTATAGCAGAGATGATGCGAAGGGATCAGATTCTGGACATAATCCGAAGGTGAAGTTGATAGGATTTGCTGAGGAACCAGATGTGGAGTATGAGAGGAAGGGCAGGGAGGACCCCAAATTTGTGACATATCAGCCAAATGGAATGACATCGCCCCACTACAACAGTGATTATGAAGACTCTGTGGAAATATTGCCAAATAGTTATGATAAAATGTTAAGTGAAAAGAGTAGAATTCAAAACAGCATGTTTCTGATGATTACAAGCCTGTAAATTGCCAACAAAGGGTAATATGCCAAAACAGTAACAATTCTATGATAAATAAATTCTAAAAATTTATCAGCCTTAAATCCAAGGGTAATGCCAGCAAAAGGTTAGTATGCCCTTTTCAGGATTTGGCCATCATGTAACTCCCTAAATTGGCTCTCTTGATCTCAGCGCATAAGAAATGGAATCACAGAATTTAGACATGCATGGGGCCTTGAAGATCACCTGGTACGATCCTCTCCTCTTACAGATGACAGAACCAAAGACCTAAATGTTCCATAAGGTCACACCGCTAATTATGAGCACAACCCAACCAAGAGTGTAGCCTAACTCCTGATCCCCTAGGTCATGTAAATCCTTGCACCTAATTTTATTTTCTCCTTTAAAAATGATCTTGGAAATGTGTTTCTTACAGCTTATTGAAACCTTGTTTCTTGGTGATTTATTCAAAATCACTATACTCACATAGACTTGTCTGCATGCAAAGTATACCCTATTTTCAAAGTCGAGAAGACGTGAAATGTCTTTTTCTCTGCAAAGCCTTGCACAACATGTGAATCCTAATATTAGACCTTCAAATACAGAAACTTGGTAAATCCCATATGTGCATAACAAATGCTTACTCCACATTTTTTCAGGGTCTCTGATTTATTCAGCAGGGCAGGTTATTAATAACTCTCTAGTGTTGGGTGAGATAGAATTACCTGTCACAATACATTTGAGTCTGGAAATAAGTAAGTCAAAAACTGGGAAAACCCCACAAACCCCACCAAGAGCTTACATTTATTAGATTTCCATCAATGTCACATTCCTATTACTAAGGTATTTGGGTAAATACTACAGAGGAATTGGAGAGAAAACCCCTGATAATAAGATTGGTTATAGATCTTTTAGAGGAATTTAGATACTGCAGGGAGAGAACAATGATTCTTGGAAAGAATGCAGAACCAAATACTCATATAACTAGATTTATGGTATTGAGGTGGTACTAGGTAGTGGATGGGCTGAAACAGCCTACCTAGGTCCTAGTCCCATTCTACTACCAGGATGAACTTAGACAGTTAACTCATATCCATCTCCCCTTCTTCTCTGCTCATAGAACCCCAATTTTTGTGGAGGAGGTAATGTGTTCCACTAAAAATTCTCTTTTCCAGCCTCCCTTGAAGTAGATCATGTGACCCAGTTTTGGCCAAGGACACAGAAGCAGAAGATAGCTGGATATTTACATGGAGGTCAGAAGTTCTTGGAGGGACAGAGAAGACTTGGTGCCTTCCTATGAAGCATTCAGAATCTGGTTCTCTCACCAACATGTTCTATGACAGAGGAAGGGTACCCCACTCAGCTTGAGAGAGGGAAGAGAAAACTGGAAAAGCTTATTGGAGGTGATACTTAAATTGGGTCAGAAATATCTCTGGTCTTCTGGGCTTCTGTTTCCTTATTTATAAAATGAGAGGATTGAAGTAGATCCACTATTTATGTCTTGAGGTTTAAAAAAGACCTAATGATTTCAAAAATCCTACTTATAAATACAGAAGAAATTTAAAACAACAAAAGGCACATTTTATTTGGAATAATAAATAGGGCATCTGGAGATACACACACACACACACACACTTTTTCGGGGGGGGGGTGGAATGCATAGAAGTCCAACAACTTCACTGAGAAACTACAGCCCAGGGCAAAGGACGAGTGGTATTGTAAACCCATGGCCTTACAATGTACAGAAGATATTTCTATTAATTTGTTTTTGGACCCAGTTTTTAAAATCATTCTTCCTTGGGCAAAGCTCAAATTGCAAAAATTCCGAACAATAAAAAGAACTACTTTCTTGTTAATAGAGGTGAGAAAGAGTGGAAGGAAGTGAACCTCACCATCTGAGAGAAAAGGAGGGAGCGCTAACTTGACAACACCATGACCATGCATTTAAAAGGCAAATGCAAATTGACTCCCTGTTCCTGGAGATTAGAACTGATTTTGTCTAAAGCTTTATTGTGAACAAAGTGTTTCCATAGCCCTTATCTTATTTGATCCTCACAACAACCTGACAGAGAGGCATTATTAATATCCTTGCTTGACAGAGATGAGGGCTGATGAGACCTGCCCAAGGTCAGGCGGCATAAGGAAGTGGTAGAACTTGGACTCAGATACTCCAAATACAATATTCTTTATATGATTCCAGGACTGCACCAAACTGCAATTTTACAAAAAGAAAATAACGTGGATGTCTTTTAACAATAAAAACATTCAGTGCAAATGTTTCTGTCACAGAATGGTCAAATAGCAAAATCTTGGTGAGGCAGCTAGTGGACAATTTTTCTAATCGTCTTTTATTCTGACTCCTATAATTTGAAGCCAAGGGTGAGGAATTTGAAAGTGAGATTGCAGGAAGTAACTACAGAGTAAAGGGTCTTACATTTGTTAGGATAGGCTAACAGCTATAACAAAGAACTAACCACTCTTAACACAATAAAAGTTTACTTGTCACTTTTTTCAAAATGTGGATATTCCTGGTCAGGTGACTCTCCTGAGTGCTGTTCATGTAAGTGGCAACTTAGGAAATTGGGTCTTTCCATCTCATGACACCACAGTCTTCACACATGACCCCCAGTATTCATTATTAAAGGGGAAGTGAGCATGAGGTCACACCTTATCCCTAATGACTTTGGCTCTACAGACACAAATCAGCTTTGCTTTCGTTCCATTGGTTAGTACTAGTCACCTGACCTTCCTCTAGAAGAAAGTGAGGCTGGGTAATGTAGTCCCTCCCTGGCTGGCTGCTTCCCACTACCAAGGCTACATAATGGGAGGGAACAGGGCTCTTTGGTGCCAGCCGTCTCTGTTGTTGGTTTCAAAGTAATCAGCCATCTGGTTCTTCTCACCCTCCTAAAACCTAGCAAGATCTAAAGACATTGTTCCATTGCAGCTATCTAGAAAGAAGGCATTTTGTATAAGAACATTTGCAGAATTGCAGTGAGTAGCACTGTCAGTGTTGGTTCAGGTATAAGTAATAGGTCAGAGACAGAGCAATAGCTAGAGCCAGGGAAATATGTTGGGAAGACTCTGCTTTAAGGATGTTTTGCTAGTTACTATCTGGTGCCTATTTTACGTGGTAATTGTAGACACACCAAGACATTGAGGCATGTGCCAGCTTCTGCGGATGCCCTGGATTCTCTGTCACCATTTTTGGCTCCTCTCTCTGCCCTAGGAGTTTCCCAGTCTGTTCTACACTAAGGTCTCCTTTGCCCTCTGGGTCCCAGCTGGATTTAGCCAATGGCAACCCTTGCAGGAGGCTGAAGGGAGAGAGGAGGCAAGGGCAGGGATCTACGCTTTCTTCCTGTAGGGCAGCCTTGGGTTTTGCATGTCCCTCTGCTGAAGGTTACTGCTCCTCTCAAGGCTCTCCACTCTTTATAACCCTCTCCCCCTCCAGGTCCTGGTAATCTCTCCCCTCGGATTCCTTCTGTCCTCCAAGTGGCAAACAGCTCTTCTGTTGCTAGTCCAGGATTTCTGCACTATCTCTTGTGGTTCCCCTAGATCCCACTGGACATTTTCATTCTTAGTTCCTTTCTAAACATATTATTTGATTTTGCCAGTTGTTTCCATTTGTTGCTTTTTATTTTTAAATCTGTTAACAGTGTGTTTTCAGCCCCAAGCAGCAGGCCTAGTCTCTATAAACTACAAGAATCCTTTTTTTTTTTTTTTTTTTTAATCATTCGTAGCAGTTTTAAATAAGCTTTAGAGATCCGGGCACTATTCGTATAGGGCTTTGCTCGTCTTCGTGCATTCAGTCTTGATTATGTGTCCCTCATCCCCTCCTCTTGTACGTACCGTCTGAAAATCTGAGCTCATCAGCACACTCTCCACCCAGTCACATGTCCCTAATCATTGCTCCCTGGATCTTCTAAAAGAAGAAATTGC
Organism: Halichoerus grypus; assembly: GCF_964656455.1. Lineage (NCBI taxonomy): Eukaryota > Metazoa > Chordata > Mammalia > Carnivora > Phocidae > Halichoerus > Halichoerus grypus. The sequence goes on from NC_135717.1 coordinate 163,912,531, forward strand.
TAACAAGGCAAGTGGAGGATTCAGCAAATGTTTTGCTTTTGCAGAATGAGAGTTCCATCAGATAGCAGAAAAGCTGAATTAGGAAGAATCTAGCATGGGAGGTAAAAACTTGTTTTGAGATTTCCTGTGATACCAGAGAAATCCAGACACACTGGGTATTGGAATTCAATGGTTCTTTGTCCAATTCTTTTTCTGATTATTTTAGAAGCCTGTGTTTATTTGTTTTTTTTTCCAGTTTTATCTGTTTCTATCCCAGCTCCAAGCTAAGTTGTCTCCGTCCCCCAATTCTCTCAGATCTCCAAGGAAGTTTGTTTCCTTTCCAGTTCCTCCATGTAGCCTACACTTCTCCGATCCTGCCTACCTGAGAAGCGCCTTTCTTCCAGCCTAGACAGTTCCAGAACCCACTCCTCCTGTTCATTTTCCTCTTTTCTCCCCCTTCTGTCAGAGAGGCAGTGGAGTGTAGTGGTGCACGACAAGATTTTTGACTCAGATAGAGCTGAGCTTGAGTCCTGGTTCTGTTGCTTTCTAGGCTGAGTGACCTTGATGAGGTTACTCCACTGAATTCTAGTTTCTTCATTTATAAAATGGAGCTAATAAAGGTTCCTAGTTTACAGAGTTGTTACAAGGGTTAAATGGAAAAAAATGAATATACAATATGTGGCACATAGTGAGCACTCAATAAATATTGGTCATTTTTATTATAACCCTGTGTACATCACTCAAATACAGGGTTGTAACTGTGATCTGTTGTTCAAAGTGGACCTCAGGTCTTTATGTCTCTTCTGGAAGATCCCAGAAGAGTTCTTACCGATTTCTTGCCAACTGGTGCCCATCAATTAGTTCTGGTTGTTTCTCTAAGTAGAGAATAGTCACTTAAAATATGTTATGCAAAATCAGATTCAACCAATATTTATGGAGTGCCTTGTAAATATCAGATATCTTGCTCATAGATTTTTACCAAAATCAGACGCAGGCAGTGGATAGCTTTGTTTTGTGTAGGACCCGCAGACAGTCTGCAATGCCTTTATTCCTTATTCCGGTTTGACTTTCAACTTGTTCTAATCATCTGATCATAGGCGATCTTTTCTGGAAAGATGGTAGCTATAAAAAGCAACCATAGACGCATAAAATTTCGATGGGAAGAGATCATTTTGAAGTCACTTGTCTTTAGTACTCTTTTACTTATCAAAAGACAGCACTTACTTTGAATGAATATAATTTCAAAAGACTTTACGGTCATTTGTTTCTCAATAAAGCCGTGCATTTGTTCAGGGTATATTTACTGTCTAATTCTGATCCTACAGACTTGCACCAGCTCTTTTCCTTCCTCCACAGGGACCTGACCTAATTTTCTGTTCATAGGGGCATTTCAATTTGCATTTCCACGTTTTATGCCATGCCTGTCACTTGATTGATATATCTAAGTTTAGCCCACCTTCAATTGTTTCTTCTCCTTTTAAAACTTCTCCTATCACTTCGTATATTCCCTGACAATTACTTTTTTTTTCCCTTTTGAAATGTTATTTAATACTCTGACAATTTTGGATCTGGAAAGACTTCTAAAAGTTATCTACTTTGTTGGTTAGGAATGTTTTTGGCTGCAAGTAAAAGCATATGCAGATGAAGTGGTTCAAACAACGGGGATGCACATTTTTCACGTAACACTCGGACTGGAACTAGGTTGTCCCAGGGTTACTTCCAAGGCTCAACAATGTCACTGAGGACCCCAGCTCTTCTAATCTTTCTGTGCTGGATCTTCAGTGTGTTTGCAAGTTCTCCTCTCAAGGTGCTCTGCAAGGGGCAATGGCTCCAAGTATTACAATCTTACCTTTCAGCATCCGAAGAAGAAGGAAATGGATAGGGCCAAGAAGTCTTCTATCTTGTGCAGCTTCCTCTTTTATCAAAGAGGAAAAACTTTTCCCAAAGTCCTCTAGCAGATTTCCCCTTAATCTCATTGGCCATCACCTGATTACAAGCTTACCTTTAGACTAATTAGTGTCCAAAAACAAATTGCCATTGTTGTCTTAAATCAATCACAATTAATCCTCTGAAGGTGGGGCAGCTGCCACCTACTCACAGTTGGGGTTCTGTTATCCAAGAAGTGAAAGGACTACTGGATAGGCACCTGATAGTCTCCATATATCTCCTCCCACCATTTGTTTATTATTATTTTTAGAGAGAGAGACAGAGAGAGTGCATGAGGTGGGGAGGAGCTGAGGGAGAAAGAGAATCTTTTTTTAAATTTTTTATTGTTATGTTAATCACCATACATTACATCATTAGTTTTTGATGTAGTGTTCCATGATTCATTGTTTGTGCATAACACCCAGTGCTCCATGCAGAACGTGCCCTCTTTAATACCCATCACCAGGCTAACCCATTCTCCCGCCCCCCTCCCCTCTAGAATCCTCAGTTTGTTTTTCAGAGTCCATCATCTCTTATGGTTAGTCTCCCCCTCTGATTTCCCACCCTTCATTCTTCCCCTCCTGCTATCTTCTTCTTTTTTTTTTTTAACATATATTGAATTATTTGTTTCAGAGGTACAGATCTGTGATTCAAGTCTTGCACAATCCACAGTGCTCACCATAGCACATACCCTCCCCAATGTCTATCACCCAGCCACCCCATCCCTCCCACCCCCCACCACTCCAGCAACCCTCAGTTTGTTTCCTGAGATTAAGAATTCCTCATATCAGTGAAGTCATATGATACATGTCTTTCTCTGATTGACTTAGAGAAAGAGAATCTTAAGCAGGCTCCATGCTTATGGGGCTTGATCTCATGACCCTTAGATCATGATCTGAGCCAAAATCAAGAGTCAGATGCTTAGCCAACTGAGCCACCCAGGTGCTCCACCTCTGACCCCCTTTGTAGATGAGGAATCTGAAGTGCATTAAGGTGAAAAGTTTTGCTAAAGACCACATACCTAGAAAATGTCAAAGCCAAGACCAAACCCTTGGTCTTATGTTCTAGAATTAATTTCTCCATTTTGTGCTCTCTAAAGTAACCTTTTAAACCATAGAAGTTCTGGGGGAAGAAATGGAAGCTGGTGAGGAGCCAGTTCAAGGAAAATTTCTTTTTTTTTTTTTGAAGATTTTACTTATTTATTTCACAGAGAGAGACACAGCAAGAGAGGGAACACAAGCAGGGGGAGTGGGAGAGGGAGAAACAGGATTCCCGCTGAGCAGGGAGCCTGATGCAGGGCTCGATCCCAGATTCCTGGGATCATGACCTGAGCTGAAGGCAGACACTTAATGACTGAGCCACCCAGGCACCCCTTAAGGAGAATTTCTGTTTGTATTCCAAGTCTTAGACTTATAGGTTGATGAACTTTCATGTCCAAATTTGTGAGGTTAATTAATTCATTAATTCTACAAATACTTAGTGCTCTCCTACAATATGTTATGAATAGTGTTTGGTGCAAGGGATACAGTTCACTTGGTTCATTTTCATAATTACCTCCTTAAATATTAAATGGAAATCTAGGGGTAGAATTGTAGAAGTCACCATAATTGGGACAGAGATAATCTATACATTTCTCAAAGCCTGTTTTATTTTCCTCCTCCTAGTCATACAGGAAGACTTCATTTCCCAGCCTTCTTTGCAATTAGGTTGGACCATGTGATTAGCATCTGGCCAATGGGATGTGAACAGAAGTAATGTATGCCATTCCAGCCTGGCTGTAAAACCTATACACCCTTGACAGGGGTCTCAAGGTTAGAGCAAGGCCATCTCTGCTAGTCATTATGCCTGTAGTTTGGATTGTCAAAGAGTACCTCCACCTTTTTCCCCTATAGCTTTATATGGTTTAGAAAACTGATAGCTTTGGGATTAGTCTTGAACTCTCAGAGCTTTTTCCCATGGATTCCTTTTATTTTATTTATTGATTGATTGATTAGTCTTGAACTCTCACAGCTTTTTCGCATGGATTCCTTTTATTTTATTTTTTAAAAAGATTTTATTTATTTATTTGACAGAGAGAGAGAGACAGAGAGAGAGCAAGAGAGCACAAGCAGGGGGAGCTGCAGAGGGAGAGGGAGAAGCAGACTCCTTGCTGAGCAGGGAGCCTGATGCAGGGCTTGATCCCAGGACCCTGGGATCATGACCTGAGCCGAAGGCAGACGCTTAACCGACTGAGCCACCTGGGCGCCCCTATTTTATTTTATTTTTAAGATTTTATTTATTTATTTGCGGGGGAGAGAGAGAGAGCACGAGCAGAGGGAGCAGCAGGCAGAAGGAAAGGGAGAAGCAGGTTCCACGCTGAGCAGAGAGCCAGAGGTGGAGCTTGATCCCAGGACCCTGGGATCGTGACCCAAGTTGAAGGCAGACGGCCAACTGACTGGCGGCCCCCCACCCCCATGGATTCCTTTTAAATAATAGCTTCATCTTGTTTCACTTCAGCTTCTTTAAAATGAGGAAAGGCTTTCCTTTTTATTTATTTATTTATTTATTAAAGATTTTATTTATTTGACAGAGAGATAGAGAGAGCACAAGTAGGCAGAGTGGCAGGCAGAGGGAGAAGCAGACTCCCCGCTAAGCGGGGAGTCTGACGTGGGACTCAATCCCAGGACCCTGGGGTCATGACCTGAGCTGAAGGCAGATGCTTAATGACTGAGGCGCCCAAGGCTTTCCTTTTTAAAATCTGAAACAGTATTCAACTTTTCCATCCAGAGAGAAAGGTCTAGAACTAATAACCCTGTTAGTGGAGGTTCGAGCCCAGCTAGAGAGAGTGGAGAAGGCTCGTATCAGGGGTTGTGCTTTGTTATTGTTTACTTCCCTTCCAGTCTTGAGATTCTGTGTTTTTGGCATCCATTCTATTTCTGCCTCCTAATGCCAACAGCTAAATGGGGAGAAGAAAGAAAGCAGAAACAGGTAATAAGATAAATCTCATCTTTTATAGTTCTAGACTCCTCACCTCTAAAATGGCAACAGCAACCCCAACTTCACTGGGTAGCTGGAAAGTTTGAAGGAGATAAAAGATGGTCTCAGAATACTACTCAGCACCAGCTAAGAGCTGGGAAAAAATGATGTCATTCAAATTATTGTTAAGAGATGCCAGAATGCAGTGGTTAAGAACCTGGACGTCGGAGCCAGACTGCCTGCATTTGAATCCCTGCTCAACCATTCACTTGTCACATCATCTTGTATAATTCACTCAGTCTCACGTTGCACGTTGTCCCCATCTGCAAAATGACAATAATACTATCTGCTTCACCAAGTTGTTGTGAGGATTGAATTAATACATTTAAAGTGCTTAGAACAGTACTTAGCATAGTTAAGCATCCCAGAATGTTAGCTATTAGTGTTGTATTTTTAAGTTCCTGTGGCCTAATTACATCTCTTTCTCAAATGAGGCAGTGCAGCACCGAAGAACCGTCAGGACTGGACAGAGGCTCAGTGACATTGGCCTTTCTGAGTTCTCTGTTAGAAAATGGGAAAGTCTCCCTCCTGGTTTTGTATATGCAGGTTACTCTTGACATGTTTTATAACTCTCTGTCCAGTACTTGGTATAAACAGTAGGTCCATAATTAATCATGTATTAAAATTCTATACCTGCCCTTCTTGATATAGATATATGAACTTTTATTCTGTGATTATGCCACATGTTCTAGTATTCAGAAGTGTTCAATCATTTCTTGTTTTTTTTTTTTGAGCACACATGTGCAAGAGAGAGAGAGAAAGAGAGAGCAAGCATGGGAGGGGCAGATGGAGAGGGAGAGAATCTTAAGCAGCCTCCACGCCCAACACAGAGCCTGATGCGGGGCTCGATCCTACACCCTGAGATCAGGACCTGAGCCAAAATCTAGAGTCAGACGCTTAACCATCTGGGCCACCCAGGTGCCCCCAGAAGTGTTCAATCATTTCTAAAAGCCATTTAATACTTACCCGAAAAAAAACATGTTCTCACAAAAGTGGAAGAAAATACAAATTGGTGGCCTTCGCAAATTTAATGTATCATGAGATGCTTCAAGTTTTTATTTTTCAACCTATGCCATGACTTTTCTGATTAATGGTTCAGTGTTAGCCATTGACTACATATAGAACATCTCATAGGGGCGCCTGGGTGACTCAGTTAGGCGCCTGCCTTCGGCTCAGGTCATGATCCCGGGGTCCTGGGATCCAGCCCCGCATCGGGCTCCCTGCTCAGCAGGAAGCCTGCTTCTCCCTCTCCCACTCCCCCTGCTTGTGTTACCTCTCTTGCTGTGTCTCTCTCTATCAAATAAATAAATAAAATCTTTAAAAAAAAATCTCAGGCGCCTGGGTGGCTCAGATGGTTAAGCGTCTGCCTTCGGCTCAGGTCATGATCTCAGGGTCCTGGGATCGAGTCCCGCATCAGGCTCCCTGCTCCTTGGGAGCCTGCTTCTCCCTCTGCCTCTCTCTCTCTCTCATGAATAAATAAATAAAATCTTTAAAAAAAAAATCTCATAAGTAAGTACTGGAGACTGAAAACGGTCTTAATCAGTATGTCATTAAATGCATGGGAACATTGGAGCATCTGGGTGGCGTATTCGGTTAAGTGTCCAGCTCTTGGTTTTTGGCTCAGGTCGTGATCTCTTGGGTGATGGGATAGAGCCCCATATCATGCTCTGTGCTCAGCGGGGAGTTTGCTTGAAGAATCTCTCCCTCTGCCCCTCCCCTCTCAAATAAATAAATAAATAAATCTTTTTAAAAATGCATGGGAACATTGAAAAGGTAACTAATGATAACCAGTGACCAGTGTTGTATATGGAAATGTCATCTAACTTCTAGGCCATTTATAACAGATTTGGACATAAAAGGAAGGTAAACTACAATAGCTTTTGAATCTTTTGAATAGACAATAGAAATCAATTCTATATGTCTTTGCAGTCTGTTCTAATAACACACAGCATCACATGTTCAAGCTAACCTGCTGTATGTTTCATTAAAGGTGATCTATTTGTGGGAGATTAAAAGCAGGGACAGAGAAAAGCAATAGACTGACTGTCTCTCTACCTCCTCAGTTTAATAGGAGCTATGTCCAAAAGGACACAAGAACAAAGAAGCCAGTGGAGGACTCTGCAGAAGTCAATTATTCACGACCCCTTATGTTGTCTTACCTATCTCACCCAAGAGGATGGGAGACCAACACTGGTTGTTACAATACAATGAGTTATTGACTCTGGGAAACTGCAGAGAGTTGTTGCTTTAACTTTAAACCTGGGCTTGAGTCCTGGCTCCATTGTTTCCTGGTTGTATCGTTTTGGGCTCGCTGCTTCACCCTCATAGTGTCATGTTTTCCTCATCTGTAAAATGGGGATAACAACAATCCCTATGTCTGTGAGTAACTGTGACTATAGTTACTGTGAGTAACTATAAAGCCTTTCACAATGGACCTAACGCTTAGTAAATGCAAAATAAATGTATCTTTTATCATCATTATGTTCAATTTTTATTAGGCAAGTCACTTTGGCTATCTGGACCTCAGTTTATCTCATAAGTCAAAAGGAGCATGACAATTTATACTCATTTGAGGGCACAAGGCTGCATTAGGTGACCTCCCAAGGTCATGTCCTGTGATTTATAGATGATATATATATATATATATATATATATATATATATATATATATTCATCTCTTTGTCTTCAGGGCATAGGATTAAAGCTGATCTCATAATGAACCAGGCTATGGGCAGACCCAGCCCGAGATGGAGTCACTTTGACACCTCTCTCTTCTTTACACTTCATATTCAATGTATTATTCATTAAACAAATACATAACAAATATATATTGAATACGGCTTATGCAGTAGGCACTGTTTTAGGAACTGCACATAAAATGAGGGAAAGAAAAGTCAGACCAAACAAAACACAAAGTTCTGGCCCTCTTCGAGGTCATCTTCTACTGCCAGACGTGGCCAATAAATAAACAAGTAAATGAATACTCTGGCATCACATCTTGTGAAAAGCATCTTCAAAATATATCTCAAACCTGCCTCTCCTGCTCCTACTGCACAAGCCACCATCATTTCTGGCCTTGGTTACTGAACCAGCCTCCTAACTGGCGCCCTGTGTCCCCTCCTGGTTCCCTGATGCCTGTTCTCTACCCAGCAACCTATGTAGATATCACACCATATCACTCCCTTACTCAAAACCCGTGATCGGCTGCCTGCCCATCACTCTTGAAACAAAAGCCAAAGTACTTCCATATAGATCTAGCCCCTGGCTACCTCTTCCATGTCTTCCTGCCCCTCAACCTCTCATCTCCACTCCAACCACACTGTTCTTTCTCGAACATGACACACACACTGCTGACCCCAGGGACTTTGCACTTCCTGCCCTCCTGCCTGGGGTACACTTTCTGTACCTTTCTCCTTCACCCTATTTGGGTCTCAGCTCTTCAGAGAGGTCTTCCCAATGACTCTTTTACAAATAAGCCCTCCAACCCATTCTCATTAGCCCCTTATCCCGCTTTATTATCTTCGTAGCACAATCGCATGACATTCTATGGTTATTGGCTTGCTCGTTTGCTGCTGTCTCCCTGCAGTGGACTGTAAGCTCCAAGAAGATCAAGATTGGGGTGCACTGCTGCACCCCCGGTCTCTAGCACCATGCCCGGTCCACTGTGGTCCGCAAGCACAGGTGCAGCACGTGGCTTCCAGAGCTGGATGGCCCGGGCTTGGAGGCTGGCGCCTCGCCTACCAGTTGTAAGATCTTAGGCAAGTCCCTCAACCTCTCCTCGTCTGTGCAATGTGGAGAAGAACAGACATGCAGGCATCAGGTTGTAATTATGAAGATTAGGTTGGTTAACACTTGTAGATGCTCTGAAGAGTGCATGATGCATAAGAGGTCTATACAAATACTTGCCATCTAAAATAAAGTATCTCTGAAATGAGTGATGTCAGAGGGCTCACCTGTCCAAAAACATCTCACATGGCTTGCCTCCGTCTCTTCAATTCTATCATCATTGATGCATTAATGAACTTATTTATTGTACTGCCTAAGGAATACTTACATACGCTGCTTTTTTTTGTCTCGCTTTTCCCCTCTGTCTTCCACTCATGCCTCCCTCCTTGCCTTGGATCCACACACACAGCATATGATGCTTAAGGAGTATTCCCCAAGGTATAGCACTCAGGGAAGGAAGGTTCCTTCGAGGCATCAAGTGACCAAGCCCCGATCTGATCGTGGGTCCCTCCGCATCTCTGCCGACATGGCTGTCTGCTTTCATGCTTCCAGTTACGGGGAACTCACCTCTTTTATTTTTTAACTGCCATTTTATTTTACTGCAATTTATTGAGTACTTGCTCCACGCTGAGCACTGCAATAAGAGTTTGATATGCATCATCTTCTCTAATCCTGACAACAACTTCAGGGTACAGATATGGACATTATCCCCATTTTGCAGATACAGGAACTCCATAATGGAGCCAGGCGAACAGTCTGATGGCTCACAGTATACCATAGCATCCCCCCAGATTTCTTTCTTAAAATGATCCCTTTGGTCTTGGAAGGCTTTTTTACTTTCTTTTAATCTTCCCGATCTGTGTCAGGGTGTTTATTCTGACGTGTCTGTTGACTCCATCACCATGAGTCTTTGAAGCCGGAGATGAAGTTTTATTAGGTTGTGCATCTCCACCATCCAGCAGAGTCTGGCAGGTAATAAGCATTCAGTAAACGTCTGCTGAACTGACCTCTGTTAGAACGTGCAGCGAGCTGGGAGGAGCATCTGGGCAGAGCGCAGCCTCACTGCCTCCCCCCCTTCTCCCCATCACCCTCGTCCATGCCTTGTCAGTGCCACACTGTTCAAAAGTTTTCCAGGATGTGGATTTTTCAAACTGAAGATCGCAAATGATAGCGACAGAAACTGAGGTTCTGTTTGGCTCTGCTCTCATCTTTGAGTTCAGAGCAGCAGTGGGTGGGTGGCCGGACCAGGAGTGGCTCTTACTTATAAGTTCGGTGGAGTGGAAAGCATGTACACACAGTATGTACACACAGGCACACACGTATACTTTTATCTACAGAGAGGGACAAAGCAAAAGGGGTTTCACATTTCTCCAGCTCTAACCACAATATGTTGTTTTAGTTTACTGGAGTGAGTGATTATCCACTCCACAGAAAATTACTATTTTGGTTTTTGCTAAAGGGTGGTTTGTTCTACAGCAGAGAAGTACAAAAAGACTAAGTTTCCAAAAAGAGTATTTTTGTCCTGTAGCAGAGCACCAGGGTGTGGAAGAAAGAGGATGGGCTTGGGGGTCAGAACTCCTGTATTTACTCCCCTCTCTGCCCTGGATACCCTGCTGTGTTGGGGGCAAGTCCCCTTTCTGAAGTCTAGACGCAGCTAGGATGATTGCTCATCTATCTATAAAAGAAATATTAAAGAAGAAACCCTTACCTTCCACTTTCTACTCTGCAGTCTGACCCACAGTAACCCTGGGACACTGAGAATGCAGGTTTGGGGTCAGATGGAGCCAAGTTAAGATTCAGCTCGGCTGCTTCAGGACGGTGACTCAGCCTCTGGGAGCCCACGTTTCCTCCTCGATGAAACGGAGATAATAATGGTACCCACTTTCTAGGGCTGCTGTGAGGATTAATAAAGGGGTGCATGTGAACACTTGGTTCAGTGTTTGTCACATGGTATGTCCTTGACAAGGGTGACTGTAAGCATAGTGGCAATAATAATAATTAACAAAATAGCACAATATAAAAAAATTGTCAAATAGCAATAATTATCAAAACTGTGTGCCAGAAAAGATGGGAGTCACAAAGCAGAGGACACAGTCTGTGACCTTGAGGAGACAAATGTATAAAACATGAAAACAATAAAAGCCAAAATGAACTGAATGCCAGGGAGGGGTGGGGAGAGGTGATGTCAGGATTCAGAGGGGATGAGAGCCCCTCGGACTGATGTGGTCAACAGAGGCTCCCCAGACGTGGGCGGGAGAGGAGCTGGGCCTTATTGCATCTGGGTGGCAGGAAGGAAGATGGTGAGATTTCCAGGAGGGGATGTAATGGGTTTTCAGAGGTCAGTACAGACTGCTTTGATGGAGCAGAGGGTTTTTAATAAAATATAAGTGGGGCAAAGGCCTGTCTAGTTTCTTTCTTAGGGAAAGAAATAAACAAGTGTTTCTTCCTACACAACATTCTAAATCTGAAATTTATTTCAGTGAATGGCTGGCTTGGTACTGGGAACTGTGTTGCAGTGGCCAGAGCACTGAGATGTCTGCCCCTTCCTGGGGCATGTGTGTCACTTACAGACACAACCCGGGGCTGGGCTGGGGGCAGGGGGACAGCGGATGTGTTCACAGGGGCCAATCCCAGCTGTCCAGCTGGGCAGGGCCTCCAGGTAGCCAGAGATTTTGGCTGGGGAGCACTAGAAGCTGAAACCTCCTTGGTATGTCTCTTTTATTGGCTTGCTCTGTTATCTGTGGTTTGGATCCTCTAATGTGGCCATCTAGGGGTCCACATGCCCAGAATTATTCTGTTGAACAGGTTGTGAGTCTGGGTGCTGAGTCTTATGGTTTGTAGAGATTCTGTAACAGGATAAATTATTAACACACACACACACACACACACACACACACACAAGACTAGCTAACTTAGTCTCTACTTTCCCCACCCAACCCCAGGAAATAAAGCCAACACTAGATTTCTAAAGACCCACCACAAGTTGGGATGCCTGGGTGGCTCAGTCAGTTAAGCATCTGCCTTTGGCTCAGGTCATGATCCCGGGGTCCTGGGATCGAGTCCCGCATTGGCGGGGAGCCTGCTTCTCCCTCTGCCTTCTGCTCCTCCTACTTGTGCTCTCTCTCTCTCTGACAAATAAATAAATAAAATCTTAAAAAAAAAAACTTAAAAAAAAAAAGACCCACCACAGATTATGGTGAGGGGAGGAGCTTGTGGGCAGGGGAGGTGGGAGTGCTCGTCCAAGAATGGGGAGAAGTGTGGAGATGGGGTCCCAGATTGGAGGGTGACTGCAGAATGCCATGTCCTTGCACCATGGGGACCATCCCTGAGAGGTTATTTCTGGGGCTGTTTGCAGAGCAGCATCCATGAGATGGATGGTGGAGGCCAGGGCTCAGCAAACAAAGCATGAAGAGGCAGTGGGAAAGCTGGTGACCACCCCACTGTGGTCACCTATCCAAGTTTTCTGGCCAACTCCTACCCAAGTTTTTTGGCCTCACCAATTCCAGAATCATTGAATTACCCAATGCAGAGGGGGAGAGAGTTCTACCCTTCCCCCTGATACACACCAATTACTGAGCTCCCAATATGTCTCCTGCCAGCCAAGAGAAGGCTGGGGAGCTTGGAGCAGATTACATTTGATTTCAAGAAATGGGATACTTTGACATATCTTGCACCCTAGATTTGTGGACTAATTTCGTTTCCCACTAAACTTCTGTTCTTAAGTTAACTATAAGCAATTGGGTAAAGGAGTCAATTGATTTGCTGGCATCCCCGCTGTTTCTCCATGTGGAAAGCCCAGGCTAACCCAGACATCTCTGTGGCTAACCTTTCAAGAAGGCAGCCAAGTCTCCTAGGTCTCTCACCATGATCTAAAGATCAGTTGTTGGGTAGGCCTGCCCCCTGAGAGCAGACACTGCCCAGGAACCAGGCCAGGTGACAAGCAAGTATGGGATTTGTACTCACCATGCCCACACAGTTCAGTGCCTCAAGGCCAAAGGGCATTTGCAACCGCAGAACTTACAAAAGCAAATTTCCAAGAACAATCCTGTGACCCTTGAATTCCTGGACCAGATCAAGGATGTAAAAGGGGTCAGAGTGTGGGAGAGAGGATCTGTGAAAAACGTTCCTTGGGCAGGTGCTATGCAAATCCTCTCTGTCCCCCAGGAGGGTGGGCTGTTCTTCCTCCTTCACCCCAAGCCTAGTGCAACCATTGCTACAGTCAATTTTGTAACATTTGCATGACCCCCAAAAGAGACTCCATACCCATTAGCAGTCACTCCCCATGTTCCCCCAAGCTCCACAACCCCAGGCCACCCCTCATTTATTTTCTGTCTGTATAGATTTGCTTAATCGGGGCATTTCATAGAAATGGAATCCTATGTAATGTGGTGTTTTGTAACTTGCTTCTTTCACATAGCATCTCTTCATGGTTCATTCATGCTATCTCATGTATCAGGACCTCATTCCTTTTTCCTGCCCAATAATATTCCATTATATGAACGTATCACATTTTGTTTATCCATTTACCAGATGATGGACATTTGGGTTGCTTCCACTCCAGGCTATCATGAATAATGCTGCTATGAACATTGGTATACAAACTTTTGTTTGGACATATGTTTTCATTTCTCTTGGGCATACGCCTAGGTCTATGTTTTAACCTTTTGAGGAACCACCTGACTGGTCACTGAATCATAGAATCACTTTTTTTTTTTTTTTTGTCACTGAATCACTTTTAAAGAAATGGTAGGAGACAAATATAAAATTGGGTCTTGATTATGTCACATGTTGTGCTTGTTTAACATACTGATTACAGATAAACTCAGCCTCCACTCCCCACCCCCTGTCACCCACCCTGTGTGGCCCTGGAGTTCAGGCCCAGAGGGAGGAGAAGGGAGGGAGGGAGAGAGAAAGAGAGAGAGAGAGAGAACAAGCGCAAGGGAGAAAGACATTGCAGGCAAACAGAAGCTTAAAGACAAGGCATAGAGACCCCAGATGAGACCCCAGGAGTGGTAAGAATTGGGTAAGAATGGATAAAGAAGACATGGTACATATATACAATGGAATATTAGCCATCAAAAAAATGAAATGTTGCCATTTGCAACAACGTGGATGGAACTAGAAGGTATTATGCTCAGTGAAATAAGTCAATCAGAGAAAGACAACTATCATATGATCTCACACATATGTGGAATTTAAGAAACAAAACAGAAGAGCATAGAGGAAGGGAGGGAAAAATAAAACAAGATGAAATCAGAGAGGAGACAAACCAAAAGAGACTCTTAACCATAGGAAAAAAACAGGGTTGTTGGAGGGGAGGGGGGTTGGGGGACGGGGTAACTTGGTGACGGGCATTAAGAAGGGCATATGGGGGCGCCTGGGTGGCTCAGTTGGTTAAGCCACTGCCTTCGGCTCAGGTCATGGTCCCGGAGTCCCGGGATCGAGTCCCGCATCGGGCTCCCTGCTCGGCGGGGGGTCTGCTTCTCCCTCTGATCCTCTTCCCTCTCGTGCTCTCTGTCTCTCATTCTCTCTCTCTCAAATAAATAAAATAAAATCTTTAAAAAAAAAAAAAAAGAAGGGCATATGATGTGTTGAGCACTGGGTATTACATAAGACTGATGAATCACTGACCTCTACTTCTGAAACGAATGATACACTATATGTTAATTAACTGAATGTAAATAAAATTAAATTTAAAAAAAGAACTGGGTGAGAAGTGGCTTGGACCCAGAGGTCCGTGAGGCAATTGAGATAATAGTGTGTGCTTGGAACTGATTTACTCCATATTCAACCCATATGTGGCCACTACTGTGTGCCGGGTACTCTCTTTAGGTGAGGTTGTGATTATACACAAATGTTTTACCTAATCTTCACAAACATCTGAGGTGACTATCATCCCACTTTATAAACAAGCAAACTCAGGCTCAGGTAATGACTTGGCCAGGGTCATACAACTCTGACTGACAATCTGGGATCAGGAAATTTGTTTGCCTGACTCCGAGGCCAGTGTTGTTAATCAATACATGCCTCTCAGTTGACCTGGACTCCTGGGCTTACCTTGCCAGCTTCTGATTTTGCCTGCCTCCAGAAATCCTTCTATGTAGTGAGGTGTGCTTGTAAAATGGGCTCAAAACAAAACAAACAAAAAACCACCAGGATATGTAGTGTGTAACAATTTCCATGGTGTAAATATTCCTACCACAGCAGATTTCAAGACAGCATCACTTTAACAACTAGTTCATAAAATTCCGGAATATTTAATGATCAGCATTCAAGAACCAGTATAGCAACATCAGCACATCTCTGCTTCCGTGCCTTTGCATTGTATGGATCTTTGCGCTTAGTCCTTAGAATCTGATCGCCAAAGCTCCAGAACGACATGTGTCCTTGAGTGTTCTGGTAAATTGCGGGGTTTAACCTGTAATACTGACTTAACAAACCATTTCTGGGGGAAGACATGTTTGTAAAACCTGGTGTTTCATGACTCACAGAAATAGAAGCAAAGTCATATTAAAGAAATGCACTAAATTTATATGTGTTTTCTCTCTTACCTCTAAGTAATAGTTAACATACTTTTAGGCTTATTCCAGAAATGTCAGTTATAAGCCAGTGGCCATATGATAGAAATTAAAGTTGACAGAAGCCAGACCTATTTCATTTTTTTTTTTTAAGATTTTATTTATTTATTTGACACACAGAGAGAGAGCGCACGACAACACAAGCAGGGGGAGCCTCAGGCAGAGGGAGAGGGAGAAGCTGGCTCCCCACCAAGCAAGGAGCCCGATGCGGGGCCTGATCCCAGGACCCTGAGATCATGACCTGAGCTGAAGGCAGACGCTTAACCGACTAAGCCACCCAGGCGCCCCAACACAGTATTTCTTAAACCGGGGTCTGCATGTTCTACTAGAATTTAAAAATATAATATTTGTTTTCCATGGTAATTTAAAAAAACTTTATCACTTATAAGGATAAAATTTCTCTTTGTGCATGATTCACAGCCATTTAGCAAACAAGCTTTAGTTTCTTTTTTTTATTATTATGTTATGTTACTCACCATACATTACATCATTAGTTTTTGATGTAGTGTTCCATGATTCATTGTTTGCATATAACACCCAGTGCTCCATGCAGAACGTGCCCTCTTTAATACCCATAGTTTCTTAGCGGAAACAAATTATTTGGGGGTAGGGGGCACATTTTTTTTCCCTTTAAAATGAGTATATACATTCCTCATGGATGAGAAACCCTGCTCCATCCCTTAGACCCTGATCACCTTTGAAAAAAATCACCCTTCCATATTGTTTCCAGATTTTTTTTTTTTTAGATTCCTTTCAGCTTTATTCAGCTTCTTTTGTTTTCACACAAACAGGCAACCAGTGACAAACCCCAACTGTCGCTGTGTAACAGATCAGGGAGAGCAGGATAAATTGGCAATCTGTAATCTTCCAGCCAATTTCACGTGGTTCACCAGAGCAAGATCTGCAGGAATGGTATTCCTAGCTGCTAATGACCAACTTCATTATCACGCCACCCTGAGCTCACATTTTGCCTTTGGCTTATAATGGGAGTCATTAGGTTCTAGAAAATTCTCTTTCTGTCCTGTTTCTAAATTTGATTTCCCCAGAATCAGAGAGAATATAAATTCTCCTGAGCTTTGTGTATAAGCAGTGAAGGTGTGGATGAAAGGAGAACTTGCATCATCTTTGTGCTGCCATGCCCGCACACAGCCCCGACCCAACCGAAGAAGCCAAGCTCCAGATGGACACTGCCGCTCGAGCTCACTCCTGCAGCATGCTTAGGGTTTTCCATAGGAAATTAAATAACACTAACATTCCTTCCCTCTCTCCTTTCCACTCTTCACCTCCCCCTGTAATGAAACAGCTTAAGCTCAGCGCTTAGGCTCTCTCGCGGGAGCAGAAGTTTGACAATTTCATTCTCTCAAGACCCTCCGATCAAAAAGAAAAGTCTCTTTTCTCCTTCACTTGCTTATTCTAAAAAGAGTTTCTCATCAAGGCTCTTGTATTTCACTGAAGATGCAACTTTCTGACACATTCTGTCCCGAAATGGTAGTTCAAAGATGCATCCTTTAAAAATGGCAAAAGCGGCACTTTAAGGAGAACCCAATCACACTGTAAGCAGATCCGATCCTGTATTCAACAAAATCATCGTGGCACAAATAGCAGCTTGCTGGTGTTGTAGACATAAAATCATCCAATGAATCAAAATGAGGGTCAAATCTTCCCCGAGTGGTCATTCTCTTGTTTAGTGTGTGTGTTCCTTCTTCATTATGAACCCAATAATGGAAAGTTTAAATGGAAATGTTCAGTAGCAATTTAAAAATATTGATGGAGCACTTTGTAGGTGCACAGCAATTACTATCTACTTTAGACACACCATTCAGTCGACTTCAGCGCACTCATGGCCTACAGGGCAAAAAGCTCTGTGACAGGTGATGGGGGACATAGGCAGGGGGTCCCTGCCTTCAGAGAGTTTATAATTCAGGGTGGAAGAGAAGCAAGCCTAGAAATAACCAGAATCCAGGCAGTTCCACACTCAGTGTGTATTCCCTGACCCCTCACTGGCCAGCACTGTGCTAAAATGATTGAGGCTCAGTGGTGAGCCCAGGAGAAATGGTACCTCCCATAATGAGGGAGAATGCAATGTGACAAGTCCTTCCTTCCTTCAACAAATATTTATTGAGCATCTTTTGTGTGTCAGCTGCTCTTCTTAGGGCTGTGGATATAGCAGTGAACTTTTAATAATAATCATGGCGATTATGTGCTTTTGGGGAGATAGAAAGCAAATACACAGTTTCAGGTAGGGGTAAGTGCTGTGAAGAATTTAGAGAGGAGTACCCGGATGAAAAGTGACGGTGGGGGGCTACTTTAGAAAGGGTGGCCAGGGAAGTCCTCTCTGGGAAGACCTTTGAGTAGAGACCGGATGATGGGAGAGAACTGAATGGGCTTTTCCTGGGTCTTGAGCTTGCCGGCCTTTGATCTGTAACTACACCACCAGCTCTCATCCGGCAGATGCCGAGACTTGTCATCCTCCATAATCACGTGAGCCTTTTTGTTCTATTTTAGGACACCTGATTGGATGGAGGTCCCCCCCACACGTTAGGGAAAGCAATCTGCTTTCTTCAGTCTGTTGATTTAAATGTTAAACTCCTCCAAAAACACCCTCGCAGAAACATCTAGAGTAATGTTTGACCCACTATCTGAACGCCTTGTGGCCCAGTCAAGTTGGCACAGAAGACCATCCAGCACACGGACAGTGAGACGTACCCCACCTCTTTTTCCAGTCCCACCTCTCAGTTACTCTTCCACATGCTCTGCACCTCACTCCGGACCCCCGACTGCATTCTAATCATGCCCGGCACTTCCTGCCTTCCTGAGCTGCTCCAGCAGGGTCCCCCCACCTCCCGCCCCATCATCATCTCTGCCTGTCCAGCTCCCGCCCATCATAGAGGCCAACACCGCCTCCTCCTCGCAATACATCCTGTCATCCTCAGTGTGACCGTACCTCACTTCTCCTTCGCTTATGTCCCCCTCTGGCATTTAACATACTTCCCTCATGCCGTTGTTATTTATATAATTTATGATTGAAGCGAGATGCCTCTCAAGAACAATTTCCTCCCCCCTCACTCTTCTGAGAAATGTTTTACGAATTCACCTGGGAACCATGGGGAGGACGGAATCCCCGGTGAAGCTGTTTTACAGGAATGAGTGGCCTTGGCAAATGGTTTGCCATCTCTTGCTTCCTCATCTGGAGAGTGATAGTACCTACCTCCCAGGGTTAAATGTGATGATGCCTCGAAAGCACCTAACCCAGGATGTGGTGAAGAGAGAGCCCTCCGTAAACAAGAGTTGTTGCCAAGGCCACTGAGGAGAGGCTCCCTCGGGAGGTGGACCCACGGCTCCCACAGCTCCCACGAGTCCTGAGGGGAGTTTCGCACAGGCGGGTGGAGCAGATAACACAATTGTCTGGAGAGGGTGTGAACTGGGAAATGAATCCTTTAAGGTTGAAAAAGAACCGGTCTGATTCCCTCTGTATTTCCCAGGACAGGGCAAATGGTTCTGGATATGAAAGAGGAGGATGCTTAAATGATCCTGATAAAACCCTCCAGGGCGGCCAGGGCACGGAGGCAGGGGAGGTGGTGGAAAGGGCCTGCTGAAGGAGCTGAGGACTTGGGAAGGTGGAGGCATCCTTGGTCCTGCGTGGCCTGTGGGAGGCAGAGGGCGAGCCCTGGCATCCCCCAGAGGACCCTGGCAGCCTTCTGTCCTGGGAGCTGAGCTGGCTGACAGAGGCAGCGCTTGGGAGTAAATCAGTTGCTCCATCAGGGCTCTGGGAGACCCTGCCTCAACTTTAGTTATGTACGTTTTTTCATTTTTCACTTATTTTAATAAATGTATTATTAAAGTATAACACGCATGCAGAGAACTGCAAAAATCTAATTGTAGTAGCTCAACGAATTTTTGTAAAGTGAACCCAGCCACAGAGCCACCACCTAGGTCAAGAAATAGAACATCACCAGCCACCGAGAATCCTCCCACCTCATGCCCTGTCATTAATCTTCACCCCCATCCTGAGAAGTCATCGCTAGCCTGACCTGGACAACATAGATTCATTTTGCCTGTTCTTCATCTGCATGGAATCATACGGTATGTGCTCTTTTGTGTCTGGCTTCTTTTGCTCAAGTTATTTTTGTGAGATTCATTCCTTTATCGTGTGTGAGGTTCTTTCTTTCTCAGTGCTGACTAAGTTTTCTTCGTATGAGTATGTCGTAATTTCTTTGCCCATTCTACTGCGGAGGCCCATTTGGGTTGTTTCTGGTTTGGGGCTATTGTAAACAATACTACTAGAAACATTCTAGTACATATTTTGTGTTTGCATTTCTGTTGAGTAAATACCAAGAAATGAAATTACTGGGACTTAGGGAATGTGTATATGCAGTTTTAATGGTAAAGGGGTTGTGCCGATTTACACTCCCACAAAAAGTAAATGAGTTCAACAGTGTCACCGTACCAGCCTCTCTACATTGTTGCCAATATTTGGTATTGAAAGACTCTTTGACCTTAGTCATTATATTGAGTGTACAGAAGGATGATCTGCTTTTCATAGCCCTGGAATGTGGCAGTGGAAGGCAAGTGCCAGAATGGATCTGATCCATTACCCCCAAGATCTCCAAAGTGAGGTGTGTTTCCCCAAAAGAGCATGAACCAAGGGGTCGGGAGATGCAAGAGAACTTGTATTTGTATGCTTTATTAAGATCTAATTCGTAAACCATACGATTCACCCATTTAATGTATACAATTCGATGGCTTTTAGAATATTTACAAATATATGCAATCATTGTCATAGTCATTTTAGAATAATTCATTATCTCAAAAAGAAACCCCATGCCCCTAGGTATTACACTTCTATCACCTGGTATCCCTACTAGTCTTAAGCAGTCACTAATCTACCTTCTGTCCCTATAGATTTCCCTATTTTGAACTTCCCTATAAAGGGAATCATATCCTGTGTGGTCTTTGGTGACTGGCTTTTTTCACTTAGCATAATGTTTTCAAGGTTCATCCATGTCATAACATGCACCTGTAGTTCGTTCCTTTTTATGGCCAAATGCTATTCCATTGTATGGACTATATGTAGTTTTAATGATTTAAAAAATGTTGATGTTTTCTGTGTTTTATAATATAACATAGAATACTAGTATAAAATTTAATATATTAATATAAAAGGACTCACCTGTGGTTTATAAATAAGTAAACGTATACATACAAACATACATACACCAGGGAGAAAATCTTAAAAAAGGCTTTACTGATAGAAATTCACCATCAATAGAGTTTGAAGTTCCCTGCATTAGAACCAATGTTCTCTTTCCCTTGGGGTTAAAAGTAGACTTGACTTCCCTTCCCGACTGCCTAAGTTCCAGAATTTGTTTGTTTCAGATAATCATGGTGGGAAAAGGAGCCAAAAGAGTGAGTATTCCTGATAATGTGGTAAATGAGTGGTCCAGCTGGCCTAAATTTAATTTAGAAAAATAAGAGATTTGACCATATTTATATTTCAAATGTTGAAGAGCTGTTCAATCTAAAATTATGTTATTCCCCCTGTCATAACCTCTAATAGGAGAGGCTGTGCTTCTCCCAATTTTTTGTCTTCTCGAAGAGTCTGGTACCAAAGTCCAGTCTAACTCCTCTGTCTGAGCACCCGTTCTGCTGTCTCTGCATCTGGCAATGCTCTGGGAGAGCCCAGCCTCCTCCTGAAAGGAGCTCAGTCAGGGCCCTTTCGGTTGCAAGTAACAGAACCTCACTCACTCTGGCACAGTGGTTCTCCATGGAGGTGGGATTTTGCCCCCCCACTCCCACCCGACCCCCACTGGGCATGTTTGGCATTGTCTGGAGACCTTTCTGATGATTACAACTGGACAGTGCTACTACCGTCTGGTGGGCAGAGCCCAGGGATGCTGCTAAGCATCCTATAGTACAGGTGCCAGTCCCCAGCAGTGAAGAATTACCCGGCCCTAAATACTAATAGTGCCAGTCTTTCTCCCTCTCTCCTCTGTCTTGGTCTCTGTCTCTCTCTCTCCCCTCTCTCTATCTCTCCATGTAGTAGCCCGTCTTTGCATCTCTCTAAGACTGAGTTTTATTCTTCCCTGTTTATAGACTGGCTGTCTGTTTGGCTAAGCAGCGGCAGCAGATGACCACCCACAGCTCCCAAATTCACATGTCCTTAGTTCAAGTGACCAGTGAAGACTGATGAGCATCCCTGAACCACAATTCCAGGGGGGAGGGACCCTAGTTCACCCAGTTTAGATAGCTGTTCACCTCCTATCTCATCTGTTAGAGCTGGGTGGCGGGATCACTGTCCCACATCGTTGCCAGGTCCTATTCCTGGGGATCAGAAGGCGGCAGTTCTCAGAGAAATGAGAGTCCGGGTTGAATGCACCATGGCTAACCATATCCTAACTCCTATCATGTTTCCTGGAAATCTTTTGCTACCTGTCTTTTGTCTCCTCCACTACACTAGAAGCTCCCATGGGGCTCATCTCTCTAGCACACTGCCTGGCACATTGTGAACACCTAACAAAGACTCTTTAAATGAAGGAGCATTTACTCATTTGCTTCCATTCATCAGTGATGACAAAAGCCCCTGTTTACAAACCTGTCCATAAAATACTACGAAACAAAACACAGCGTGTGATCGACAACAACAGGGAGGGTCATGCGCCATAACCTTGGAAAGTGGAAAGAGGAAAGAACAATCCTGAAAAGTGCTTGAGCAGAAAGTTACAGAGTGGGAAAGTTGCCTTCTAAGGTAATCACTGTCATGGGCAGTACAGCTGTCTCATATGAAAATCCTGGTGTCAGACCTCATTACGGAAGGTGATTTAAAACCTCACTTGGCATTTCCTTCCACATTTTATTTATTGATTGATTTTTAGATTTTTAAATTTATTTATTCATGAGAGAGAGAGAGAGAGAGAGAGGCTCCCTGTGGAGCAGGGAGCCCGATGCAGGACTCAATTCCAGGACCCCAGGATCATGACCTGAGCCAAAGGCAGACGCCACCATGACCTGAGCCACCCAGGCGCCCTCCTTCCTCATTTTAAAAACAGAACTTCTTTGTATAAAAAAAAAAGAAAAAAGAAGAAGAAGAAGAAACAAAAGAGATCAGATCCTGCAGCCTCAGAGACAGCCTCTGGGTTAGGGCTGCCCATCCACCATCTCCCCGGCTCAGGCTTTACTGTCTAAAACCTGCTTATGCAAAAGTCCTCCATGGTGAGAGCAGAGCGATCACAGAAGTTTAAAGTGAAAACGATATTAAATCACTGTTAGGGGCTGAATTGCGTTACCCCCCACCACCACCAAATTCATATGTTGAAGCCCTAACCTCCAGTACCTCAGAATGTGAGTGTATCTGGAGATGGGGCCTTTACAGAAGTGATTAAGTTAAAACAAGGCTGTTAGGGTGGGTGCTAATCCCATCTGACTGGTTTCCTTCTAAGAGGAGATTAGGACACAAACAAGCATGTGCGCAGAGGGAAGACCGTGTGAGGACGCAGCCAGCGGAGGATGGGGACCTCAGGAAGACACCTTGATCTTGGACATCCAGCATCCAGAACTGTGAGTAAATAAATTTCTCTTGTTTAAGTCACCCAGCCTGTGAAGTTTGGTTATGGCAGCCCTAGCAAACTAATAACATCATTTTCTCTGATGGCTCTTCATCTTTCCAAGTATAGTTTTATTACTTGTTTATTAATTGCATTTGTAAATTATTTCATTGAACCAGCAAAGGAAAAGCACAGATACTTGACCTCCATAACAAGTTTATCAGATATCCACAGAAAGAGAGCCTGAAAAAAAACAAGGATTAGGACCCACCCTAATCCAGGATGACCTTTTTTTAACTTGATTACATCTGCAAAGACCCTGCATCCAAATAAGGTCCCACTCACAGGTAATGGTGGTTAAGACTTAAGTATATCTTTTTGGGAGACACAATTCTACCTGCTACAAATGACTACACTTGAAGGGAGCTGGATAGTGATTGTAAGAATCAGGAAGAATCTTCTGGAATGCCGGTGATGTTCTTGTTCCTGATCCGGGTGCTGGTTACACTGTGGTTTCAGTTTACGAAAATTTGCCCAGCTATTCCTCTCTGATATATGCACTTTTCTCTATAGATATATGCTTTGATAAAAAAATTTTTTAAGTCACCTTTGTTTAGAATTTACACTTGTTTATTCTTTTGATTTATGTTTCTCTAAACTATTAGGAAAAAGCAAATCTATCAATGTCTCAAAATAAGGGGAAAAGAAGACTGTAATTGAATATATCACCATGGGCTTGGATTTTTCCTTTTTATCAGTGATCAAGAAACTATATAATGAGTAAAAGCCACTATGTATTCTATATTTTAAAATTGAATTGATATTTTATTCTTCACAACAGCATCTATATATATTTGAAAAATATTTGGGGGCCCCTGGGTGGCTCAGTCGTTAAGTGTCTGCCTTTGGCTCAGGTCATGATCCCAGGGTTCTGGGATCGAGCCCCGCATCGGGCTCCCTGCTCAGCGGGAAGCCTGCTTCTCCCTCTCACACTCCCCCCCCCGCTCATGTTCCCTTTCTCACTGTGTCTCTCTCTGTCAAATAAATAAATAAAAATCTAAAAAAAAAAATATTTGTACACCAGTGTCTCAGGCATTCTCTATTTGTTTACAGATTATGCTTGCCTGCCATATGGCTTCACAGGCCCCTTGCATTAGTTCCAACGGCCACCCTGTGGTCACAGCCCGAGGATCACTTGTCTATGCGAAAATGATGTGAGAATAGTGTGCAGTGGTAAAGAGCATGGAATTTGGAGTCAGACTGTCTGGGTTGGAATCCCAGACTCCCATTTTCTTAGTATGTGAATTTGGTGTGTGCCTAAGGTTTTCCATCTGTAAAGAGGACTGATAATAATAGTATTTAACTCATAGGATTATTGTACTAAGATAACTTAATACATGTGAAACACAGAATCTGTAAGTTTCTGTTATACAGTAATTGGGTCAGATTATATATAAGTATTAGCCATTATTATTATTATTATTATCACGATTTGCAAATCTGGTTATTGCCAGAATGAGGGTCCAAGGCAGGTGGCTGCCCAGCCCCTGACTGGAGTAGATGTTAGGGATACAGATTATTTGGGGAGGGAGGTTCTTACCTTTTGGCTACTGTTAATTATGCTGCCATGAACATAAGTATGCAAACATCTGTTGCAGTCCCTGCTTTCGATTCTTTTGTGTCTATACCCAGAAGTGGAATTGGTAATCAAATGGTAATTCTGTTTAATTTTCTGAGGAACCGCTATACAATTTTCCACAGCCATGACCCCATATTATACTCCTACCAGCAATGCACAGGGGTTCTGGTTTTTCCACATCCTTGCCAACACTGGTTGTTTTCTGTTTATTTGATAATAGCTGCAATGATCAATTCTATGTATTAATTTAGCTGGGCCTCGGTGCTCAGATGGTTGGTCAAACATTACTCTGGGTGCTTCCACGAGAGCATTTCTGGATGAGATTAACAATTAAGTCCATGGGCTTTGACTAAAGCAGATTTCCCTTCATAATGTGATGGGGCCTCATCCAATCAGTTGAAGGCTTAAGCAGAACAAAAAAGACCTGCCTTCCTGAGTTGTGGGAATTCCCCAGCAGTTGGCTTCTAGACTAGAACTGGAATATTGGCTCTTCCTGGTTCTCCAGCCTGCTGGTCTACCCTGGAGATTTTTGGCTTTGCCCACCTCTACAATCATGTCTCAACTCCTTATAATAATAAATAGATAGATAATAAATATAATAATTTACATATACTAAATATATAATAATATATATTAAATATATAGTCTCCTATTGATCCTGTTTCTTTGGAGAACCCTGACTGATACAATAGTTATCCTAATACATGTGGAGGTCTCATTAGTATTTGAGTAAGTACTACAAATAAATACATAACATATGCACATTGTATATAAAACTTTTTCTTTTCATATGTAACACTTTCATCAAGATTTACTGTAAGCCAGGTACTACCCTAAGCACTTTCCATGTCTTAACTCATGTGATGTGGACAACTCCCTGAAGCAGGCATTATTATCTCAAATTTATAGATGAGAAAGCAGGTACGTAGAGGTTAAATAACACTTGCCTAAGGTCATGCAGCTGGTATGGTGATTTGAACTCAGCAGTCTGGCTCCAAAATCCTTGCTTTTGCCAAATGATGCTTGGACACCTTCTGTTCTGGTAGCTTCACTTAATTCTAATCATCTTGGTGACTTCTCATGCCCTGGATTTCTCCTTCCATCGCTTTCTCTGTTCCTAAAAGTCCTACCGTACTTCTGTTCCCTAAAATCAGTCAGGGCTGAGTGCTGCAATATTCCCGATAGTGGTATGTGGTGTGAAGAGGAAGAACGATGGTTTCCGGTCATAACTGAACCCTGCAAATATGCCCTTGAGAAAAAGAAATGAGGAACCGCTAAATCCTTTACACTAGAAGAGGAAAAATTAAATCGTTTAAAAGTGAAAATTATTCCCATAATGTATTTCAGCCAAATAATTAAAGTGTACTCGTACATTAATTACACTTTCAAGACTCTCCTTGTCCTGCTTTGCGGGGCTCTCTCTTTTTCCCAGGGTTAAGTGAGGACAAGGTTTTTGAGGTAGAACTCAATTCCATTTCAAGAAAAGTCTCCCGAGGCTGGTTAGGCAGATTCCCATTCAGAATAATTGCCCAGCCAAGCAATTAAGTCACCTTTAGAAGTTACTAACTTGCAGCTGACCTTTGTGGAAACCAGAGCCACAGTTATAACACACAGGTTTGATATTTTTTAAAGATCAAACTCCCCCTCCAGAAAAAAACGTATCCAGCACTTAAACTTGGAAATAGTACTAAGCTAGGTCCCTCTCTTTAGAACTGCTGCAAATGTTTTCATACCCTGTTGACCTTACCGTGTCCCATCTTTCAAAACCAAAGCCTGGATAATTTCCTGAAAGCCGTTTGCTTTGCCCTTGACCAGCTTCCCAGGATAATTGTCTCCACCTTCTGCAATGTGTCTTGGAAATGTGGACCTTTCCAGGTTGTAAAGCATTAGCTAGTGCTAGAAGGAGGCTTAGCAGGGCATGTCACACCTTGAATAGTTGTAAAGACTTCTAAATCAGAGAGGAATCTCAAAGACCATCATATCATTCTTCTTAACTTTACAGATGAGGAAATGGAACTCAGGGGTTTCATGGGAAGACACTAAAGGAATTTAAATAGGGATGGGCCAACAGGGCTCTCCTGCTGAAATTACTTACTAAATCTGTGGGTGATAAAAGCAAAGAATCTGATGGCTATACATTGGAACAATGGGCCCAAAACAGCATGATGAAATTCCACAAATAGTAATAATAAAGGACTGCTTCTAGTCACAGAACCAGGACGGTTCCCCAACCTGGGAGACAGATGAGGTTTGGCTGACCCCAATCTCTGGATGAGCCTGCAGAGACAGTGGTCAGCCAGATGTTAAAAAACCTAATTAAATTCTAATGATGGCACAATCACGTTGTGTTAGAATACGGATGAAGTCTAGAAGGACATATAAAATGGTTCTTGGTAGTTACTTTTGGGCAGTGGAAGTAGGAAGAAGAGAGGGCTATACTTCTTACTTTATACACACTGTATCACCTCACTTATTTTACAATGAGCATTGTATTAATTTTGGAATAAGCAAATCTGAACAACTTAAAAAAAATAGTGATTAACAAAAACTGAGGCTGAAGGAGAGTTTCCAGAGGAAGAACAGGAATGTCCTAGATAGATTGTATGGGATGTCTACTGTCTACCCTTGGGCATCAAAGGGATATCAATAAGTTAAAAGTACTATATTCAGAAGGAAAGAGATCAAATGGTGGAGGGGGCTGGGAATCAGGTCACAGAGATTACTGAACAGATTTAACTAACTTCATACTTTTGAAATAACAGGGGAGTTATCGTTTATCTCATTCTGAAGAGCTAGTGCATAGAAATCTATCCATCCATTCATTCATTCATTCACCCATTTATTCATCCAACACCATAAACAAAGTGTAACTTCCTTAAAAAAGCATTTGAGAAAGTATTTCCGCTGGCAAAGAATTAGGCTACTTTAAAAGGATAAGTCACTTATCCTGGAGCATATTCAAGGAATGGTTGGCTGATCTATTCTGAGAGACAGACACCTGCATTTTTAAGGATGATGGACTAGGAAATGTCTAATGATTCTTACCAATTTATATGTATATCATTTTCCTGCTCGGAAGTACTGTGAAGGCTCCGAATTGCTAGCAGTGTAAAGGAAGGTTGAATTATTCACCGTGACATTCAAGGCCCTTCAGAATGTTGCTCTGACTGCCTTTCCCGGTGTGTCTCCTACCATCCCCATTAGGCACCCACTTCCCAGCCTCCCCGGTCCATTTGTCAGGCACCTTCTGGCTCCTTGCATGTCCTTTGTTCATGCTGTTCCTTCCTAGAATGCCCTTTTGGCTTTTCTTGACCTAGTGAAATACAACTCATTTTTCATTTTGAATCATTGACTACTACCTGGCTTTGAGGCTTTCCCTCTCTCTCAGATATCACTTTTCAAAGCTGACATTCCCTGGTGAGAATTCAGTTACACCAGTAGTTTACAGCTGGGGTCCAAACTACTTGGTTGACCCGTGCTCACACATATTAGAGGTTAAAAATGTAAAATGCTATGCCGATGTCCCTGTAACGCATCTAATATCGTGTCATGGCTGGCTTTGGGTGCCTCTTTACTTACTGCTAGATATGAGCCCCTTGAGGTCAGGATCACATCCAGTCAAATCTAGATCCTCTGGGCTTTGTAAAAAGCCTGTCACCTCCAGAGTCACCTGGAAATCTGCACTGAATGAATTCATGGACTTGAAATACCTCTCATTCTGTTCCTTACCAGTCAGTTAAAATTTCCGACTTCAACAAGTCGTTACCTCCTCCGTGCTTCGAGACTTTAGTTGAAATTGGTATGATGTACAAATGCAGTATTTCTTACTACATTAGAGGTCTTCAGGAACATTCTGAGAATACACCTAGTTGATGTAGTTCAACTTTCAAAGAGGAGGATACCTGAGACTGCCATTCTCAGAGTGGGGAGTCTAGGGTCCAGCAGGTAAGAGTCTACTCTAGAGCGCAATCCAACTTAAGAGTCCAACAGATCTGACTTTGAATTCTGCCTATGCCACGTCCTAGCCATGTGACCTTGAGTGAGATACTACTGTGTCTAAGCCTCAGTGTCCTCGTAAAAAGGGAATAAAAACGGTACCTTCCTCATTGGGTTGTTGGAAGGACAATATCATAAGATCCTGCATATAAAGCACTAAGCCCAATGCCCGCCACAGAGTAAGTACTCAGTAGAAATAGATATTATTATAGCTGTGTGTTCTGAGCTTGGCAGCTGCAGAAACAACCTTGGATTCATGAGCAACTACTACCTGCTATAACTCCCCCCGGCTGCTTCCAATACCATGCACACATAGTGTCTGGTTCCTAAAAGGCATTATACAATGTTGAAGGCACTCAAACATGGGTTTTAATATTTGGAGCATTAGCTTCCAAAAGGAATGGGCTTTTACATTTGTTATGTCTAACATTGCAGTTTTTGCCTTAAATCCACCACCAAAATGACTTGACCCATTTGTATTAAGCCCTTTACGTGAGCAGAACATTGTGGCTTGCGCTTACTCAAATCCAAATTAAGGTCTAAATCTGAAGAAAGAAAAACACCTTTTTAAAGAACCAAACTCCATGAGGAGAGAAAGTAGGCCAAACACCTACTGGACAAGCTGTTGGAAAGGAGACACCATCTCTTTTAACTTTTGTTACTTGCTACTGGCCCTAAAATAAATCCGTTTGTGCCAACGCCTATTATTTCCCCACTTCCAAAGAAGGTCAGCATTCAAACAATACAGAAGATTCTGGATAGGATCTCATAACGGTGATTACTTCCTACAGAAAGTTTAAGGTCTGGTTCTGCATCTTTCTGGCTGTGTGATTTTGCCGTACCTCAACCTTTCCGAAGCTCAGTTCTTGTTTTCCAATCTCTGAAATGGGGATAATAATGTAACTTTGCCAGTTCCGGAGCAGTAATTCCATTTTCTTCCTGATCTATTACAATAGGAATAATTATACCCACCTCAGAGTTTGTGGTAGAATGAAGAATATATATATATATGTTTATTTATTTATTTTTATTTTTTTAGAGAGAGAGCATGAGTAGGGGGAGGGACAGAGGGAGAATCTTTTTTCAATTTATTTTTTGAATTTAAATTTAATTAAACAACATATAATGTATTATTAGTTTCAGAGGTAGAGGTCAGTGATTCATCAGTCTTATATAATACCCAGTGCTCATTACATCATGTGCCCTCCTTAATGCCCATCATCCCAGTTACCCCATCACCCTACCCTCCTCCCATCCAGCAATCCTCAGTTTGTTTCCTATAGTTAAGAGTCTCCCATGGTTTGTCTCCCTCTCTGATTTCATCTTGTTTTATTTTTCCCTCCCTTCCACTATGATCCTCTGATTTGTTTCTTAAATTCCACATATGTGTGAGATCATATGATAATTGTCTTTCTCTGATTGACTAATTTTGCTTACCATAATACCCTCTAGTTCCATCCACATCATTGTAAATGGCAAGATTTCCCTTTTTTGATGGCTGAGTAATATTCCATTGTATATATAAACCACATCTTCTTTATCCATTCATCTGTGGATGGACATCTGGGTTCTTTCCATAGTTTGGCTATTGTGGACATTGCTGCTATAAACATTGGGGCGCAGGTGCCCCTTTGGATCACTACATTTGTATCTTTGGGGTAAATACCCAGCAGTGCAATCGCTGGGTCATAGGGTAGCTCTATTTTCAACTTTTTGAGGAACCTCCACACAATTTTCCAGAGTGGCTGCACCAGCTTGCGTTCTCACCAATAGTGTGAGAGGGTTCCCCTTTCTTCGCATCCCCGCCAACATCTGCCGTTTCCTGACTTGTTAATTTTAGCCATTTTGACAGGTGTGAGGTTATAATCTCATTGTGGTTTTGATTTGTATTTCCCTGATGCCGAGTGATGTTGAGCAAAATTTTTTCACATATCTGTTGCCCATTTGTAGGTCTTCTTTGGAGAAATGTCTGTTCATGTCTTCTGCCCATTTCTTGATTGGATTATTTGTTCCTTGGATGTTGAGTTTGATAAGTTCTTTATAGATTTTGGATACTAGCCCTTTATCTGGTAAGACATTTGCAAATATCTTCTCCCATTCTGTCGCTTGTCTTTTGGTTTGGTCGACTGTTTCCTTTGCTCTGAGAAAGCTTTTTATATTGATGAAGTCCCAATAGTTCATTTTTGCCTTTGTTTTCCTTGCCTTTGGAGAGCTGTCTAGCAAGAAGATGCTGTGGCCGAGGTCACAGAGGTTGCCACGTATGTTCTCCTCTAAGATTTTGATGGATTCCTGTCTCACATTTAGGTCTTTCATCCATTTTGAGTCTATTTTTGTGTATGGTGTAAAGAAATGGTCCAGTTTCATCCTTCTGTATGTGACTGTCCAATTTTCCCAACACCATTTGTTGAAGAGACTGTCTTTTTTCCATAGGTTATTCTTTCCTGCTTTGTCGAAGATGAGTTGACCATAGAGTTGAGGGTCCCTTTCTGGGCTCTCTATTCTGTTCCATTGATCTATGTGTCTGTTTTTATCCTAATACCATACTGTCTTGATGATCACAGCTTTGTAATAGAGCTTGAAGTCTGGAATTGTGATGCCACCAGCTTTGGTTTTCTTTTTCAACATTCTCTGGCTATTCGGGGTCTTTTTGGTTCCATACAAATTTTAGGATTATTTGTTCCAGCTCTGTGAAAAAAGTTGATCGTATTTTGATAGAGGGTGCATTGATGTATAGATTGCTCTAGGTAGCGTAGACATTTTAATGATATTTGTTCTTCCAATCCATGAGCATGGAACTTTTTTCCATTTCTTTGTGTCTTCCTCAATTTCTTTCATGAGTGTTCTATAGTTTTCTGAATACAGATCCTTTGCCTCTTTGGTTAGGTTTATTCCTAGGTATCTTACAGTTTCGGTGCAATTGTAAATGGGATCAATTTCTTTATTTTTCTTTCTTCTGCCTCATTGTTAGTTTATAGACATGCAACTGATTTCTGTGCATTGATTTTATATCCTGAGACTTTGCTGAATTCCTGTAGGTGTTCTAACAATTTTGGGGTGGAGTTTTTGGGTTTTCCACATAGAGTATCATGTCATCTGTGAAGAGTGAGAGTTTGACTTCTTCTTTGCCAATTTGAATGTCTTTTATTTCTTTTTGTTGTGTGATTGCTGAGGCTAGGACTTCTAGTACTATGTTGAACAATAGTGGTGATAGTGGACATCCGTGCCATGTTCCTGACCTTAGGGGAGAAACTCTCAGTTTTTCCCCATTGAGAATGATATTTGCTGTGGGCTTTTCATTTATGGCTTTTATGATATTAGGTATGTTCCCTCTATCCCTACACTGTGAAGAGTTTTAATCAAGAAAGGATGCTGTACTTTGTCAAGTGCTTTTTCTGCATCTATTGAGAGAATCATATGATTCTTGTCCTTTCTTTTATTTATGTAGTGTATCACATTGATTGATTTGCGGATGTTGAACCACCTTGTGGCCCAGGAATAAATCCCACTTGGTCGTGATGAATAATCCTTTTAAGGTACTGTTGGATCCTACTGGCCAGTATTTTGGTGAGAATTTTGGCATCCATGTTCATCAGGGATATTGGTCTGTAATTCTCCTTTGTGGTGGGGTCTTTGTCTGGTTTGGGGATTAAGGTAATGCTGGCCTCATAGAAAGAGTTTGGAAGTTTTCCTTCCATTTCGATTTTTTGGAACAGCTTCAGAAGAATAGGTATTAGTTCTTCTTCAAATGTTTGGTAGAATTCCCCTGGAAAGCCATCTGGCCCTGGACTCTTGTTTATTGTAGATTTTTGATTACTGCTACAATTTCCTTACTGGTTATGGGTTTGTTCAGGTTTTCTATTTCTTCCTGTTTCAGTTTTGGTAGTCTATATGTCTCTAGGAATGCATCCGTTTCTTCCAGATTGCCTAATTTGTTGGCCTGTGGTTGCTCATAATATGTTCTAATAATTGTTTGTATTTCTTTGGTGTTTGTTGTGACCTCTCCTCTTTCATTCATGATTTTATTTATTTGGGTTCTTTCTCTTTCTTTTTGATAAGTCTGTTCAGGGGTTTATCAGTCTTATTAATTCTTTCAAAGAACCAGCTTCTAGTTTTGTTGATCTGTTCTACTGTTCTTTTCGTTTCTATTTCATTGATTTCTGCTCTGATCTTTATTAATTCTCTTCTCCTGCTGGGTTTAGGCTTTATTTGCTGTTCTTTCTCCAGTTCCTTTAGGTGTAAGGTTAGGTTGTGTATTTGAGACCTTTCTTGTTTCTTGAGAAAGCCTTGTATTGCTATATACTTCCCTCTTAGGACCGCTTTTGCTGCATCCCAAAGGTTTTGAACAGTTGTGTTTTCATCTTCATTTGTTTCTATGAATTTTTAAAATTCTTCTTTAATTTCTTGGTTGATCCATTGAGAGAGAATCTTAAGCAGGCTCCATGCCCAGCACAGAGTCAGATGCAGGGCTCGATCCCATGACCCTGAGATCATGACCTGAGCCTAAATCAAGAGTCAGACACTTAACTGACTGAGCCATCCAGGTGCCCCTGTAGATTATATAAATACATACTAATTATTAGCATATATATTTAATATATATGCACTCGTATATACTATTATATTAATTATATTAATTTTTTATATATGTGTGCATGTGTATACTCTTCCTCGTTGCTTATGGGGTTATTGTAAGGACAGGAGGAATTATGGAGTATGATATGTCATGAAAGTATGCTGTGACTTACAAAATATTATATGAGTATGAAGTACAATAATTAATGAATATGGATGGCATAATGGAAGGCATTTTTATGCAGCAGTTCACTTGCTAAGATGGTAAATCAGGAGACCTAAGTGGGCAATTTATTACACTTGTTTGCCATACTGATTGGCCATCCCTACCTTGCAGAACTTTCCTTTAAATCATTTTGTTCCTGTTTCATAAATACTCATATTGTATAAAATTATAAGATGCAGGTAAGCAAATATAAAAAAAGAACTAGAAAAGTCACTCATAATCCTGTCATCCAGATATAATTTTGGTGTAACCCTTTCAGACTTATTTACATGCATGTATTTGTGTTTATTTCTTTTTAAAGATTTTATTTATTTATTTGACGCAGAGAGAGAGACAGCCAGGGAGGGAACACAAGCAGGGGGAGCGGGAGAGGGAGAAGCAGCTCCTGGCCGAGCAGGGAGCCCAACCTGGGGCTCGATCCCAGGACCCTGGAATCATGACCCGAGCTGAAGGCAGATGCCCAATGACTGAGCCACCCAGGCGCCCCTTGTGTTTATTTCTTAAATGAAATAGTCCCATATAGTGTTTTATAATCATTTATTTTTGCTTAACAGAATACTTGAGCAAATTTTGTTGTTGTTGTTTTTAAAGATTTTGTTTATTTATTTATTTGAGAGAGACAGCAGAGCGAGAAAGAGAGAGCACAAGCTGGGGGGAGAGGCAGAGGTAGAGGGAGAAACAGACTCCCCCTGAGCAGGAAGCCCAATGAGGGACTCAATCCCAGGACCCTGAGATCATGACCTGAGCCAAAGGCAGCCGCTTAACCAGCTGAGCCACCCAGGTGCCCCGAACATCTTTTGTTGTTAGTAAATATATTTCCATATCATTTTTAAATGTATAATATTTATAGTATTATTGTTTAGCATTATAATATTCTACTGTATAGCTATACCACATTTTATGTAATCATTGTTCAGTGTTGAACCATACAATTTATTTCAAATTGTGTGCTATTTATAGTTAAGGTTATAATAAACATCCTTAGAGCTAAAGATTTGATCACATCAATGGTTATGATTATAAAAATAAATTGAAGTGGAATTACTGGTTAAAATGTACATAACCTTTTTAACAGCTTGATTGAGGTATAACTTACATACCGTAAAATTTACCAAATGGGTATAATTCAATGGTCTTTACTAAATTTATAGAGTTATACAACCATCACCATAATTCAGCTTTGGAATGTTTCTGTCACCTCCCCAAAGTTCCTTCATGCCAATTTTCAGATAAACCCTACTCCTATCCCAATCCCAAGCAAATACTGTTTTGCCCTGTAGATTTGTCCTTTCTGGAAATTTCATATAAGTGGAATCATACAATATTTAGTCCTTTGTGCCTGGCTGCTTTCATTTAGAATACTGTTTTTGAGGTTCGTCTAGTAGCATTTATCAGCACTTCATTCCTTTTTATTGCCAAATAGTATTCCATTGTACGGATATACCACATTTTGTTTATCCATTCATCAGTTGACCCACATTTGAATTGTTGCAATTTTTTGACTATTGTGAATAATGCTGCTATGAATATTCATGAATGAGTCATTGTGTGGACATGGGCGTACATTCCATTTCTTGGGTAAATACCTAGCTATGGAATCTCTGGGTTGTATGGTAAGTTTGTTTTTAAATTTTTAAGAAATTACACATTGGTTTCCAAAGTGGCTGTACCACTTTACTTTCCTATCAGAAACACATGATGGTGTTGGTTTCTTTATGTCTTTGCTAACGCTTGATATTGCTAATCTTCTGGATTGTAGCCATTCTAGCAATGCATAGTGGTATCTCACTATAGTTTTAGTTTGCATTTTCATAATTATTAATGACATTGAGCATCTTTTCAGATGCATATCAGCCATTTGTATATTTCCTTTGGTGAAATGTCTGTTTAACTCTTTTGCCAATTTTTAAATTGGATTTTTTTGTCTTTTTAGAGCTGCCATAGTTATTTCTATATTCTGGATGCAACTCCTTTATCAGATATGTGATTTGCAGATATTTTATCTTGGCCTATAGCTTACCTTTTCATAGACCTAGATGTTTTGTTCTTGTTGATGGTACAGTTAATGGAGTTGTTTTTTTAAATTTCATGTTCAAATTGTTTGCTGTCAGTATACAGAAATATAATTGATTTTTGCATTTGATTTCATTTCCTGCAATCTTGCTAAAATCATATATTCTAGTAGGGTTTTAAAAAAATGTTGGTAGATTTCTTAGGATTTTCCACACGTAGGATTTGTATCTTTTTTAATTGAGGTGAAATTCACATAATAAAAAATCAACCATTTTAGAGTGTACAATTAGGTGGCACTTAGTACATTCACATAGTTGTACAACCACCAACCGTATTGACTTCCAAAACATAACACCCTAAAAGAAAACCCCATGCTCATTAAGCAGTCATTCCACATTTCCCCCTCCAAACCCTAGGCTCTGACAATCATCTGCTTTTCTGTCTCTGTGGATAGACCTCTTCTGGATCTTTCATATATATGGAATCATACAAGATGTGACCTTTTGTGCCTGACTTCTTTCATTTAGCATGTTTTCTAGGTTGATCTGCATTATAATATGTAGGAGTACTTCATTCCTTCTTAAGGCTGAAAAATATACTATTGTATACACACATCACATTTTGTTTATCCGTTCATTCATTGATGGGCATATGAATTGTTTCCATCTTAGGGCAATTACAAATAGTGCTGCTTTGAGCATTTCTGTACGAGTAGTATCTCTTTGAATCCCTGTTTGAGTTTCTTTTGGGTATATACCTAGGAGTGGAATTAATGTATTATATGATAATTCTATGTTTAACTTCGTGAGGAATCACCAAACTGCTTTCCACAGCATTTGTACCATTTTACATCCTCACCTGCAATTTATGAAGGTTCCAATTTTTCAATCCTTACCAACACTTTTCCTTTTCTTTCTTCCTTTCTTTTTCTTTCTTTCTTTCTTTCTTTTTCCCTTTCTTTCTTTCTTTCTTTCTTTCTTTCTTTCTTTCTTTCTTTCTTTCTTTCTTTCTTTCTTTCTTCTAACCACCCTAGTGGGTGTGAAGCAGTATCTCATTGTGGTTTTGATTTGTATTTCCCTAATGAGATCATGTTTTGTAACTATATATTTTTAGTTGTTTTCTTAATGATTGCTTTAGGAATTACAGTATGTATCTTATCCACATTTTAATTGAGGTTATTCCTGATTTAATTTGAGTGAAATATAGCAACTGTGCTCCAATATATCTCATTTATTAGCCCTAATTTGTGCTTTTGTCATATATATTACATCTATATATATTGTAAAACAGATAATACAGTGTTATAATTTTTGCTTTATACAATCTTATGTCTTTTAAAGACATTAAGGGAAGAGAAAAGACAAAATATGTTCATACTGTCTTTTCTATTTACCCACACATTTACCATTTACTTCTTTTTATCATTCACATTATCACCTGGTGTCATTCTCTTTCAGCCTAATGGACTTCCTTTAGCACTTCCTGTAGGCCAGGTCTCCTAGCAACACACTCCCTCAGTCCTTGTTGATTTGCAAATATCATTATTTTCCCTTCAGTTTTGAAGGATAGCTTTGCTGGATATAGAATTCTTTTTTGACAGTGTATGTATTCTTCAGCATTTTGAATGTGTCATTCCCCTGCCTATTGCCTTTGTTGTTTCTGAGGAGAAGTTAGCCATTAATCATATGGTGTTTTCCTGTAGGTGATGTCATTTTCTTTCTGCTGCTTTTAAGATTTTGTTTCTGTTTTTGGCATTCAATAGTTTTGACTATCATGTGTCTAGGTGAGAGTGTCTTTGCATTTATCTATTCTATTTGGGGGTTGTTGAACTCTTCAGATCTACAGATGAATGCATGCAGGCTCCTAAGTAGCCAGGGATGCCTGGACTGCTCATCTAGCTCCTCTGATTTGTTCATGTCCAGTATCTCCCTGTTAAATTTCTGGCTAGTCCCCCTCTTGTCACTCACCCCAACCAGCAGTGTGACTTCAAACTATCATAACTGTAGATTTCCCCTGTTTGTTTTCTACCAAGTTTGCTACTTTTTTTTTTTTTAAGATTTTATTTATTTATTTGACAGAGAGAGAGATAGCGAGAGCAGGAACACAAGCAGGGGGAATGGGAGAGGGAGAAGCAGGCTTCCCGCCAAACAGGGAGCCCGATGTGGGACTCGATCCCAGGACCCTGGGATCATGACCTGAGCCGAAGGCAGACGCTTAACGACTGAGCCACCCAGGCGCCCCCAAGTTTGCTACTTTTACTGACAATCCTTTTGGGCATGGGTTTTCCTCCACCCACTCCAAATTAAAGCCACTCCAGTAGCAAAGTTACTGCTATTCACAGATTGCCCTGCCCCAGTAGCTCCACTGTGTCACGAGTTAGGTGGAGGGATGGGAGTGGTTCTAGATAAGAACGCCATAGACTTTCTGTAAGACTGATTCTTACCCGAAGTTCAGCAGTTTCTCATGAGTAAATAGCTTTGAATTTCATGTTTGCCTTTGGCCCATTTCCAGAGCTCTGGAATGATCATTTTTGAACAATTTTGTCCAATTTTATTGTTGGGGGGGCAAAAAATTTGCCTACATCTTCTCTCTGCCCTAGTGAGAAGTTCTGTCTGTGCACGCATTTTTAATACTTTTGATACAGAGTGATAGATTGCCCTCCAGAAAGATTATACCAATTCATGTTCCTATAAGTAGTATATGAGAGTGCCAATTGCCCCCTAATATTTCCAGGATTGGATAATAGCATTAAATAAATCTATCATAATTTATAGGTAAAAAATTTACCACACTATGGGCTTAATTTAAACCTCTCTAATTATCATTACTTCAAGGATCTTACTTGAGAAAAGGATGAGATGCGATTGTAAGTGTTAAAATCCTCTGGATGTAAAAAAAAATTCTATAGAAATGCAAGGCATGTATTACTGTCTTGCAATGCTTAAAGTTTGACTGTGAACGAAAATAGTTCCCACAAATCCTTGTGTTCAAGGCGCTTGGGATAAGCCCAGAAAGATCCCTGCCTTATATATGAAGAACTCAGGGTTTAGTGAATGTATTATACCCACTCGTGGGGAATATTAGTGATAATGTTCCAGCAAGCCAAAGTTAGAATAATTTCTCAGTAAATGCAGAAACTGCAGGATTTAACAGGAAATTGAGGGAGAAGGGAGAAAGCACAACTCTACCTGGAAAGTCAGTGTTTGCAGACAGTTCTGATATGGATTTAATATCTGAGAGTGTCAAGACAACAGTTGAATGACAGTGTCCTAAGACTTCTCAGGAATGATGTATGCAATGCTGACGTTTGTTCAGCATTTCCTCTGAAGGGAGCAAGGTAATAAGAAGGAAAATCCATGGAAAGTCCATGAAATCCTGGAGAACGAGGCATGGGCTTTTCTCTTGATAACCTAATACATACTCATTGTAGAAAATATAGGAAATTCAGATATGCAAAAGAACACACTTCTACATGGTCTCATCACCCAAAGACAACCAAGTTTGTATATATCCTTCTTGGTTTTATGTACGGGAAGGGGAAAGAGGAAGAGATATGTTGTAATCCACGTGAGTTTATTTGTTTTAAACTCTGGTATTTCTTTTTAGCTCCTTCAGCTGGGACAGGAGGCTGCTAAGGAGAAGTCAGAACAGTAGAACTTGAGCAAAGATGTCAGAATCAATTTTCAAAGGCCAGGAGGTAAGAAGCTGATGAAGGATCCATCTACATGAGATAATGAGACTTTTCATGCCCGGGAAGACAACATCAGCACCCATTGGATGTGGGGAGAGGTGTAGAACAAAGAACCATGAGAGCAGACTAAAGCAATACTTCTCAAACAACCTGTGGTGATGGATCAGTTTTAAATTTCTGATCTATCCTAGCCTGACGCTTTTGTGAAATAAAAAAAAAAAAAAAATGACACGTTTGGAAGTCACAGCAATTTCAGATTGCTATAAATTACTCTAAATTTTTGTATTTATTGCAGATTGATAATACACAGCTTGAAGACCAGCAGAGGTCCATGGGTAGGACTGTACTAAAATATAGTCTCGTTACAGGGACAATTTAGGTATCAATAGGGATAAGGACAGTTGCATGCTAGTAAATGTTTAACAACCGGTTCTTGGGCAAGGGGGAGGTGATTTGTAACATTTGACAATTTCCATGATGTACATACTCCCATCATGACAGATTTCAAGCTATGAAGGTGAAATCAATGAATGCAGAGAGTAGATACGCAGGAGATGTATAGGGCATACCACCACATACAGAAACCTACAAATGGGTCTTAAGTTAACAGCAACCATCATCACAAAAATAAAATCTATACCCTTTAAACCTGCAGAAGAAAAGCCACCCAGTCCCATGGAACGCAGGAAAGGAGGATAAAAAGAAAACTCTTCCTTTTATTGGAGTATTTCTCACATTATATAACCTGCCTGTTAAGACAGAAGCCAGAAGTCATCTTCCCAGCTTCCTCTGCAGCTTAGATGAAAACATGTGACCTACACTCAGCCAATCAGATGGCCTTCCTCTAGACTTCTATTCAGGAGAGACCATCCAGAGGAAGCTTTGTGTAAACCTTGGTGACAAATTTTTCTAGATCTCGGCAAGCATCAGTGAAGGGAAACTAGCATCAGCTCCTAACCTCATTAGTGAGAGCTGTAGAGTCTGTGGTGAGTGGTGGCTACACTGGGGGCATCCCCATGGTGTGGTTTGGGGACTGACATCCTGATGCTCCTAGAGAGTCTATTAGATTCCTAATAACCTTCCTATATTCCCTTTTCTGCTGAAACCATCAATAATAGATTCTCTTGTGTGCAACAACGATTGATTCAACACCTCCACTCCATTTTAAAAATAAGATCTTTATTGAGATATAATTCACATACCATACAACTCACCTACTTAAAGTGTACAAGTCAGTGGTTTTTAGTATATTCACAAAGTTGCACAATTATCAGTTTTTACACTTTCCTCACCCCCTAAAGAAATTCTCTACCCATTAGCAGCCACTCCCTATATTGCTGCAACACCCTGCACCTCCACCCCTAAGTCCCAGACACCACTAACCTACTCTCTATCTTTGAGTGTTTGCCTATTCTGAGCATTTCGTATGAATGGAATCATATATTATGTGGTCTCTTGTGACTGGCTTTTTTCACTTAGTTTCAAGTTTTTAAGGTTCATCCATGCTGTAGTATGTTTTGATATCTTATCCTTTTTACTGCTGAATAACATTCCATTGTATAAATATACCTCATTTTTTTAACCATTTATCAGTTGATGGACATTTGGGTTTTTTCCACTATTATGAATAATGCTGCTATGAACATTTGTATACAAGTTTTTTGGGTTTTTTGTGTTTTTCTTTTTTAGTGTGGACATATGTTTTGGGTATACACCGTGGAGTAGAATTACTGGGTCATATGATAAATCTATGTTTAACCTGCTGAGGAATTGCCAAACTGGTTTTCAAAGTGGCTGCACCATTTTATAATTTCTCAGTAGTTAGAATATGAGGATTCCACTTTCTCTACCTCTTTGCCAACACTTGTTATAGTCTAATCTTTTTTATTACAGCCATCCTAGTGGGTGTGAAGCAGGATTTTGTTGTAGGCTTCATTTGCATTTCTCTGATGCCTAATGGTAATGAACATCCTTTCATGTGCTTATTGGCCATCTGTATCTTCTTTCTCAATTTTTCAATTGGGTTATGCATCTTTTTATTAAGTTTTAAAGTTCCTTATGTATTCTAGATACAGATCCTTGATCAGATATATGATTTACAAATATTTTCTCCCATTCAGTGGGTCATCTCTGTCCCTCATTTTTTATTTACAAAACAGAACTAGTTAAGCCTTGAATTGGGTACTGGCAAAATCATAAACACAGATGGTTTATGAGTATTTAGAAATTTAGAAATTAAAAAGCTAATATGGGTTCACTGAGAATAAGAACTAACATCATTTCATTTTGTTCTTATACCCTTATTTCCTTCTGTTGCCTTTTTTCTTACTAGAAATTTTACCTCCTCTTGCTATTACTTCCTATAAGGAAGGAGACGTCAACTCTCCATAAACCACAATGTTCTAATAGTAAAGCTGGAATGGGTTCTCTTATCAGGTGGTGAACTTCTAAGCAAAAACAGGATGAGGCACTTGGACTGACCATCTGTTAAGATGTTGCAAAGGAAACATCTGAATTGAATTACATGTTTTCTAAGATCCTCTCCTAATTTAAGATTCTAGTCATTGATTCACTCCTGTCTCCATCCATCCATTCATTCTTTGTTCCAAGGAAAACTTTAAAGGTCTTCTAGGAATTCATAAAATAACACAAGAGAACACAAATTGGAAGAAGCAAGAAGGAGAACAAAACAAGCCAGGCCACAGGTATCAAATGAAGGACAATACAAAGGGCCCGTCTTACCAGCCTATATGTTGTTAGATGGTAAAGCAAATACAAAGGGCCCGTCTTACCAGCCTATATGTTGTTAGATGGTAAAGCTGCACATTTGGCTTCCGGTTTTCCCACAGTCAAGGCTGAGAGGGGGCCTTGATCAGCGACACAATTTACAGTGCCCATTAGTCACAATTCTTCTTGGTTCTAGGACCAGAAAGAAATGTCTCCAGATCCCAGCCCCACAAAACTTGCACTTTATATTACAATATTTCTTTTTTCCAGGTCCCCTTTGGACTTTTAATCACTTTGCTAACTGCCATCTCTCTCACATTGGGCAACACTTGGGAATGCTGACAGCCCCGAAGCTGAGAGCTATTGCCCCACAAATGAAAATAATAAAATTGCCTTTCCTCCTTAGAGTTTCAATACATGAGCCCTCCTTGCTTGGCTCTTACAATGATACCTTTTGAATAATGACCACAACTACCATGTATTGAGCACGTGGGCACTTCTCCGTCTTGACATTGAGTCTTCCCAATAACCCTAAACAAGAGAGCATTTGCCTGTTTTATAGAGATGGGGAAACAGAGTCAAGGGAAATGATCTGGTCAAGGTCACACAGCTGGTAAGCAACAGAGTCAGGACTCACACCCAGGCCTGTCAGTCTCCTTAGACAGTCTTCTTTTTTTGTTTTGTTTTGTTTTTGTTTTTTTCTTCTTTCAATATAATCCCATTGCTGTTTCTTTTTTCCTGATGACATTTTTAATCACTTCCTAAATTCTTTGAGCTTTATCTGAAGACCTCCATGTTGGTTAGGCTAAAGACTAATCTGCCATAACAGAGAAACCCAAAATGCAGCTCTTTAAACAATGTAGGAGTGTTTTATTTCCTCTCATGTGAAGTCCAGAGTTAGTGGACTTCACTGGCCCAGAAGTAAAGAGACGTGGGAGTTGCACTAGTCACTACTGTTTACATATCATCGTGTGCAATGGACCTTTGGCTCACACTCTTAGCTCTGGCTGGGTGATCAGGTGCCTAGCTAAAATTCCATGTGCTTGTGTGGGTGGGGATGAGGTTCCATTATTTAAAAGAA
Source organism: Halichoerus grypus (assembly GCF_964656455.1). Lineage (NCBI taxonomy): Eukaryota > Metazoa > Chordata > Mammalia > Carnivora > Phocidae > Halichoerus > Halichoerus grypus. The sequence goes on from NC_135717.1 coordinate 163,955,241, forward strand.
AAGGTGAAGACAGTCCTGAGTAAATGGTTACAGGCTCCATCTCACCCCTCAGGAACATTTCTCTTCCTTCTGATTCTGAGTTTTATTACGAATCAGCATTTACCCACCAGTGGCCAGACTGCCTTCTTGCCATTTGCTTTATGTGTGGCTGAGAAATAGATGTTACCTCTTGCTTTTTTTTTTTTCTTAAGATTTTATGTATTTATTTGAGAGAGAGAGAGAGAGACAAAGTGTGAGAGAGAGAGCATAAGCAGGGGGACAGGGGATGCCAGCAGAGGGACAGGGAGAAGCAGACTCCCTGCCAAGCAGGGCTTCATCCCAGGACCCTGAGATCATGACCTGAGCCGAAGGCAGACACTTAACCAACTGAGCCACCGAGGCACCCCATCTCTTGCTTTTTTCAAGTTCTCTTCAGTTTCATTTCTTCTCTCTGGCCATGAAAGCAAAGTCATTATGCACATAGAAATTGGGAGGTGAAAATGGTTTTCTGATTTTACAGATGGAGAAATAGGGATTCAAAGTGAATGACTTGTATAGGGTCACTCAGATAGTAGCAGAGGGGGGACTTGAACGTGGGTGTCCTGCTTCCATCCCACCACAGGGACATAAGCCCTCCGCACCTAAGCCCCTTCCTTTGCCATTTTCCTGCTGGAGGACAATGCCAAGAAAATGAACAACACATCTGGAAAGGTCCAGAAGCTCTGAAGTTTCCCTTAGAAGATCATTAAAGGTGAGGCAAATCAAAACACAGACAAATCCTTTCAGCTAGATAAAGCACAGTAATGCCCATTTGAAAACTGGTAGAAGCACTCTAAAATCACTCCTAGTAATGGGCGCCTGGGTGGCTCAGTTGGTTAAGCGACTGCCTTCGGCTCAGGTCATGATCCTGGAGTCCCTGGATCGAGTCCCGCATCGGGCTCCCTGCTCGGCAGGGAGTCTGCTTCTCCCTCTGACCCTCCCCCCTCTCATGTACTCGCTCTCTCTCATTCTCTCTCTCTCAAATAAATAAAATCTTAAAAAAAAAATAAAAATAAAAATAAAATCACTCCTAGTAATTTCCAGGCTTCCTATAAATCTTTTTTTTTTTAATTTTTTATTGTTATGTTAATCCCCATACATTACATCATTAGTTTTAGATATAGTGTTCCATGATTCATTGTTTGTGCATAACACCCAGTGCTCCATGCAGAACGTGCCCTCCTCAATACCCATCACCAGGCTAACCCATCCTCCCACCCCCCTCCCCTCTAGAACCCTCAGTTTGTTTTTCAGAGTCCATCGTCTCTCATGGTTCTTCTCCCCCTCCGATTTCCCCCCCTTCATTCTTCCCCTCCTGCTACATTCTTCTTCTTTTTTTCTTTCTTAACATATATTGCATTATTTGTTTCAGAGGTACAGATCTGAGATTCAACAGTCTTGCACAATTCACAGCGCTTACCAGAGCACATACCCTCCCCAGTGTCCATCACCCAGTCACCCCATCCCTCCCACCCCACCCAAGGCTTCCTATAAATCTTCCTGACACCCCTGAAGAGATCTCTCCTAACCAGGCTTGTAGCCTTGTCTGTTCATTGTTGTGAAAGGGTTACTCCATGCATCAAAAATTCCCAGTCCCGATAGCACCATGAGGATCCAGGATGACATACGTTGCTTTTTCTCTTTTTCTTTCTTATTTTCTTAGCTCAAATTCAATGCTGCTTGAGGGGCTGGAGGAATTCCATGAGCTCTAGAGTCTGGGTGAATTAGCCTCTCAACAGCATTGCAGTCAGACTGGTAGGCCATCAACAGGTCTGCTCAGCCTGGTTTTTCAAAGCCTGGCTTTTCTTCACTGAGGAGGAGAGATGAACAGAGGAGGGATGCAGAGGGTCAGTTTATGTGTGGTAGATACTTGTTTTAGGAGTATATGTCTGAGAGTCTGTGTGTGGGGCTGGGGGAGTTGTGAGGGGATGTGGGTGTGACATGGGTGTGTGTATCCTCTGGAGAGAGAGGAAGAGAAGAGGGAAAAAAGGTGGGGGGAGAAAGAAAAAGAATTCTAGAATGTGTTTCAGCAGAAGTAAAACTGGGGAGGAGGCAAGATGGGTAGAGAAAGTGAGACAGAGACTGAGAAAGTGTTAAGAATGTGTGTGAGGGAGGGAGGGAGAATAAAGCACAGGTGGAGAACTCTTGATGGGAAAGGAGTGACTTCAGAGCAAATACTTGTCCTTATTGGGGGCTTGTGAGTCCATCTGTCCCAGGGTCAGTCTCTGGCAGTGTTGTATAGGCTGTAGGAATTTCAGATGTCTAGAGGTCATTGTCTCACCCACAAGGAGCTTGTAAGGAGTTGGGGAGACACAGGAGAAAGACCCAAGAGCCCCAAGGCAGGGGGGAAAGTGAGAACCAGTAAGGCTGTGGGGGAGAAACTAGCTCTGTTTGCTGGGAGGCCTGACAGGGAGGGAGGAGGACCCTTGTCCATCACTGAGTTCAACAAGAGGGGACCAGTAAATAAATTGTAATTATCGACCAATAATGTACCACCAGGAACAACGACGTAGATGCATATTGATAGACACAGAAAGAGATCTACAACTTATTATGAAGTGGAAAAAAAGCAGGAAACAGTACATATGGTATGAGGCAATTTTGTTTTAAAAATCAATGTATTTAGATACATGAAAAAATATCTGGGAGGATATACATAAAATTGAAAACATGGTTATTTTTGGATGGGATGATCTTGATTTCCTTATTTATTTTCTTTATTTTTTTTTCAGTGAGCATGTATTTCTTTTACAGTCAGGGAAAGAGGAATGAGGATGTATGTGAAGAGAGCATGCGAGGGTGTGAGCAAGACAGGAACAAGCGCGTTTATCAGTTCTGTCTTAGAGGGTGCAAAAGGCTCTGCCTGGAATCTAGAAACTAAGAGTGACCACCCGGGCTGCTCCCCCCGTGGCTCCTCTCTCCCCCTCCGCACCTCCATCTGCTCCTCTCCCCTTCCCTTCTCCCCTCTCTCCCCCTCCCCTGCCAGCTGATCCTTGGGAAGGTTACCTCCTCCACCCTGCGCGGTCGGAGCTGAACTTGGCCAGAATGTACGCTTGACTCCTGGGGGAGAAGGAGGAGAAGGGAAGAGCAGTGGGGTTTCCATTCAGGTTTCCCCCCTCCCATTCCCAGGCGGTGGAACTGAGTCATGCCTGGGGAACAAGAACATGCACACGTTCTCCTGCTCAGATGGACTTGGAAGACAACTTTGTCTTGCCCCGCATGACACCCAGATTGGGAATTCTTTTTTTTTTTTTTTTATGTTATGTTAATCACCATACATTACATCATTAGTTTTTGATGTAGTGTTCCATGATTCATCATTTGCGTATAACACCCAGTGCTCCATTCAATACATGCCCTCTTTCAGGCTAACCCATCCTCCCAGCCCCCTCCCCTCTAGAACCCTCAGTTTGTTTTTCAGAGTCCATAGTCTCTCACGGTTCGTCTCCCCCTCCGATTCCCCCCCCTTCATTTTTCCCTTCCTGCTATTTTTTTTTTTTTCACATATAATGTATTATTTGTTTCAGAGGTACAGGTCTGTGATTCAACAGTCTTACACAATTCACAACGCTCACCATAGCACATACTCTCCTCAAGGTCTATCACCCAGCCACCTCATCCCTCCCACCCCCCACCACTCCAGCAACCCTCAGTTTGTTTCCTGAGATTAAGAATTCCTCATATCAGTGAGGTCATATGATACATGTCTTTCTCTGATTGACTTATTTCGCTCAGCATAACACCCTCCAGTTCCATCCATGTCGTTGCAAGTGTCAAGATTTCATTCCTTTTGATGGCTGCATAATATTCCATTGTATATATATACCACATCTTCTTTATCCATTCGTCTGTCAATGGACATCTTGGCTCTTTCCACAGTTTGGCAATTGTGGACATTGCTGCTATAAACATCGGGGTGCACATCCCCTTCAGATCCCTACATTTGTATCTTTGGGGTAAATACCCAGTAGTGCAATTGCTGGGTCATATGGTAGCTCTGTTTTCAACTTTTTGAGGAACCTCCATACTGTTTTCCAGAGTGGCTGCACCAGCTTGCATTCTCACCAACAGTGTAGGAGGGTTCCCCTTTCTCCGCATCCCTGCCAACATCTGTCATTTCCTGACTTGTTAATTTTAGCCATTCTGACTGGTGTGAGGTGATATCTCATTGAGGTTTTGATTTGGATTTCCCTGATGCCGAACGATGCTGAGCACTTTTTCATGTGTCTGTTGGCCATTTGGATGTCTTCTTTGGAAAAATGTCTGTTCATGTCTTCTGCCCATTTCTTGATTGGATCATTTGTTCCTTGGGGGTTGAGTTTCATAAGTTCTTTATAGATTTTGGATACTAGCCCTTTATCTGATAGGTCATTTGCAAATATCTTCTCCCATTCTGTCAGTTGCCTTTTGGTTTTGTTGACTGTTTCTTTTGCTGTGCAAAAGCTTTTTATCTTGATGAGGTCCCAGTAGTTCATTTTTGTCCTTGCTTCCCTTGCCTTTGGCGATGTTTCTAGGAAGAAGTTGCTGGGGCTGAGGTAGAAGAGGTTGCTGCCTGTGTTCTCCTTTAGGATTTTGATGGACTCCTGTCTCACATTTAGGTCTTTCAACCATTTGGAGTCTATTTTTGTGTGTGGTGTAAGGAAATGGTCCAGTTTCATTCTTCTGCCTGTGGCTGTCCAATTTTCCCAACACCATTTGTTGAAGAGACTGTCTTTTTTCCATTGAACATTCTTTCCTGCTTTGTCGAAGATGAGTTGACCATAGAGTTGAGGGTCCATTTCTGGGCTCTCTATTCTGTTCCATTGATCTATGTGTCTGTTTTTGCCCCAGTACCATACTGTCTTAATGCTAACAGCTTTGTAATAGAGCTTGAAGTCTGGAATTGTGATGCCGCCAGCTTTGCTTTTCTTTTTCAACATTCCTCTGGCTATTCGGGGTCTTTTCTGGTTCCATACAAATTTTAGGATTATTTATTCCATTTCTTTGAAAAAAGTGGATGGCATTTTGATGGGGATTGCATTGAATGTGTAGATTGCTCTAGGTAGCATTGACATCTTCACAATATTTGTTCTTCCAATCCATGAGCATGGAATGTTTTTCCACTTCTTTGTGTCTTCCTCAATTTCTTTCATAAGTATTTTATAGTTTTCTGAGTACAGATTCTTTGCCTCTTTGGTTAGATTTACCTCTAGGTATCTTATGGTTTTGGGTGCAATTGTAAATGGTGTCGACTCCTTAATTTCTCTTTCTTCTGTCTTGTTGTTGGTGTATAGGAATGCCACTGATTTCTGTGCATTGATTTTATATCCTGCCACTTTACTGAATTCCTGTATGAGTTCTAGCAGTTTTGGGGTGGAGTCTTTTGGGTTTTCTACATAAAGTATCATATCATCTGTAAAGAGTGAGAGTTTGACTTCTTCTTTGCTGATTCAGATGCCTTTTATTTCTTTTTGTTGTCTGATTGCTGTGGCTAGGACTTCTAATACTATGTTGAATAGCAGTGGTGATAGTGGACATCCCTGCCATGTGCCTGACCTTAGGGGGAAAGCTCTCAGTTTTTCCCCATTGAGAATGATATACGCTGTGGGTTTTTCATAGATGGCTTTTATGATATTGAGGTATGTACCCTTTTTCCCTATACTCTGAAGAGTTTTGATCAAGAAAGGATGCTGTACTTTGTCAAATGCTTTTTCTACATCTATTGAGAGGATCGTATGGTTCTTGTTCTTTCTTTTATTAATGTATTGTATCACATTGATTGATTTGTGGATGTTGAACCAACCTTGCAGCCCAGGGATAAATCCCACTTGGTCGTGGTGAATAATCCTTTTAATGTACTGTTGGATCCTATTGGCTAGTATTTTGGTGAGAATTTTTGCATCCATGTTCATCAAGGATATTGGTCTGTAATTCTCCTTTTTGATGGGGTCTTTGTCTGGTGTGGGGATCAAGGTAATGCTGGCCTCATAAAACGAGTTTGGAAGTTTTCCTTCCATTTTGATTTTTTGGAACAGTTTCAGAAGAATAGGTATTAATTCTTCTTTAAATGTTTGGTAGAATTCCCCTGGGAAGCCATCTGGCCCTGGGCTTTTGTTTTTTGGGAGATTTTTGATGACTGCTTCAATTTCCTTAGTGGTTATAGGTCTGTTCAGGTTTTCTATTTCTTCCTGGTTCAGTTTTGGTAGTTTATACATCTCTAGGAAAGCATCCATTTCTTCCAGATTATCTAATTTGCTGGCATATAGTTGCTCATAACATGTTCTTATAATTGTTTGTATTTCTTTGGTGTTGGTTGTGATGTCTCCTCTTTCATTCATGATGTTGTTGATTTGGGTCATTTCACTTTTCTTTCGATGTCTGGCCAGGGGTTTATCAATCTTGTTAATGCTTTCAAAGAACCAGCTCCTAGTTTCATTGATCTGTTCTACTATTCTTTTGGTTTCGATTTCATCGATTTCTGCTCTGATCTTTATTATTTCTCTTCTCCTGGTGGGTTTAGGCTTTATTTGCTGTTCTTTCTCCAGCTTCTTTAGGTGTAGGGTTATGTTATGTATTTGAGACCTTTCTTGTTTCTTGAGAAAGGCTTGTATTGCTATATACTTTCCTCTTAGGACTGCCTTTGCTGCATCCCAAAGATTTTGAACAGTTGTGTTTCCGTTTTCATTTGTTTCCATGAATTTTTAAAATTCTTCTTCATTTCCTGGTTGGCCCATTCATTCTTTAGTAGGATGCTCTTTAGCCTCCATGTACTTGAGTTATTTCCGACTTTCCTCTTGTGATTGAGTTCTAGTTTCAAAGCATTGTGGTCTGAAAATAGGCAGGGAATGATCCCAATCTTTTGGTACCGGTTGAGACCAGATTTGTGACCTAGGATGCGATCTATTCTGGAGAATGTTCCATGGGCACTAGAGAAGAATGTGTATTCTGTTGCTTGGGGATGAAATGTTCTGAATATATCTGTGAAGTCCATTTGGTCCAGTGTGTCATTTAAACTCTTTATTTCCTTGTTGATCTTTTGCTTAGATGATCTGTCCATTTCAGTGAGGGGGGTGTTAAAGTCCCCCACTATTATTGTATTGTTGTCGATGTGTTTCTTTGCTTTTGTTATTAATTGGCTGATATAATTGGCTGCTCCCATGTTAGGGGCATAGATATTTACAATTGTTAGATCTTCTTGTTGGATAGACCCCTCAAGTATGATATACTGTCCTTCCTCATCTCTTATTACAGTCTTTGGTTTAAAATCTAATTTGTCTGATATAAGGATTGCCACCCCAGCTTTCTTTTGGTGTCCATTAGCATGGTAAACGGTTTTCCACCCCTTCACTTTCAATCTGGGGGTGTCTTTGGGTCTAAAATGAGTCTCTTGCAGACAGCATATCGATGGGTCTTGTTTTTTTATCCAATCTGATACCTGTGTCTTTTGATTGGGGCATTTAGCCCATTTACATTCAAGGTAACTATTGAAAGATATGAATTTAGTGCCATTGTATTGCCTGTAAGGTGACTGTTACTGTATATTGTCTGTGTTCCTTTCTGGTCTATGTTGCTTTTAGGCTCTCTCTTTGCTTAGAGGACCCCTTTCAATATTTCTTGTAGGGCTGGTTTTGTGTTTGCAAATTCCTTTAGTTTTTGTTTGTCCTGGAAGCTTTTTATCTCTCTTTCTATTTTCAATGACAGCCTAGCTGGATATAGTATTCTTGGCTGCATATTTTTCTCATTTAGTGCTCTGAATATATCATGCCAGTCCTTTCTGGCCTACCAGGTCTCTGTGGATAGGTCTGTTGCCAATCCAATGTTTCTACCATTGTAGGTTACATATCTCTTCTCCCGAGCTGCTTTCAGGATTTTCTCTTTGTCTCTGAGACTCGTAAGTTTTACTATTAGATGTCGGGGTGTTGACCTATTTTTACTGATTTTGAGGGGGGGTTCTCTGTGCCTTCTGGATTTTGATGCCTGTTTCCTTCCCCAAATTAGGGAAGTTCTCTGCTATAATTTGCTCCAGTATACCTTCTGCCCCTCTCTCTCTTTCTTCTTCTGGGATCCCAATTATTCTAATACTGTTTCGTCTAATGGTATCACTTATCTCTCGAATTCTGCCTTCGTGATCCAGTAGTTGTTCATCTCTCTTTTTCTCAGCTTCTTTATTTTCCATCATTTGGTCTTCTATATCACTGATTCTCTCTTCTGCCTAATTTATCCTAGCAGCTAGAGCCTCCATTTTTTATTGCACCTCATTAATAGCCTTTTTGATTTCGACTTGGTTAGATTTTAGTTCTTTTCTTTCTCCAGAAAGGATTTCTCTAATAACTTCCATGCTTTTTTCAAGCCCAGCTAGTATCTTTAAAATCATCATTCTGAACTCTAGTTCCAGCATCTTACTAATGTCCGTATTGATTAGGTCCCTGACAGTCGGTACTGCCTCTTGTTCTTTTTTTTGAGGTGATTTTTTCCACCTTGTCATTTTGTCCAGAGGAGAATAGATGAATGAGGGAACAAAATGCTAATAGTGTAACAACATCCCCAGAAAATACACACTAAATAAATCAGAAGAGATCTGAAACTGGGGGAAAAGAAAGGGAAAGAAAGAAAAAAGAAAAAAAAGAAAAAGATAAAAACAAACAAAAACAAAACAAAGAAAACAGAATATGATCAAATATGATCAGGCTGGTGCATAGATCAGTGCCACACACTAGATTTTGGGCGTATTTTGGTCTGTTAGAAGAAAGTGCCTCCCAAAATTTTAAAGAAAGAAAAACTTATATATGTACAAAAATAAGGGTTAATACAATGATGGGATGGAATATAACTGTAAAGATGAAAATTATAAAAGATTTTATAAAAGGAATTGAAGAAGTTGGTTGAGAAAAGAAAGAAGAGGATTTTAAAAAAAAGGGGGGGAGAGAATGTGATCAGGCAGGAGACTAGAACAAAGCCATACACTAGAGATTTAGGGTATATTTTGGTCTGTTAGAAGAAACTCTATCTCAAAATTTTAAAGAGAGAACAACTTATATATATATATACCAAAAATAAGGTTAACTACTATGAAGGGATAGAACATGACTCTAAAAATGAAAAACAAAAAAGATTTTTAACAAAAGGGATTGATAAGATATTGGTTGAAAAAGGGAAAAAGAAAAATTAAAAAAAAAGAAGACAGTTAAAAAAAAATTAACTTTGAAAGACTAAAGAATCATGGTAAAAAAGCCATGGATTCTATGTGCAGTATTCCCCTAACGCTGGAGTTCTGCCGTTCTCCTTGATCGGTAAACTTGGTCTTGGCTGGCTGTTCTCGCTGATCTTCTGGGGGAGGGGCCTGTTGCCGTGGTTCCCAAATGTCTTTGCCGGAGGCGGAATTGCCCCGCCCTTGCCCGGTCCAGGCTAAGTAATCTGCTCGGGTTTGCTCTCGGGAGCTTTTGTTCCCTGCAAGCTTTCCGTACAGCTTTGGAGGCCGAGAGTGAAAATGGCGGCCTCCCAATCTCCACCCTGTAGAAGCCGAGAACTCGGGGCCCCGCTCCTCAGCGAGCCCCCAGAGAAAAGCCTTCAGTCACTCCCGTCTCCCCGGTCTCCGGCCGCACTCCGTGCTCACCCGGCCTGTGACTGCACGTTTCTATCTCTGGCACCCGACCCCGTGCGGAGTCTCCACACCCAGCAGATCCCTGCGGTGCACTCCCGTGCCTCTCCTCCCGGGGGAAGAAGGTGAGTCTCCCCAGATCTGCCGCTTGTTGGGTCCCTGCTGGAGGAGCAGTGGCCCGACTGTGCCACGGATCACGGTTTATGGCAACCCTGAGCTGAGAGCCCGTGCCTCGGCTCCGTCTCTGCAGCCGGCTTCCCCGCTCCGATCCCTGGGAGCTCTGCCGCACTCAGGCACCCCCGGTCTTTCTGTGACCCCGAGGGTCCTGAGACCACACTGCCCCACGAGGGTTCCACCCCCCGCTTAGCCACCGGAGTGACGTCCCTCAGCGGAGCCAACTTCTCAAAGTTCCGATTTTGTGCTCCGCCGCTCTATCACTTGCCAGAAGCCGCCGACGGAGGGCCCCTCCCCCGCCGTCTATCCTCCCGAATATCGCCTCCGATTCACTTCTCTACATGTCCTACCTTCCAGAAAGTGGTTGCTTTTCTGTTCAGAGAGTTGTTGCTATTCTTTTCTTCGGTCTCCTGTTGAGTTCGTAGGTGTTCAGAATGGTTTGATCCCTATCCAGCTGAATTCCTGGGACCAGCCGAAATCCAGGTCTCCTACTCCTCCGCCGTCTTGCTCCGCCCCCCAGATTGGGAATTCTTATGGCAAAAACCTGAGGAGCTCGGTCTTGGCAGCTGACTAATGTGATTCAAGCCCTGATGGATTCTTTTAAAGTATGGATTTGAAGTTTGCTCACACTGCTGAGGCCACCTGCCACGTGGGCAGGGGTAGCTCAAAAATCAGCCAGCGGGGCTGGCTTTGGATTTAACACAGATCACAGAGGGTGGACTGAACATGGACTTTCTTATTCAAGTCCATCTTGCTCAATCCCGGTACTGGACCTGCTTCTCCTTACAAGTGAGTTTTTATACATTATGCACGTCAAAGATAAAAATCTATTTAAACTACTATTTAAAACACAATTGCTGAAGTTGCTCTGCTCATAAACTGATATAATTTCTCTCTTGTGCTAAACAAAAAGATGGCTTTTTGTTTAGCACAATTCAGTTTAATTAGGTGCTCAAGCAAGCACCCCTCCCTGTGCCCCCTCTTACCCCCTACCAAGGACGTTTGAGAAAGTGACGAGAAAGCAGTGAGAGCTAAACTCACTGATAGCAAATGAATGGAGACTCGGGGGCTTGGAGAAAGGAAGGGTTTTTAAAAAGTAAGTGAAATGGTGGCAAGGGTAGAAGATCTAGAGAAACACGGCTAGAAGGTCCCAGTGTCTGTGGTGGCTTAAGGACAACTAGAACAGAGATTTTTATATTCAGTGGTTTTGTTTTGGGTTTTTAAATCAGTTCTGACACTCTGTGGCCCCCTCAATGACCTCATTATAAAGATCATTATTCAAGAGAAAGAGTGTAGCACCGGTGGTTAGAAACGGGACTCTGGGTCAGGCTGCCCAGTGAGAGACCCAGCTGTGCCACTGGACACAGCTCGAACCTGGAATAAGTTCCTTGACTTCTTGAAGCCCCTGTTCCTTCACCTGGAAAATGAAAGGAATGGTATTTGCAAGGATTAAATGTATGAGGATTAAATGAGATCAGCTATATAAAGCACTCAGGATAGGGCTCGGCTCCCAGTAAAATGCTTAGTAAGTGGCAATGATGTAATGATGAAGATGATGGTGATGACAATGACCATGATAACACAGTGGTTCCAACTGGGTTATGTAGTATTTCATCTGCCAGTATGTAATATCAACCGAGAAACCACAGAAAGGAAGACCTAGTCAAATGCTGGACTTAGACAGATTAGTGTAGTGGTTCTCAAAGTATGGTCCCTTGCCCTTTGACGCATCAGCGTCACCTGGGAACTCGTTAGAAATGCAGGTCCTAAGCCCCCACGCCAGATCTGCTGAATCAGAAACTCTGGGTGTTGACCCAGTAATCTGTATTCGGACAAGGCTCCCAGATGATTCTGATGCATGCTTTAAATTTGACAGCTACTGGATTAGTGCATGCTGTTTTAGGGTCTTGCAAGAAAGGCACCACAGGGGCGCCTGGGTGGCTCAGTCGTTGAGCGTCTGCCTTCGGTTCAGGTCATGATCCCAGGGTCCTGGGATCGAGCCCCGCATCGGGCTCCCTGCTCGGCGGGGGGCCTGCTTCTCCCTCTCCCGCTCCGCCTGCTTGTGTTCCCTCTCTCGCTGTGTCTCTCTCTGTCATGTGAATAAATAAAATCTTAAAAAAAAAAAAAGGCACCACATTGCTGTTGATTATAAATAAATACATGGTGGAGTCAAAATGTACCCAGGTGTGACAAATAGGACTTCGGTTTTCTACAGCTGATCTCATCTTGCTGTGGCGTTCCCATTCCCAGGGGGGGAAGTCTTTTTCAGTTTACCTCATCAGTTTACTTTATCCATTCTGAGTTCACACTCCTGTTGGGGATGTTTTCTTTTTTTCTTCTTCTTCTCCCACCACCTCCTTCCTAAGAAGGGATCTGGTTGTGAGGGGGAGCTGAGGCAGCCTCGCGGGGCAGGGAGAGGTCTCCTCTGCACAGGTTGGGTGTCCTCCTCCTACTCTGGCTGTGGGTCCTCCTCCCGGCTCAAAGCCCTGACTCGGGGGGGGGGGGGGGGGGGGCGGGGCGCTCTGTGCTCTGGCTCCTCCCACTTGATCTTTTGGTGCCTGGTGCTGGAAACTGTGGTCCCTGGCACCCCTCCCCGGTGCAGCCTTCTCATCCCAGTCCTACTGCCTAGACCTTGGATGCTAGCGATTTGAACCACAGACCAGAGCCCAGACTGCTTAACCAGGGAGGAAGCAAGGGGAGAAATGCCATTAGTTCGAAAGGACAAAACACCAATTTATCCCGTAGCTATTTGCTATACTTTCTTCCTTCGTTCCTTCCTTCCTTATTTTTTTCTTTACTGAAAAGCCAAAAGGGAAGACATCTGTCTTGGAAATTGAGATTTAATAAAAGCAGGTAACACTCTGGGAGGCCCTGGTTGCTATAATTGCTTAAATATTCAATTCAAGATTCTTCCAAGAACTCAAGGTCTAGGTTGTATGACAAGACACATCAGGAATTAAATTTCTTTTTATTTTAGCTAGACCAAAAATTAAAGTCTCAGTAAATTTGGGCTTAATATAAACCAGACCTTTCCTATAATTGGAGGCTACAGTCTTGTTCTCTTCACTGCTTTCTAGAATATACGCTAGATTGAAAATTTTCATTTATTTAGCACTTCCTATAGGCGGTGAAAGCTTATAATGTAATATTTCATTTTTCTCAAGTCATGCTTCTGTTATACATGAGTTGTAAGCCCCGTAAGGACAATAATTCTAATCATCATAGCTGATAATAATTTGAGAGGTGACAGTGTAGCAAGTAGTTTTATCAGGCAGGGTGGACTACTTGTGCGGCAATTATAAATGATCTCAGAATCTCAGTGGCTTAACACAACACAAGTTTCCTGCTGGCTCAGTGTACTCGTCTGTTGGGATCACCGGGCAGCTTCTGCTCCATGCAGACTCCCAGGATCCAGACTGACAAAGGGACTTGTGCCCCCACACTCTTCCCAGCGGAGCAAAGGGGATGTGCCCGACTGCACAGTATCTCTTAAACCGGCTGCCCAGAAGTGACATCGCAGTTCTGGTCACATTCCATCGGCCAAAGCAAGTCACATGGCCATATTTAACTTTACATTGGCAAGGTACAATCCTATCATGTGCCTGGAAGGAGGAGAGACAGAAATATCTGGGGAGGAGCACTAATGGTTATACCAGACACTGTGTTAAGTTCTTGACTCCTGTGGTCTCTGTCTTTACAACTCCATGATGGAGGAACTGTATTAGACCCATCTTTTTAATAGTGTGAGAAGACAAGGTGTCACACTTTGTAAATTGCATGTGGAACAGGGTGTGAGACCAGATGTGTTGGATTCCAGTATCTGTGTTTATACCCAGAAAGCTAAACTGCTTCTTCAGGAAGAGTGACTTCACTTTTGTTGAGCTCCAGACTATTGAGGCACAAAGTTTAAGTGTTTTGTACACTTCATCTAATTTTATTTTATTTTAAAGTAGGCTCCACGCCCAGCATGGAGCCCAAAATGGGGACTTGAACTCACAACCCTGAGATCAAGAGTTGGACGCTTAACTGACTGAGCCACCCAGGCGCCCCACACTTTATCTCATTTAATCCTCACAACAACTTTGTGAGGTGGATTCACTTATCAGCCAATGCTAGGTGAAACCAAAGCTCAGAGAGGTTCTCGCAAGGAAACTTGACCCTTATCTAACTCCAAAGACAATTCCCTTAATCCCACTACAGTGTTTCTCAGTGTGAATGTTCTTCACAAGGCTATTCGGAGGCCAGCTCCTGGACCCTATTTGAGCTACTGATTCATCTTTCTGGGGAGGGCTTTGGGCATGACAGCTCTGGTGCTCACGAGAGTTTGAGATCTGTGAGCCTGTTGTCACTCTGATTGATGGCTGTCCCACTCTCCCTGGCTTAGCACCTTGCTTCTCTGGTGCTGACTCAGTAAGTCAAAAACAAACAACAAAACCCCAGCTCACCACCAGACCAAAAAAAAAGGTGATTATTCTTTGTCACTTGGCCAGCACTTACAGAAAAAGGTGAAAAAATGAATACATTCAGTACCAGGTTCCTGAGCAAAATCCTTGCCATCAACATTTTTTTAAGACGTAGGGCAATCAGGGAGGGGGAAAACATCAAAATTATTTCTCACTGAAATTAACTCCACAATTTAAGTCATAATTATAGAACCCATTTCTTACCTGAAGCAAAATCCAAAGACATTAAGATTCTGGGAGTGTAGACAGTAGGTCCCTTCCTCCCTCCAGAGCCCCTAGGGAAGCAGCTAGATTCTGATGCTCTGGACACAGGAAGGGCAGGTCCCCCATATACAGCTGTGAGGCTGAGTGGTGCACAGTGAGGTTGCCATCCACATAGCCCGTGTTGCACCTGCTATGAGGCAAGGTCACAGATAGGAGTCAAGGCACCTGATTTTGAGCCAGTCTCAAGTTTGTGTGGCTTGGACATGTCTCTTAACCTTTCTGGACCTTTAAAATGTCATGATTTTGCAAGGCACATTATATGGTGATTTTATTGATTATCTCATTTATTAAATACTTTATATGCCACGAGCCCTATTCTAAGTCATGTAAATGTCAAAATAACCCTATAAAGTAGGTACTATTCCTTTTTTTTTTTTCCCCCAGGAGGGAGACCACTTTGACTGCCTGCCCTGGACCGATGCCCAGTGTGGGTGGAGCAGGAGGAGTTAGGACCTGCCCTGGACAATAAGGTTGCCCTCAGCAGATGTGGGCCGTGTTGCCAAGGAAGGGCATCTTTATGCAGACAGCGCCAAGCAGGTCCATCCAGAGCGTGGGTGGAAGGAGAAGTCCACATAGGAATGGGGCAGACAGCTGAGGGAGGCCATGTAGAGGTCTGCAAAGTGCACAAGGCATCTTGAGAAATAGGTGGGCTTGTGGTAGGTGCGGAAGAGGCTCCCAAAGTGAGCATTGAACAGGGCCTTGGTGATGTACCTCAGCTCCTGCCTCTTATGAAGCAGGTACTATCCTTATCTCATTTTTACAGATGAGGAAACAGGCAGAGAAGTTAAATTATTTGTACAAGGCCACGCAGCTACTATGTTGTAGGGACAGGATTCAAAAGCAGGTAGTCTGGCTTCCTAGCTTCATTCTTCACCCTGTGTGCCATATACTCTGTCCTGTGGTACCTGAAGGCAGCAGGTATAAAAGTGGGCCTCTAGAATGAACTAGTCCAATTTACCCAGGCTGGCCAGACCACAGTCAGTGGTAGTTCTCAACTCTGGGTGATCTACTTTAAAAGAGGCATAGGCAAATTGGAGACATTTCAGAGAAGGCTGGTTAGTACAGTAAGGGGCTAGAGCCCTGTCATCAGTGATGAAGTCATACTTACTTGGTACCTGACTGTATAAAGTGCTTTACCTGGATTGTTTTATTTAAGCCTGTATAACGCCCCTATGGAATAAGTCTTTTTTTTTTTTTTTAAAGATTTTATTTATTTATTCATGAGAGAGAGAGAGAGGCAGAGGGAGAAGCAGGCTCCCAAGGAGCAGGGAGCCCGATGCGGGACTCGATCCCAGGACCCTGAGATCATGACCTGAGCCGAAGGCAGACGCTTAACCATCTGAGCCACCCAGGCGCCCTGGAATAAGTCTTAAAATTAGCCCCCTTTGATAGAGGGGTGTCTCAGTGGCACAGTCAGTTAAGTGGCCGACTCTTGGTTTTGGCTCAGGTCATGATCTCAGGGTCATCAGATCGAGCCCCGCATCGGGCTCCATGCTCAGTGCAGGGTCTGCTTCAGATTCTCTCTTCCTCTCCCACTGCCCCTCCTGCTCATGCTCTCTCCCTCTCTCTCAAATAAATAAATAAATAAATCTTCAAAAAAATTATCCCCATTTGATAGAAAAAGAAACTGAGGTACAGAGAGGTTGAATAATCTGCCCCCACACAGCTAATAAACATCAGGGTCAGAGTACGAACCCTAGCAGTGTGAATCCAGTCTGTAGTTTAAACCAGCGTGGTGCACAAATCACCAGGAGGTCTTGTTAAAACGCAGAGGCTGACTCAGTAGATCTGGGGTGAGTGTAAGATTCTGCATTTCTCATAGCTCCCAGGTGATACTGCTGGTCCGTGGGCCACACTTTGAGCAGAAAGGCTTCCAATCACTCTACTTGACTACCCCCAAAAGGAGTGGTGTTGGGAGGAATGAAGAGTGTCTGGCCCCCAGGCAGCTCAGCAGGGTGGAGTTGGAGAATATCATGGCTGTCCCCAAGTATTTAAAGGGCCTCCATGGGAAAAGCAAATCAGACTTGACTTATAGAGCCCCAAGGAACAGAATGACATGGACACGTCTCTATTTCCAGCCCTGACGTTTCCCCCGAGCTTCAGACTTCTGCATCTGCCTGCTGGGCCAGTCACTGGGTGTGTCCCTCAGGCAACTCAACCTCGAACATCCAAGTACACCCATTGTCTTTCCCCTAATTTCCACCGCAGTCACTCACATCAGGAACTTGGAACCATCCTAGACCACACTCAGTCACCCCAACATCCAGTCAGTCCTCAAGACCTGCCCAATTTACCTTCTATTTATTAGTTTTCAAAAGTTTAAAAAAATTGGGATATAACTGCCATATACCATTGTATTTGTTTAAGGTGTACAACATAATGATTTGACATGTATGTATTTTGTGAAGTGTTCACCACAATAGATTTAATTTCCAACCACATGAAATTACATATCTGTTCTCTTGTGATGAGAACTTTTAAGATCTGTTCTCTTATCAACTTACAAATATAACACACAGCAGTGTTAACTATTGTCACCATGCTATTCCTGACATCCCCAGGACTTAATTGACTTGTAGCTAGAAGTCTGCACGTTTTGATCACCTTCACCCATTTTGCTCACCGCTCCCCCGACATCTGGTGACCACCAATCTGTTCTCTGTGAGTTTGGGATTTTTTTTAAGATCCCACATATAAGTGAGAGCACATAGTATTTGTCTTTCTCTGACTTATTTCACTTAGGATAATGCCTTTAAGGTCCGTCCTACCTTCTGTTTCCTTAACGCATCTTCCTGGTGTTTTTAGGCCTCTGTCTACTGTTAGCATTACTATGTCTTGGCATTTCTTCCCTGGACTACTCTTCCAGCTTCCTCCTTAGCCTCCTGGCCTCCAGTCTGATCTTGACTCCTTCCTCCACACTTTGGCTGCCAGAATAATCTTTCGGAGGCCCACATCTCACCGTAGATCTCCTTGGTTTCACATCCATCTGGGGCTCTAAATGTCCTCAGGATAAAAACCAGGTCCTTAGAATGGCCATGACCCTTCTCAGCCTGAGCTCTGTGGACTTTTCCAGCCTCATTTTCTTCCATGTCCCATCTTGCACGCTAACCTCCAGTGACCCCCGGTGCTGAATGTTTTCCTCAATACCTCCCTAAGTTTCCCACTTGCAGGTGTCAGGCAGGCTGGTCCCACCTCCGGAGAGAGCTTCACCTGCCCACCCTTGTTCATCCAAGTCTCGGAGAGGCACTTCTCCCCCAGAAGCCTTTACTGTCCCTTTTCTGGGTTCCCAGGTATGTTCATTTTGACTTTTACCCTAACTACAGTGTCTTTGATATATTAGGCCCTAATATATTAAAATGCCTTGGGAATGTGTCTGTCTCTCTTTCTGGGGAGCACACGAACCAATGATAGGTGTATCCCCACCATCTTACACAAATATTTGTTGACGTCAGGTTGCTTGTTTAAAAGAAACTTGGAGCTGTCTTAGGCTTTCCTCCCACTTCGCACCTGCATGTAATCCAACAAGTCCTGTTGGTTCTCCCTTTACAATATATCCAGAATCCAATCACCTCTAACCCATTCGCTGGCTGACCGACTACAGCAGCCTCCCAACTGGTCTCGCTTCTCTCCCTCTCCTCCACCTTCTTTCTGTTCTCACGCAGCAGCCGGGTGATGCTTTGGAAACATCAGTCAGCTCACATCACTCCTCAGCTTGAAAGCCTCCAGTAGGTTCCCATTACACTTAGAATGAAATCCACGGTCCTTAGCATGGCCCTCAGGATCTCTACTGTCTGCCTTCACTGTCTTCCCTGACCTTGCTCTCCTGCCTTTCTCTCCCATACTCACCACCCTCCACCATTTCTGCCTTCACACTGTCACTCAGATATGCCAGGTGGGCCTCTGCTTCAGGACTTCACCCTTGATGCCCCTCCGTCTGGAATGTTCTTCCCTCAGATATTCATAGGGTGCCCTCACTCCAGGTAGGCCTCAAGGTCACCTCTTCAAGGTGGCCTTTCTTGACCAAACTTTTTTTAAATCATACTCTTCTCTGGGTGCATGGGTAGTCAGTTGGTTAAGCATCTGACTCTTGATTTCAGCTCAGGTCATGATCTCAGGGTTGTGGGATCGAGCCCCAGGTCGGGCTCTGGGCAGATTCTGCTTGAGAGTCTCTCTACCTCTCCCTCTGCCCCTCTTCCCACTCGTGCTCTCTCTCTCTTTTTCAAATAATAAAATCTTTTAAAAAAATAAATTGTACTCTTCTCACTCTCACTTCCCTTACCTTATTATCTTTATAGCACTTAGTACTATCCTTATGAGTGTATATATATGTATATATAATATGTATGTGTATAAAATATACATATATATATAGTCATAATTGTGCATCTCCCTCACCAGAATCTAAACTCCTTGGGAATAAGGACTTTATTTGTCTTGTTCTCTGTTGTATTCCAGGATCTAGAATAATGTATGGTTCATAGTAGGCACTTGATGAAGACTTCATGAATATTTCCTGAGTAAGGCCAGTGAGTGGCAACTCCAGGGAGACACTTTTCAGTTCATTAGAAGGAAAGACTTCCTGTCATTGGTACCTGAAGGTGGAAAGAACTAGCTCTGGATGGGATAAATCCCCTGTCATGGAGGGACATTTAATTTATGGAAAAGCTGAACAACAGTTGTCTCATGGGCATGCATACAGGAGGCTTTGAGCAGCTAGGGAACTGGATGAGATGGTCTCTAATGCCCCTCAAGGCTTTGGCTGTATTCAGTTTCATGCACCTGCACATGATCCTCCAGAAACCCCGGTGGGAACCCTTGAACTTGGTTGAAGGAGCCTGGATAGCAAAAAAACCTCACAGTTAAATGCTTTTCAACATAAAACTTATTTTTTCAGTTTTCCAGGGAAATATATGGTCATTCAAAAAATTCAGAAAGAAGGAGAAGAAGAAAGCACACACACATAATCCCACCAGAGATGATCACTGTTAATATTTTGAGGCATTTTTTTTCTTGGTTTTTAATATACTTTTTGCTGTTACTATATATAGTTATATATTTTACATACACATTTATTACTTATCTATTACTGCATAAGAAATCACACCAAAACTCAGTGCCCTAAAATGGCAGTAGTCATTTTATCATCTGTGGGTCAGGAATTCAGGAGTGGCTCAGCTGGGAGTTTTGGCTGGGGTGGTTCATGTGACTGCAGTTGGGCTGGGCTGGGGCGAGACTCCTCTCAGTGGCTTCTATACTCGAGTCTGGTGCCTGGGCTTGAATATCCAAGTAGCTGGGACTCCTCAGCTATCTTTCTTTCTCTTGGTGGTCTGGCCGCACATCTTCCCAGCATGGGCTTTGGGGACATGGTGGACATCCATATGGCGGCTCAAGATTCCAAAGCCACTGGTCTCAAGACAGAGAACAAGGCAGGAGTCTTCTATGAGCTAGCCTTGGAAGTCAATGACGGCCTTTCTGTCACTTTTATTGGTAAAGGTAGTTACTAAGCTCCACCGAGGAAGGAGGGTCAGTGTCATGTTGAGAGAAAAGTTCTGTTCATCTATCATCTATCTGGCCATCCATCCATCTATTACCCCCCACCCCTACCACCTCTCTTTTTCTCTCCCTCCAGCTTTGGAAAATCCAATGCACCATAAGTTATAATCATAAAATGTTTCATCCTATCTTTTAAAAAATTTATTGTAGGGGTGCCTGGGTGGCTCAGTCAAGCATCTACCTTCAGCTTAGGTCATGATCTCAGGGTCCTGGGATCGAGTCCTGCATCAGGTTCCCTGCTCAGCGGGGAGTCTGCTTCTCCCTCTCCCTCTGCTTCCCTCTCCTCCTACTAGTGCTCTCTCTCTCTCTGTCATGTTCACTCTCACTCTCTCTCTCAAATAAATAAATACAATCTTTAAAAAAAATCTTTAAAAAATTTATTGTAATATAAGCCTTGCCTCAATTTTTACACCCTTTAAATATTTTAATTGATAATATTTTGTTCTAATTAATTTTACCTGGTTTTGGACCTATGTTTAGCTTCTAGTTTTTTCCCTATTATAAATAATGGTACAGTGGTAAAATGAACATATTTATTAATTATAAAGCTTTTTCCCTCTTTATTTCAAGAATTGGGGATATGGAACTATTCTATGAAATTACTGGTTTAAGGAATATGAACGTTACAAATATGTTTCTCCTAGGGGCGCCTGGGTGGCTCAGTCGTTAAGCGTCTGCCTTTGGCTCAGGTCATGATCCCGGGGTCCTGGGATAGAGCCCCGCATAGGGCTTCCTGCTCAGCGGGAAGCCTGCTTCTCCCTCTCCCACTCCCCCTGCTTGTGTTCCCTCTCTCACTGTGTCTCTCTCTGTCAAATAAATAAATAAAATCTTTAAAAAAAAAATGTTTCTCCTAAATAGGATAGAAATGTTTCTTTTAATATCTTCACTACGTACTACCAAATTGCTTTCCAAAAGTGTCGTACCTACCAATTTATATTCCTGTTACAATGCATGCAAGTGTCTTTTCACCTAACCTTAGAAATTACCATTAGGAACTACCATTAAAATAAAATTGTTGCTAATTCAATAGGCCAAAAGGTATCTTTCTGTACATTTCTTGAATTACTAATAGGAGTGAGCATGTTTGCCTCTGTTTGATAACCTCCAACATTTGAACATTCTCTCTCTCTCTTTTTAAAGATTTTATTTATTTATTTGCCAGAGAGAAAGCGCGCACGAGAGAGTGAGAATACAAGCAGGGAGAGTGGCAGGCAGAGGGAGAAGCAGTCTCCCTGCTGAGCAAGGAGCCTGATGTAGGATTCAATCCCAGGACCCTGGGATCATGACCTGAACCAAAGGCAGATGCTTAACCAACTGAGCCACCCAGGTGCCCTGAACATTCTCTTTTAAAGAAACATTTGCTAATTGAAAACATAAAGCATTCACGAAAGTAGAGAGAATACTCTGGTGAATCTCCAAGTGCCCACCACCCAGCTTCATGACATCCAACCCATGGATGGATAGATTTCATCTATAACCTGCTTACTCTGCCTCTCGCATTAGATTAAGGAAATCTCAGACATCACATCACTTCTCCCATAAATATTTCATTATGTATCTGTAAAAGATAAACATTTTTATGAAACATAACATAAAATCACTACAACACCTATACTCTTCTTTAATATTAAATATCCAGTCAATGTTTGTTTTCTTACTTGCTTTGTAATGTTGTTATTTTTTTGTAATTAGTTTGTTTGAAAGAGAATCTAAAGGTCTGTAAATGGAATTTTCTTGATGTGTATCTTAAGCCTCTTTTTAAATCTACAGATTTATCCTCCCTTCTTTTAGTTTTTGTGATTTATTTTTTTAAGGAAACCAGGTCACTTGTCATCTATAATTTCCATTTCCTGGATCTTGCTGATTGCATCCCTTCATTGCTCAACACGTTCCTCTGTCCCATGTATTTTCTGTGAATTAGTAGTTATATCTAGAGAACTGGTCTGATTCTGGTTTGAGTTATGGCAAAAAGTAACTTACAGATGACATTGTGTATTTCCATTAGGAGCCTTGATATCTAGTTGACTCTTTAAGGTGATGATAACTGCTATTGATGACCATTGCCTAGGACCACTGTATTTTTATGGGCCTTGCAAATAAGTGATTTTTTAAAAATTATTTCATCCCTTCTTTATTAGATGGAATATATCCATAAAGAGAAACTTTTCCTCATCAACTATTTGGTTATCGTGAGATGTGTCTTTCCTTTTACTTCCCAAATTTTGGAATGATGAGCTGGTATATGAGTTTGCTGGGGCTTCCACAAAAAGTACCATGGATTGGGTGACTTAAACAACAGAAATTAACTTTCTCATCGTTCTGGAAGCTAAAGTCCAAGATCAATGTATTGGCAGGGCTGCTTTCTGCTAAGGCCTCTCTCTGGGGCTTATAGATGGCATTTTCCCCCTGGATCTTCACGTGGTCTCCCCTGTGTATTGTGTCTGTGTCCTAATCTCATCTTCTCCGAAGGATATGAGTTATACTGGAGTAGGATTCACCCCCAGCGACCTCCTTTAACCTTGATAACCTCTTTAAAGTCCCTTTCTCCAAATTCAGTCACAGTCTGAGATGGGGGGGGGTTAGAACTTCAACATGAAATTTAGGGGGACACAGTTTAGCCCATAACAGTTGATTTCCTCACATTCTCCAAAGATAACCAGTGAGGGATTTCTTCCCCCTTAGTATCATTATGAACTTATGGATTTTAATATATTTGATATATTTTAACCTATCATAGTTTTTATTCTTGTTGATGCTTAAATTGTCCCATCTTTGACTAGTGGGAGATTCTTAAAGTTGGCTTCTGCATCTTTTAGACATGGCACGGTTGTTTTTTGATAGATTTCTTGCTTTCTGGAATTACAAAATGTTCCAGGCTCATCTATATATTTCTTCCTCAGACATAGAATCAGCCATTTCTCCATGTAGACTTGTTCCTTTTTCCTGGGAAATGATGATTAGAGCCCACAATAGAGGTGTGAGGGGTGCTCAATACCACTGGGTTGGTTATGACATATTCATATTTTTTAAAGTAAAATGCAAAAATATTGATGGGAGATAATGATACAGTAATCACAAAACTCAAACTCCTAGCACGGGTGGAAGATAGTCTCTTACTTACAGCAGACCCACTTCACGGATTCATACTTTCATTGCTGGGAATTTCATTTAGACTTACATATATGAGCCAAGTGATCACTGTAGGTAGTGTACCTACAGTGTGCAGAGAACCCAAAGATGAGTAAGACATGGTTCCCCCACCTCAATTTGTCTTCCATATAGTGGGTGCACCCACATCGCATTGTTTTCATGGGTAACAATTCAGTAACATTCAGGTACTTCAATATAGGTCTAACATTTATTGGGCACCTCAAACCCTGGTTCTGCGAATTACTCACAGGTTTAAATGAATTAATCCATATCAAGGACTCAGCCCAGTGCCTTGTTCATGGTAGGGCTCCGTAAGTGTCAGCATTTGCTGGTTAACTGCCTGTTTGCACCCCCATCTGTCCCTGCCCTTCCCCTGCTCTGCTCTTCATTTGAGGGAGCTACATTTCCTGGGCTCCCTGACCCT
The DNA here is from genome assembly GCF_964656455.1 of Halichoerus grypus. NCBI lineage: Eukaryota > Metazoa > Chordata > Mammalia > Carnivora > Phocidae > Halichoerus > Halichoerus grypus. The sequence goes on from NC_135717.1 coordinate 163,978,864, forward strand.
CTAGCTCCTAGGGAGCTTCAGCCATGGGAAGTTCTGGTGGAAAACTAGGAAGCAGGATTTGGGGAAAGGCCAGAGTCTTTCTTCCCCTTTCTTCTGCATCCTGTGACATCTCCTCCCTGGCTCCAGCTCAGACCCTGCTATGATTTCAGCTCCTGCAGGACAGCCTCCTGCTGTCCTTCCCATCCTCACAGCCATCTCACAGCCACTTTATGGGCACCTGTTTGGTGTCTCAGCTCTATTGTCTCCTGTATTTATTACCTATTCCTGTATTAAATTCCTTTTGATTGAAAGACCCAGAGTGGTCTGTGTTTCCTGGCTGGAAGGGTTAACCACTAGTATTAATATCACGATCTCATTTAACTAATAACTCTATCAGGCAGATGTTATTATTATCCTCATTTTATGGACGAGGAGCCTGAGGCAGAGGAAGGTTAAAATGCCTTGTCTCTGGTCACAGACTTAGTCAGTGGTGGAGCTGGGACAGGAGCCCAGATGTGTCTGTCTTCAGCCTGGATCCTGATGCGCACAATCAGGTGAGACAACCATCTGCCCCACTCGCTGAGCTTCAAGAAGCACATTCTGTCTCCAGTTCCTAAGCAGAGGAGGGGCGCCTCTTCATATCCTGGGGTTATTTTCCCTGTGGGAGTATTTTGGGCCATTTTCTCACAAAACTCCTCTCTTTGGGAACTCCAGAAAGAATAAAATGTCTGTGGTTCCTTTCTGCATTGTCCTGTTTTAGTGATTTATTGATAATTTAGAAGGCTTTACCGTCTAATGTGCCGGCATATAATGGACAGTTGATTAAGTGCAGGGTTTGTGGTCAAGTCTATAAAACATGGAGTATCGGCCCTCGGAAAGAATGTAACTCCACGTGATAAGACTGTTTCTCTGGTGTAGCCAGAGTGAAGTGACTTTTCTAAAAAGCCATCCATAAGAGTCCTCGGAATCCCCACATTATAAAAGATGCTCAAAATTTAGAACAGCTACCTTTGAGTGGGATGAAAAGTGAGAGAAAGCTTTACAAAGTGGAAAATTACTATTGTTCCCTAGAGCCTTATATGAGAAATGGAACATCAGATTAATCTCACACATGAAATACAATAAAAACCCCTGTCGGGGCGCCTGGGTGGCTCAGTTGGTTAAGCGTCTGCCTTCGGCTCAGGGTCCTGGGATCGAGTCCCGCGTTGGGCTCCCTGCTCAGCAGGAAGCCTGCTTCTCCCCCTCCCCCTGCTTGTGTTCTTTCTCTCACTGTGTCTCTCTCTGTCAAATAAATAAATAAAATCTTTTAAAAAAAATAAAATAAATAAAAGAAAAGAAAAGAAAAGAAAAACCCCTGTCATCCCAGAACAGCATTAAACATGAACACCGATGAAAGATTACTTCGGTTCAGAGAATTGGCGGGGGTGGGGGGGGAGCTTTTCCCTTATAATGGATTTCATCGTTATTACCAAGAAGATATTTTACCTTTTTAATCATGAAGCCACTCTTGGATTTTGCCAGTTAGGCGAGAGCCTGTGTCCCCCTTGGCCAGTCTGGTTGAGCCGGTTATATAACAGGGTTGCTGGGTTTGTGGGTTCTGGCTTCCTAGGCCCCAGCTGTGAGAATCATTTCTGTCTAGCACCTTGGGTGATTTGAAGATTGGTAACATATTCCCCAGTTTGGTGTTTCTACTGTAAACAATACTGAAATGAGATTCTTCAGTGAGGACTTTTGTGAAATGGGATAGTTTCAACAGAATGCTAGAGAAAGACATCCTTCAAGCTCAGCTCCCTGCCCCAGGAAACCAGCAGATCCTTTCTTTATGGTCTTCTCTGGTTTCTCAATTCCAAACATCCTCCATCCACAATTACGCCAAAGCTGATGAGGCTCAAGGACACACCTAGGTGGTAAGTTTAGAGAAATCACCCTGCAGTTTTAATTCCTTAGTAATTTCTTTCCTGACCACTGTTCATGAGGGCAAGACACTAGCCAATTCACTTCCATTCAGAGAGAGCTCCCCTTCTAAGTCTGTTGAATTCTTTTCTGTGGGAATTCCAAAGGACCAAATCAAAACCAGTTCAAGCCCCAGATGAGTCTCCTTAAATCCCAAACTCACCAAACTAGAATCATGAGGCTGGGCGTGGTGTGCAAGCCTATGCAGGCATGAGGTCTAAGAGGCGGGCTGTGTTGACCTTTCAGATTCTCTGCCTCCTTATCAATAATGCAAACAGCAGGCCTCACAGCAGAGAACTCCTAGGGATCAGGATACATCTCCACTGTTCCAGAGAATAAATATGGAGAGGGGCCAGCATGTATCCAGAGAGCAGGCTGCAGCCAGCTCCTTGACCAAGGTCCCAGGCCCACCCGGACAAGAGCCGAGGAATAATTAGTGGGGAGCAGAAAGAAATTATCATCTGTTTGCACATTTCACAGTATGACACCATATCAATTTTTAGCATGAAGCAGAGAAATTTTCCAACTTATGATCATCAAATTCAGAAGAGAAGAGTTTTCAGGCTTCCAGTTTCTAGTGTCATCATACCCAGTGAGCCAAATTCTTTTTTTTTTAAGATTTATTTATTTATTTGAGAGAGAGGGCGAGCATAAGCTGGGGGAGGGGCAAAGGGAGAGGGAGAGAGAGAGAATCTCCAGCAGACTCCCTGCTGAGTGCAGACCCTGATATTTTTTGGGGGGCGCTCAATCCCAGGACCCTGAGATCATGACCTGAGCCTAAATCAAGAGCCAGTTACTCAACCAACTAAGCCACCCAGGCATCCCCCCAGCGAGAAGAATTCTTGAGGCCATTGTGGAAATAAGACTTTACTGGAATAGTCAGTATTTACAGTTAATAACTGTAAATCTCCTCTTTTCAAGAGATAAATTCAGAATGAATTAGAATCTTCTAGTACAAATTCTAAACACCCAGGATATGGATTCTCATTGGCTCACCATGAGTCACATATTCATAGTCGGCCAGTAAACATTGGGTACTGTGACAGAGGCCTCATAAGAATATACATGGTTGCCTGGAGGTCATTGCTGTGGGTGAAGAGGCAAACTAGGGTCCTTATGAGCTGAGCAGAAGCTTCAAATAGCATATACTATGAATGTCTTGCAAAGAAAGGTCTGAGTAGCAATTCCTGTTCTTAAAATAGAAGGTCCCTACTCTAACACTACACTCCTCTTTAAATTCTCCACTTTCTGATTTAATTGTACTTTCAAAATTCAGGACATCTACTGTAGATGGTCACAGTGCTAAGGATCCCAGATCTTAGTTTTTGAATTTTGCAACATAGCTGCACATTTCTCTACATTTGTCGCTAGGCTCAATATTAGCTAGATCCACCAGAATGATAGCCACATTAGATGAATCACCAAACTGTAACGCATAGTTACTGAGATAGTCCAGACATTTTCAATCTCTCATCCTTTGTTCTTATTGTCTTCTCAGCCTGGAATAGCCTTACATAATCCAGCTATTGAAATCCTGTTCTTTATCCCTTATGGCACAATTCAAATGACAATTCCCCCCTGAAGTCTCCCTTGATCCTCTCAAGTTTAGAGTTGCCAGGTTTAGCAAATCAAAATACAGGATATTGAGTTAAACTTGAATTTCAGATACACAAGAATGATTTATAATGCAAGCATGTCTCAAATATTTCATTGGACATACTTAAAATTCATTTGTTGTTTATCTGAAAATAAAATTTAATTGGATATTCTGTATTTTTATTCTGTATTTTTTAATTTTATTTTTTTAATTCAATTAATTAACATAGAGTGTATTATTAGTTTCAGAGGTAGAGTTCAGGGATTCATCAGTTGCATGTAACACCCAGTGCTCATTACATCACATGCCTGCCTTAATGCCCATCACCTGGTTACCTCCTCCCCCCCCACCCACTTCCCCTCCAACAATCTTCAGTTTGTTTCCTAGAGTTAAGAGTCTCCCATGGCTTGTCTCCCTCTCTGCTTTCATCTTATTTTATTTTTCCCTCCCTTCCCCTGTGATCCTCTGATTTGTTTCTTATATTCCACATATGAGTGAAACCATATGGTAATTGTCTTTCTCTGATTGACATATTTCACTCAGCATAATACCTTCCAGTTCCATCCATGTTGATATAAATAGTAAGTATTCATCCTTTCTGATGGCTCAGTAGTATTCCATTATGTATGTATACCACATCTTCTTTATCCATTCATCTGTGGATGGACTTCTGGGCTCTTTCCATAGTTCGGCTATTGTGGACATGGTTGCTATGAACATTGAGGTGCAGGTGCCCCTTCAGATCACTACATTTGTATCCTTTGGGTGAATACCCAGTAGTGCAATTGCTGGGTTGTAGGGTAGCTCTATTTTCAACTTTTTTTTAAAAAAAAGATTTTATTTATTTATTTATTTGACAGAGAGAGACACAGCGAGAGAGGGAACACAAGCAGGGGGAGTGGGAGAAGCAGGCTTCCCGCAGAGCAGAGAGCCCGATGCAGGGCTCCATCCCAGGACCCTGGGATCATGACCTGAGCTGAAGGCAGACGCTTAATGACTGAGCCACCCAGGCACCCCTATTTTCAACTTTTTGAGGAACCTCCATACTGTTTTCCAGAGTGGCAGCACCAGCTTGCATTCCCACCAACAGGGTAGGAGGGTTCCCCTTTCTCCACATCCTCGCCAACATCTGTTGTTTCCTGACTTGTTAATTTTAGCCATTCTGATTGCTGTGAGGTGGTATCTCATTGAGGTTTGGATTTGGATTTCCCTGATGCCGAGTGATGTTGAGCATTTTTTCATGAGTCTGTTGGCCATTTGGATGTCTTCTTTGGAAAAATATCTGTTCATGTCGTCTGCCCATTTCTTGACTGGGTTATTTAAATGTTCTTTGGGTGTTAAGTTTAATAAATTCTTTATAGATTTTGGATACTAGCCCTTTATCTGATAAGATGTTTGCGAATACCTTCTCCCATTCGTCTTTCAGTTTTGTCAACTGTTTCCTTTGCTGTGCAAAGGCTTTTTATCTTGATGAAGTCCCAATAGTTCATTTTTGCCCTTGCTTCCCTTCCCTCCCTTCCCTTGGCGATGTTTCTAGGAAGAAGTTGCTGCAGCTGAGGTCGAAGAGGTTGCTGCCTGTGTTCTCTTTTAGGATTTTGATGGACTCCTGTCTCACATTTAGGTCTTTCAACCATTTGGAGTCTGTTTTTGTGTGTGGTGTAAGGAAATGGTCCAGTTTCATTCTTCTGCATGTGGCTGTCCAATTTTCCCAACACCATTTGTTGAAGAGACTGTCTTTTTTCCATTGGACATTCTTTCCTGCTTTGTCAAAGATAAGTTGACCATAGAGTTGAGGGTCCATTTCTGGACTCTCTATTCTGTTCCATTGATCTATGTGTCTGTTTTTGTGCCAGTACCATACTGTCTTGATGATGACAGCTTTGTAATAGAGCTTGAAGTCCAGAATTGTGATGCCACCAGTTTAATTGGCTGATATAATTGGCTGCTCCCATGTTAGGGGCATAGATATTTACAATTGTTAGATCTTCTTGTTAGATAGACCCCCTTAAGTATGATATACTGTCCTTCCTCATCTCTTATTATAGTCTTTGGTTTAAAATCTAATTTGTCTGATATAAGGATTGCCACCCCAGCTTTCTTTTGGTGTCCATTAGCATGGTAAATGGTTTTCCACCCCCTCACTTTTAACCTGGGGGTGTCTTTGGGTCTAAAATGAGTCTCTTGCAGATAGCATATCGATGGGTCTTGTTTTTTTATCCAATCTGATACCTGTGTCTTTTGACTGGGGCATTTAGCCCTTTTATATTCCGGGTAACTACTGAAAGATATGAATTTAGTGCCATTGTATTGCCTGTAAGGTGACTGTTACTGTATATTGTCTGTGTTCCTTTCTGGTCTATGTTGCTTTTAGGTTCTCTCTTTGCTTAGAGGACCCCTTTCAATATTTCTTGTAGGGCTGGTTTCGTGTTTGCAAATTCCTTTAGTTTTTGTTTGTCCTGGAAGCTTTTTATCTTTCCTTCTATTTTCAATGACAGCCTAAATGGATATAGTATTCTTCGCTGCATATTTTTCTTGTTTAGTGCTCTGAATATATCATGCCAGTCCTTTCTGGCCTACCAGGTCTCTGTGGATAGGTCTGTTGCCAATCTAATGTTTCTACCATTGTAGGTTACAGATCTCTTCTCCCGAGCTGCTTTCAGGATTTTCTCTTTGTCTCTGAGACTCGTAAGTTTTAGTATTGGATGTTGGGGTGTTGACCTATTTTTATTGATTTTGAGAGGGGTTCTCTGTGCCTCCTGGATTTTGATGCCTGTTTCCTTCCCCAAATTAGGGAAGTTCTCTGCTATAATTTGCTCCAATATACCTTCTGCCCCTCTCTCTCTTTCTTCTTCTTCTGGGATCCCAATTATTCTAATGTTGTTTCGTCTTATGGTATTGCTTATCTCTCGAATTCTGCCCTCGTGATCCAGTAGTTGTTTATCTCTCTTTTTCTCAGCTTCTTTATTTTCCATCATTTGGTCTTCTATATCACTGATTCTCTCTTCTGCCTCATTTATCCTAGCAGCACCCCCATTTTTGATTGCACCTCATTAATAGCCTTTTTGATTTTGACTTGGTTAGATTTTAGTTCTTTTATTTCTCCAGAAAGGGTTTCTCTAATAACTTCCATGCTTTTTTCAAGCCCAGCTAGTATCTTTAAAGTCATGAATCTGAACTCTAGATCCGACATCGTACTAATGTCCGTATTGAGTAGGTCCCTGGCAGTCAGTACTACCTCTTGTTCTTTTTGTTGAGGTGATTTTTTCCACCTTGTCATTTTGTCCAGAGGAGAATAGGTGAATGAGAGAACAAAATGCTAACAGGGTAACAACGTCCCCAGAAAATGTACTTTAAACAAATCAGAAAAAACCTGAAGCCGGGGGAAAAGAAAGGGAAAGAAAGATAAAAGAAAAAGAAAAAAAAAAGAAAAAGAAAAAGATAAAAACAAACAAAACCAGAACAAAACAAAAAAAACAGAATATGATCAAATATGATCAGGCTGGTGCATAGATCAGTGCCACACACTAGATTTTGGGTGTATTTTGGTCTGTTAGAAGAAAGTGCCTCCCAAAATTTTAAAGAAAGAAAAACTTATATATGTACAAAAATAAGGGTTGATATGATGAAGGGATGGAATATGACTGTAAAGATGAAAATTATAAAAAATTTAAAAAAGGAATTGATAAGAAGTTGTTTGAAAAAAGAAAGAAGAGGATTTAAAAAAAGCGGAGAGAATGTGATCAGGCAGGAGACTAGAACAAAGTCATACACTAGAGATTTAGGGTATATTTTGGTCTGTTAGAAGAAACTCTATCTCAAAATTTTAAAGAGAGAACAACTTATATATATATATGCCAAAAATAAGGGTAACTACTATGAAGGGGTAGAATATGACTCTAAAAATGAAAAATAAAAATGTTTTTTAAAAAAGGGATTGATAAGATGTTGGTTGAAAAAGGGAAAAAGAAAAATTAAAAAAAAAAGTAGTTAAAAAAAAATTAACTTTGAAAGACTAAAGAATCATGGTAAAAAAGCCATGAATTCTATGTGCAGTATTCCCCTAGCACTGGAGTTCTGCCGTTCTCATTGATGGGTAAACTTGGTCTTGGCCGGCTGTTCTCGCTGATCTTCTGGGGGAGGGGCCTGTTGCCGTGGTTCCCAAATGTCTTTGCCGGAGGCAGAATTGCCCCGCCCTTGCCCGGTCCGGGCTAAGTAATCTGCTCGGGTTTGCTCTCGGGAGCTTTTGTTCCCTGCAAGCTTTCCGTACAGCTTTGGAGGCCGAGAGTGAAAATGGCGGCCTCCCAATCTCCGCCCCGGAGGAGCCGAGAACTCGGGGCCCCGCTCCTCAGTGCGCCCCCAGAGAAAAGCAGTCAGTCACTCCCGTGTCCCCGGTCTCCCGCCGCACTCCGTGCTCACCCGGCCTGTGACCGAGCGTTTCTATCTCTGGCACCCGACCCCGTGTGGAGTCTCCAAACCCAGCAGATCCCCGCGGTGTGCTCCCGCGCCTCTCCTCCCAGGGGAAGAAGGTGAGTCTCCCCGGATCTGCCGCTTGTTGGGTCCCTGCTGGAGGAGCAGTGGCCCGACTGTGCCGCGGATCACGGTTTATGGCAACCCCGAGCTGAGAGCCCGCGCCTCGGCTCCTCTCTGCAGCCGGCTTCCCTGCTCCGATACCTGGGAGCTCTGCCGCACTCAGGCACCCCCGGTCTTTCTGTGACCCTGACAGTCCTGAGACCACGCTGTCCCGCGAGGTTTCCACCCCCCACTTAGCCACTGGAGCGACGTCCCTCAGCGGAGCTGACTTCTAAAAGTTCCAATTTTGTGCTCCGCGGCTCTATCACTTGCCAGAAGCGGCTGACGGAGGCCCCCTCCCCCGCCGTCTATCCTCCCGAATATCGCCTTGGATTCACTTCTCCACACGTCCTACCTTCCAGGAAGTGGTCGCTTTTCTGTTCACAGTTGTTGCTATTCTTTTCTTCGATCTCCTGTTGAGTTTGTAGGTGTTCAGAATGGTTTGATCCCTATCCAGCTGAATTCCTGAGACCAGACGAAATCCAGGTCTTCTACTCCTCCGCCATCTTGCTCCACCCCTAAGACTATATTTTTTTAGACCAGTTTTAGGTTTACCATAAAATCAAGAGTAAAGTACAGAGATTTTCCATGTATATTCTGCCTTCACACAAGTATACTGTCCCCCATTATCAACATCACTCACCAGAACAGTACATTTTTCGTCAAGGATGAACCTCAGGCCCCATGTTGAGCTCTGTGTTCAGCAGGGAGTCTGCTGGAGATTCTCTCTCTTCATCTCCCTCTGCCCTTCCCCACTCCCTCCTCAAATAATAGATCTTTTTAAAAAAATCCTCTGTGCTCTGCCTATTCATCCATCTCCTCCACTCTCCCCCCCAGCAACCACTGATCTTTTTACTATCTCCATAGTTTTGCCTTTTCCAGAATGTTATATGGTTGGAATCATATAGTATGTAGCCTTTTCAGATCTTTCACTTAGTAATGTGCATTCAAGATTCTCTCATGTTTCTCATGGCTGGATGGATCATTTCTTTTTAGCACTGAGTAATATTCTATAGTCTAGATATACTACAGTTTATCCATTCACTTGGTAAAGGACCTCTTGGTTGCTTCCAAGTTTTGGCAATTATTTATAAAGGTTCTATAAACAACTATATACAGGTTTTTGTGTGTACATACATTTTCAATTTAGATAAATTCCAAGTAGTGAGATTGTTGCAGCATATGGTAAGAGTGTATTTAATTTTGTAAAAAAACCCACCAAACTGTCTTCCAAGGTGGCTGTACCATCTTGCATTCCCACCAGCAATGTATGAGAGTTCTTATTGCTCCACATCCTCACCAGAATTTGGTGCTGTCATCAGTATTCTGGATTTTGGCCATTCTAATAGGTATGTTGTAGTATCTCATTGTTTTAATTTGTATTTCTCTGATGACATATGATGTGAAGCATCTTTTCATGTGCTTATATGCCATCTGTCTATATTTTTTGGTGAGGTGTCTGTTAAGGTCTTAGACTCATTCTTTAATCAGGTTGTTTGTTTGCTTACTGTTGAGTTTTAAGAGTTCTTTGTATGTTTTGGATAATAGTCCTTTATCAGATGTATCTTTTGCATATATTTTCTCCAAGTCTGTGGCTTATCTTCTGATTCTCCTGAGATTGTGTTATAGAGCAGAAGTTTTTAATTTTAATGAAGTCCAACTGATCAATTATTTCTTTCATGGATCATGTCTTTGGTGTTGTATCTAAAAAATGCATCACCACACCCAATGTCCTCTAGGTTTTTTCCTATGTTATCTTCTAGGAATTATATATTTTTGCATTTTACATTTAGGTCTGTGATCCACTTTGAGTTATTTTTTTTGTGAAGGGTGTAAGGTCTATATCTACATTCACTGTTTTACAATGTGGATGTCTAGTTGTTCCAGCATCTTTTTTGAAAAGATTGTCTTTACTCCACTGGATTGCTTTTGTTCCTTTGTCAAAGATCAGTTGACTATATTTATGGGGATCTATTTCTTGGTTCTCTATTTTGTTGCATTGATCTATTTGTCCATTCTTTCTCCAATACCAGACTGTCTTGATTACTCAAGCTTTACAGTAAGTCTTGAAGTCTGGTAGCATCAATCCTCCAATTTTGTTTTTCTCCTTTAATTTTATGTTGGTTATTCTGGATCTTTTGCCTCTCCACAACAAACTTCAGTTTGTTGATATCCATAAATTAACTTGCTGGTATTTTTATTTGGATTGCACTGTATCTATAGATCAAGTTTTTTTCTTTCAATTTTTAAATTAAATTCAACTAGCCAACATATAGTACATCATTTGTTTCTGATGTAGTGTTCAATGGTTCATTAGTTGTGTACAGCACCCAGTGTTCTTCACATCACATGCCGTCCTTAATGCTCATCACCCAGTTACCCCATCCCCCCATCCACCTCCCTTTCCTCAACCCTCAGTTTGTTTCCCAGAGTCAGGAGTCTCTCATGGTTTTTCTCCATCTCTGATTTTTTCCCATTCAATTTTCCCTCCCTTCCCTTATGATCCTCTGCACTGTTTCTTGTATTCTACATATGAGTGAAACCCTATGATAATTGTCTTTCTCTGACTGACTTATTTCATTTAGCATAATTCCCTCCAGTTCCATCCATGTTGATGTAAATGGTAGGTATTCATCCTTTCTGATGGCTGAGTAATATCCCATTGTGTATATAAACCACATTTTCTTTATCCATTCATCTGTTGAAGGACATCTCGGCTCCTTCCACAGTTTGGCTATTGTGGACATTGCTGCTATGAACATTGGGGTGCAAGTGCCCCTTCGTTTCACTGCATCTGTATCTTTGGGGTAAATACCCAGTAGTGCAATTGCTGAGTCATAGAGTAGCTCTCTCTATTTTTAACTTGTTGAGGAACCTCCTTCCCATTTTCCATAGTGGCTCTACCAGCTTGCATTCCCACCAACAGTGTAAGAGAGTTCTCCTTTCTCCACATCCTCCACAACAACATTTGTTGTTTTCCGTCTTGTTAATTTTAGCCATTCTAACTGAATCAATTTCCCCATCTACATTCTAGCTGAAGCCAGAACCTTGCTTTTCCAGCTTTCTTGGTAGCCAAGATACAGTCAATGGGATGCACCTGCTCTAGAAAATGAACTGAAAACTAGTGAAGCAGAAAAGCAGTTTCTGCATAGAGTCCATTCTGATGAAGATGCTGGCAAACACTTCCATTTATAAGAAGCAATAGGGACAGAGGTTCCAGCAGTAGTATCTAGTGCCCAACATTGGTGTTGTAAACTGAAGGGGCTATGTCTAGGGGTAGCAGCAGTAGGGGCATCGTAGATAAATACGTATCTTTACTCTTCACTCTCTCCCTACAATGGAATTCATGCCTTTGGACATGTGACTTGCAGTGCCTCCCATGACAGTAGACAGAGTCTACATTCCAGACCCATTGACCTTGGGTTTGGCTGTAGGATTTATTTTGAGACATAGAAAGTAGACAGAAGGGATAGTGTCTAAGTTTTATCTAGGCAGAGGGTCTAAGAAGCATGGCAAGTTTCCATTAGTGGGAGTCTCCACCCTCACTGTGAGAAGAACGTGCTCCACATAACCATTGTCCCTTCAACCTGAGTCTTAGAATGAAAATACCTGAAATAGACCTGAACCTGGCCCAAACTCTGGACCAAAACCCCAACTAAGCTCAGCTGAGTCCAGGTAAGAAGAGCCAAACCACAACTGACCCATGAAGATAAAATAAAATGTTCATTGTTATGATTGGAGAATAATCTGTTGTTATGTGGCATATCAAAGAGGAAACCTGATTAATACAGTATTCCTACTGGAGTGCTTCCAATGTATGATTTGGGTAGGGCTGATATTCAGTGAGTTCGCCCCAGCACAGTTCTAGAAGTTATTTACCATTTTCCACTATTCTGATTAATTGGAGCCTGTGTCACATGGTTGTCAAATATTTGACAATTACCCCTAGGTCTGGTTGTCTCTGGCTATCTGGCTATCAAACCTGGTTCTGTAGTCTTTCTGGAGATTCTGTGATGAATCTAATATCCTCAAATACTTTGATTTTCTGCATAAAATAGGAGTAAGTATGTTTCAATTTGTAAATTAAAACCCTAACTAAAAGAGATGAGAGTGCCAAGGTCAGGGCCAAGCAGGGGTTTCTCTCTTCCTTCACTGACCACAGTACATTTTCAAATTTGCTTCATTAAAGCATTTCAGTACTTTCTATCTTTGGACTTTGGGTAAAAATTTAAATAACCTAAGAACTCTGATTCTACATTTTATAAATTTGGCATCAGTACTTAAGACTCTTCTCCTTGGTACCCCTGGGGCAGATTCTTTTTTCGGTCCAGTGGAAAGAAGACTTGGCCATGATCCAAGAGACCTGGGCTCCAATCCCAGTTGTGCCAGAAATCTGTGTGACCTTGAGAAAATGACTTTATTTCTTTGGGTCTTAGTTTTCCTGGATCCAGGATCCCAGGACACTAACATCTGCTTTCCTGTTTATGATGGTGGCCAGGGGAAAAAGAAATGATGGGAACATGTCATGGAAAGCCACAAGACCTAAATATATGCAAAGTGTATGGCATACATCTCTGTTTAATATGTAGTCTGGCATTAATTATGTACAAATGTATATATAAGCATACATAACAGTCTGGAAGGAAATGTGCCAAAATGCTATTTGTGGTTTTCTCAGGGCTCTGAGATTATGGGTGATTTAAATATTCTTTTAAAAATGCCCCTGCATTTTCCACATTTTCTATAATGAGCATTCATTACTTCTATAATGGGAAGATTATTTTTTAAAAGAAAAGAAAGACTCTAATGTATTATGCTAATGTAGAGTATTTTTTATAAGTTCTCTTGAAAGCACTTTGGCTCCAAGTAGGATTTCTCTTCAAGTAAAAGTAAACATAAGAAGAAACAGGAAAAATGGGGAAGAAAAGGTAAGAAGGAGGTGCCCCCACTGCAGTCAGGGTACTGACCCCTTATAGGGAGGGAGGTGAGGAGAGGGATGTGGAATAGGGACCCCTCCTTCTAAGCCCAGGGAGCTACATTGTAATGTGGCAGTCTGAGTCATGGGATCATTCATCACCAGTTAAGCCATGACCAGCAAATGCACAGGAAGTCAAGAAGAAACCTGAGCCCCAGAATGAGCCTGTAGGTGAACATTGTTCCTGTCTCCCCAGCACAGGGCAATCAAGGATCTGATTACACACATCCTCAGGAAATCCTCAGGAAATAATCTGGACACATGACCCTGGTGAAGAGGGGCCAAAAACTTTCTCTGGGCTTTGGGTTTTTTGAGATGCCTGCAGCAGCCATCTTCCAACAAGATTTTCCCACTGTAGATGCCATGCCTAAGGAGATGAGGGAAACTGAGGCTATCGGCTGAGGGTAGGCACAGAGGCTGCAGCTGTTGGTTGGGCTGTTTGCCACCTCCTGACACCACCATCCTTACTATTTCAAACCCCAACAATATAACCCTGGCCCCACCAACAACAACAAAAATGAGAGAGAAAAATCAGTGATAATCCTGTTGCTTCTCAAGCCTAAATAAAGACATCTCTCTTCTCCCCTCCTGCAGTGTATGCTTCCTAAAAGTTGCCAGATTCTTCCACAAACCTTTTTGGAGCACATAGTGTGTTCCAGGCCCAGGGCAAGGCTGGGGGTATGAGGCAGTGTCCCCAAGATTACAGTCTAGTGAGCGAGATAAACAGACACACAGGTTTCAATACTGACTGGTAGGTCCTTTAAAATAGATAGAATTAATAATGATAATTGCTAATATTTATTGAAGATTCAGATATATCAGGCATGTGCTAGGCGCTTTACAGGGGTTATCTCATTTAAGCTTCACACCAGCTATGAAGTAGGTACTATTATTGTTCCCATTTTACAGATGGGAAAACCACAGCTTGGGGAGCATAAGTAATTTGCTGAGGTCACACAGATCACTAGCAGAGAAGCAAACGTGTGAATCTAACTTGCCTGGCTCCAGGCCCAGCTGTTTAATCCCTCCTCTCTACAGCACAGAGAGGAGAGTCAGAGGAGGAGAAGCCCACACTGCCTGAGGAAGAGCAGAGAAAGCTTCATGGAGAAGGTGCCTCTTGAGTTGGGTCTTGAAGGTTGAGCAGGAGTTTGCTTGAGAACAAGGAGGCAGGAAGGGCATGCTAGGCAGGGGAGAATATTCTGAGGCGAGGGGTAGAGATGCAGCTTGGCTTCTTCTGGAAATACCAAATATTCTGATGCAGCTAGAAGGTAGGGGGCCAGCAAAGGTAGGCTATGAAGGATAGGAGCTTGTTGAGACCCTTGGATCAGCACCTCCCGTACCTGGTGGCTTTTCCTTAGAGTCATCACTGACATGTGGAGACATCAGCGGGAAGGGTGTGAGCCAGCAGTGACCTCACAGGGCCTGGCGCTCCCAGCCCAGCTGGGGCTCCTTTCCAAGGAGCTGAGTTGAGTTTTTTCCAAGATACTCCCTAGTGGATCTGAAGGCAGCCTGTCTCTGTGCCAGATCAGCAGCTGTGTTGGAATGTGAGAGCGAATGTTCTGGCAAGAAAGGACAGGAGAGTCTTTTACCTGAAAGGCATGGTGTTCAAGACTGCAGGCTTTCGGAGGGAGAGATGAACCATGAGAGACTATGGACTCTGAGAAACAAACAGGGTTTTGGGGGGGGAGGGGGGATTGGTTAGCCTGGTGATGGGTATTAAGGAAGGCACGTACTGCATGGGGCACTGGGTGTTATACGAAAACAATGGATTGTGGATCACCACATCAAAAACTAATGATGTATTGTATGGTGACTAACATAACATAATAAAATTAAAAAAAAAAAAGAATAAAGATGGGTGACTGGAAAAAAAAAAAAAAAAAGACCGCAGGCTTTGCCTACAGAATGGTGGATTTAAAGCCTCTTCCGTTTATCTACTGTGTGACCTTGAGCACATCACTTAGCTGCTCTGGCCCTCATGTGTGTCTTATGTAAATCTGGGTACCATTATACCTATCTCTTAGGCTATTTGTGAAGATTATATGAAGCAATTCTCATCAACTACTTAGCACAATGCCTTGCACAGAGTAAACACTCAATTTATGGTGTTTAGCAAAGAATTATTTACTGTTTTCTTATACCCAGCACTGGATTATAGCCATGAACAAGGAATACACAGTTCTCGCCTATGTGGAGCTTATATTCTAGGGAGGGGGACAAACAATAAACAATTAACACATATAATAATTTCAGGTAGTGATGCGCAGATAATAAAAGGTTAAAGAGTGAATCGTGTGTGTGTGTGTGTGTGTGTGTGTGTGTGTGTATAAGCTAAGATAATCAGGTAAGGTCTCCTTGACAAGGTGACATTTGAGCAAAGACCTGAATCAAAGGAAAATGCATCTTCTATGAAAATCATAGGAAATCTCATGACGACCTCATGAAAATGTGGAGCAAAAATATTTCAGGCAAAGGACACAGCAAGTGTAAAGGTCCGGACAGGACAGAGCTTGACAGATACAAGAAATTACCAGAAAGCCAATGGCCTGGAATGGGAGAGTGATAGGGCAGGAAGGAGGTGATGGTAATAGTAGCAATAACAGGGCGCCTGGGTGGCTCAGTTGGTTAAGCGACTGCCTTCGGCTCAGGTCATGATCCTGGAGTCCCGGGATCGAGTCCCGCATCGGGCTCCCTGCTCGGCAGGGAGTCTGCTTCTCCCTCTGACCCTCCTCCCTCTCGTGCTCTCTGTCTCTCATTCTCTCTCTCAAATAAATAAATAAAATCTTTAAAAAAAATAGTAGCAATAACAACTTGTATTGGCCACTGGCTCGGGTAGATGATTCACACTCATCTTCACAACTGCTCTCCATGGAAGGGGCCGACCCTCAAGAGAGGGCACGAATGTATGAACACAAGGGCATGAATACCAGGACACAGCTCTAATTGGTGGATGGTTAGGGCTAGGGTGTATATTCTCAGTGGGGACAGTATACCCTCAACCAGGTGAAAGTTGATTCTTGGTGGGAGGGAGGACTGAAAACATCTTACCTGTATTTTATGTATAAAGCACAGATATACACACAACACATAAGCAGATGGATAGTATATTCATATTATTAACATTTCAGGGGAATCTATTAGGAAGAAAATTTTTTGAATTCTCCTTAGATAGAGCCATAGTAACAGTGGGTTAGGACATAAGGCTGGCCTCTTCTGGCCACAGTGAGGTGTGAGGTGGGTTTGAGGCAACCCAAGATCAATGATGAGAACCCTTTACATTGATCTTCCTCCATAGAATTTACCAAGGGCTTTCATATACAGCAGGCATTCTTAGCTCTAGATCTGTGGACATTTAAGTGATAGTGGATGAGCTTTGGGTGGAGGAATCTGTGACCCTCCTGAATTGTAGGCACAAGATAGGCACCCTCGTATGAAGAACAGTGAAGCATATTCATATCACTGAATTTGAGTCAGATGACCTGGGTTCAAATTCTGACTTTGCTGCTTCCTATGTGACTTGGGCAGGTTAACGAACCTAAGTTAGTACCAACTTAGGTTTGTTGTGATGATTAAATAAACAAAGCTTCTAGATCAGTGACTGGAACATAGTAAGTGTTTAGAAAATGTTAGCTATCATTATTATGCATGTTAATATTGCTGGGAAGAGAGTACATAGAGTTCATACAATTCTCTAGAAGGATCCATGACTCCCATAATGTTGGGAATCTCAGCAACACCAGAGCTATCCTCATCAGAAATCGATGCGGTAATATACAATCTTCACCCTGCTGACCCACATCCGAAGAGCCTCCATGATCTGGCTATTCAGTTAATCTACTACCTTAGCCCAACCACTTACCATCTTACACATGGACGGCCTCAACGGCCACCTCCCCCACACCTCACACCCAGCACTTCCTCTCTGTCTCCCATCTTGCCCTCTTTCAATTATCTGGAATTGTTGTTTGTTGGTTGGATTTTTTAATCTTTCAAGTCCTGTCCCATCTCCCATACTGAAAATCCTTCAGTGGCTCACCATGACTTTTAGACCAAGACTAAAATCCTTTGCATGAAATAGTTCATGACCTGGCCCTGTCCATCTGACTTATGGAGGCCCACTCCCCGCCTCACACACTATGCTAGAGCCGTCCGGCGCTAACCCCTCTCCTGCCTTCATGCCTTTGTGGATGCTCTTCTCTATCTGGAATGCCCTTGTCTCTGGCAGCAACTCTCAAGCTCAAAGCATTGCTTGATATTTCCAGACAGGCTTATGTGCTTTCTCTATACACCCCTTGAATTTTAAAACAGGTTTTCATTGTTTTTGTAGTTACTTTTTTCCCCCCATTTTTGTCTCCCCAGAAGACTGTGAGGTCCTTAAAGACCAGGGTCAAATGATTCCATCTTTCATCCTTGGGGGCCAAGTTCGGGATCTTGCACTTGAATGAGTGAATGAATAAATAAATGAAAGAACGAATAGACAGCTTAGTAATTTGCCCAGGCTTAAATGTTAGGAAGTGAAACAGCCAAATCTAGAATCCAGTGCATTTAGACTCTGTTTGATCATATGAGACCAAAAAAAAAAACCCCATCGACCTAGCTTAATCAGGGCGAACAATGGGGGCCCCAAGCTTGGGAGTCCAAGGGGTGGGTTTCAGTCTAGGTACAGCTGGCCCCAAGGGGCCCAGCATTCTGTCTCTGCCTCTCTACCCCTCAGCTCTGTTTGCTTCTCAGCTCTTCATTCTTCTGTAGGCTCCATCCCCTAAAGATGGCCTCTATCAGCAATAGGCTAGTCCATCCTTAGAGCTCCTTTATTCTAGAAAAAATAGAGAACAACTCCCTCTCCTAGCAACCATAGATCAAATTACTTGGAGGGGCCCTGATTAGCCTGCTTTGGTCGTGTGTCTCTCCCCCTGCCCCGTTATACCAACAGTTGTAACAAAATGGGGTGTTATTGTTGGCCAAGCCTGAATCACATGTCGACTTCCATAGTCAGAGGAAAAGCAAGGCAATGTGATTGACGGTCCACTGGCACCAGAAGAGATGGAGTCTGTACAGTGACTATGGAAAAAAGGGTACAGGGAGGACAGAAGCTGTGTATCTTCATTTTAACCAGTATTCCCTTCATTACTCCATGGAGCCTTTCCAGCCAATGGCAGGCAGAGCAAGAAATATTTGTTTTGATTTGCATGGGTTCATTAGGGGTGTGGTTGAAGGGAATCATGGTCATTGTTCCTTTCAGCCAGTTTTCTTTGTTTAAATGTGACTGGTTTGAGGAGTCTCAGCTCTTTCAGGGAATAAGCACATAACGATTTTATTTATTCTGTTCACTGTCCCCAGCTATACTGTGTTAAATCTTTCTTCCCTACTGTGTAGCAGATCCCTTATCAAGTGCATGAGCTGATCTAATAATTTGCTTGACACACTGGATGATTGAAATTCTGTTCAGTCCAATTTAAAACTCTCGCTCTGAATGTCCACATCCAACTCCCTGGCTGCCCCATCCCAGACTGCTCTTCCTTTTTCTTTGCACTGTGGGAATTGTGGGGTGGGTTGGGGGAAAGGGGAGAAGGGCTTGAACAGCATCTAGTTCACTTCCTTCCCCACTCTTTTCTGGGACTCTTCCCTGTAGAATATTGAGAATCAGGGAGAAGAGATGAGTTGGTTGGGGAGGGGGGAGATGCCCTTAGTTTCCTCTGTTTGATGAAATGCTCTCTGTGTAGATGACATGTATGCTTCTCTAGGGGCCATCCTGAGCTTCATCTAGACCCCTGCTGTCCCTCACCCTCTAATCCCCTGACAATGGCTCCTCACTTTGTGGGACATCCCTTCACTTGGACCACCCACATCTTCTGCCCCTTCCTCTGACCCTCTGCTGCCTGACCTGGAGCCCTGGGAATCTCTGACTTCCTCTTTGACACTCTCAGATGGCCACAGGGAGCTGGGCCAGGTAGAAGATGCATCATTTTCTTCCTAAAGACATTATCTGTGAGCTTTTTCTCCCTCCTGTCAAGACTACCCCAGCCAGCCTCCCGACTTCACAAATCTCCAGGTGAGAAGCTGCTGGGTACACGCACACCCCCAACCCAGAGCCGCCACTGAGGACACACTGTGCCTAGGGCAAACCATAAAAAGGCACCCTCTTTGAGGTCTGCTTCTCCCTCTCCCTCTGCCCCTCCCCCTGCTCCTTCTCTCGCTCTCTCTCTCTCTCAAAATAAATAAAATCTTAAAAAAAAAAAGGCACCCTCTTTGAGTGGACAAATTACCAAAAAGTTCCCCTTTCCCACTGCTCCTCAGCCCCTATTCACCCCCTCCACCAGGCAACCTAATGCAGGGAAAATATGCACAGTCCTGTGCTGCGGCTCTCCCAAATTCTGGGGGACACGTCGAGTTCGCCCTAGAATGCCCTCAGGGTATGTATAGTGGCTGCAATGCCACAAGCATTGAGAGAGAACCAGTCTTCACTTCTTGCAAGCACCCCCCTTTCTGGGAGTTTTACCTCCCCCCAATTGGCTAGGACAGCAATTCTTATAGTGTGGCCTGTGGACTCCTGGGGGTCTTTAAGACCCTTGCAAGGAAGCCACAAGGTCAAAATTATTTGCACAATAAAATATTATTTGCCTTTTTCACTGTGTTGACATTTGCACTGACGGTGCAAAAATAATTGGTGGGTAGAACTGGTGGCACCCGATGTGTGAGAATGTACTAGGGGTCATTAGGTTCTTCACCACCACATACCCACCAGTAGAAACAAGTTCCAGTGTCACTTAAGAATGTCTTGATGAAACAGTAAAAATGATTAAATTGAGTAAACCTCAACCCTTGATATATGTCTTTATAATAATATTCTGTGCGACAAAGTGGGAAGTACACACAAAGTCCGTCTGCCACGTGTTGAAGTATGATGGTTGTCTTCAGAAAATAACACTCTGCAACTGAGTCATGAGTTAAAGTAGTTCCTTCTTTCATGGAACACCATTTTTACTTAAAAGATTGACTGATGGGGTGCCTGGATGGTGTAGTTGGTTAAGCATCCCACTCTTGGTTTTGGCTCAAGTCGTGATCTCGGCATTGTGGGATCAAGACCCGCATGGGACTCCACGCTCAGCGCGGAGTCTGCTTGAGATTCTCTCTCCCTCTGCCCTTCCCCTCATGCTCGCTCTCTCTCTGTAAAATAAATAAATATTTTTTTAAACAATGACTGACATAAACAATTGTTATCCCGACTTGGGTAGCTGGCAGCTCTCAAAAATGTACCAAGAGAGTCAGTCACTCCAGGAAAAATAGCTGACAGGATTTGTTGCCAGTGACAAATATGAGTTTTCAAGCAGAAATTGGAATTTTGCAAGACCTGCATCTGAAACCATGAGCTCGATAGTTTCTTGTATTTAAAGACTTTTCTGATGGCGTTGTGAGTGGTGATAACAAATGTGATTTTGACTAGTATGATGAAGTATGTTAATTTGAAATATCTGCTTAACTCAGTGAACTAATATTTCCAAATGGCCGATCAAGGAATGATGTTCTAAGAAATGGGTAAAAGATCTGTTCTGAGTACAAGATAGACTGATGGATTTTAATATAACGAAGTAAAAAAATTTTTTTAAAAAAGACTGACTTTGTTTCAGATTCCACAGTGCAATTAATCCTTAAGAAATCACTTCTTATTGAGTTTTGGTGTAATATCAAAGAAGAGTATTCCCAGTTATGTAAAAAGCTATTAGAATGTTCCTCTTTTCCGACTGCATAATTGTGTGAGGCCAGATTTTCTTCATGTTCTTCGATCAAAGCAACCTAATGCAACAGATACGATGCAGAAGCAGAAACTGAGAATCTAGCTATCTTCTATTAAATTATATGTTAAAGAAATTTTCAAAAGTGTAGAACACTGGTACTCTTCTCATTAGTTTTTTTATTTTTGGAAAATATATTTTTCATTAACATTTTATTTATGCTAACATGTAATGGGTTTGTTATTATTTTTAAATGAGTTAGGGAAATAACTTAAAAATTTCTAGTTTTAATTTCTGATACTGTGGATGTTCATAGATAGAACTTACATAAGTATAATCTCTTTGGGGTTATCAATAATTTTTAAGAATGTAAAGGGGTCCTGAAATTAAAAAATTTGAGAACTGTATGCTATGAAATGAGGAAGCACCCCTCCCACCCACTACAGAAGAAAAAGGCCCTGACCCCAAATACAGTAGGACCCACTAAGCCCGTGACTACCCAGACCCCCCCCCCCACAACCTTTCTTCTCCTGATA
The DNA here is from genome assembly GCF_964656455.1 of Halichoerus grypus. Taxonomy (NCBI): domain Eukaryota; kingdom Metazoa; phylum Chordata; class Mammalia; order Carnivora; family Phocidae; genus Halichoerus; species Halichoerus grypus. Next base: position 164,000,203 of record NC_135717.1, read on the forward strand.
TAGTACTAGTCCTTCTGCTGCTCTTATGAAGTTCCAGGTGGATATGTGGCCCAGTTGTTTATGGCTGTATTTAGAAGGTTGGGTATTTGGAACCTTTCTTTCTCTTAGTTGTCAATTCCAGGAAGCAGGGAATTTCCCACTTAATATCTTGTCATATGGTTAGTAGTTTGACAGTATTTATTTTGCTTCCCTGTGGGAGAAGAGTTAACTCTGTTATAAAGCAGATTCAATCTCATTTTACAATATCCATTACCATTTTGGTGTGACAATGAAGTGAAGTTGGAAGATAGGGTGGTATTTTGAAAAGAGCATGGGCTTTAGGTTAGAATCCCAGCTTTGCCACTTACAGAGTAATTGTGGGCAAATTATGTAACTTTTCTTTCTTTCCTTTTTTTTTAAAGATTTTATTTATTTATTTATTTGACAGAGAGACACAGCGAGAGAGGGAACACAAGCAGGGGGAGTGGGAGAGGGAGAAGCAGGCTTCCTGCCGAGCAGGGAGCCTGATGCGGGACTCGATCCCAGGACCCCAGGATCATGACCTGAGCCCAAGGCAGATGCTTAATGACTGAGCCACCCAGGCGCCCATATTATGTAACTTTTCTAACCTCTTTTTTCTCATCTGTAAAATTAGAATAAAAAGACCTGCCTTTCAGATTGCTTAGAGATAATGTGTACAACTTATTTGACACATAACAGCCAATCAAATGAACTATCATCATCATCATCACCATCATCCTCACCATTCTCATCATCCTCATCATCACCATCATCACCATCATCCTCATCACCATGCTAGGACAGGAATTGGGAGAGTTTCTGTTGGAATCCTGAGATAAGCAGCCTAATTCCCTTTTGGTGTCCTTGCTAAGTTCTTACTGGCCTTTTAAAGGCCTCTTCCTTTCTCCTGGGAAACTCAAGTTTTCTCTCTGAATACCAGGGAACAGCAGATCCATTGGACAAGATGAATACCTGTCACCCTCTTCCTCATTCTGTCTTGACAAAGAAGAATTGTTGCCACCCTGGTTGAAGGTAATTCTCCCTAATGACACTTTTCTTCTTGCCTCCAATGCTGTCCCAGGCAAACACCTTTCTATGGGCTTCTCCTGAAGTCTAGGTCCCAGTGTGGACCACTAGAATGGACCAAAAGAACCCACCACTGGATACCGTGTTTGGCCAATAGTGGGAAAAATAAACAGCTGGATACATTTTGTGAGGTGAGATTTGCTAAATAAAAACCTAGGTTTGGCTACAGAGACTGATTCCTTGAGTATTTTTATTTTTATTTTTTTAGGTAAGTGCTCCAGGAGGGGATTTTTCTGGAATGATGCGTGAAAATGGTGCACTCCCTCATGCTGCTGAAATGGAAGCCATGGGTCTCTTTCCTAGCTGAGGGAGGCAGATTAATGAGTTGGGGGATGTGGTTGCTGCCTTTCAGCAGCTGGCTCAATTACCTCTCCTGTTCAAGCTGTGCTTTGGGCCTCAGAACACAAGCCTGGTGGGATTCTGACCTTGCTAGAGGACTTTGTTTCTTCACTGAGACTGTCTACTTTGAGCTGGAATGTGTCCTTCTCAGAGGTAGGTTTGCTGGAAACAAGGGTGTGAGGGAGTTGTCCAGTGAGGGTCTTTTTAAAAACAAGGGAAATAAATGAAATCATGGGGAAGTTAACTAATCAGAAGCTCTGGGAAGAAAAATGATATCTATCTGGGGAAAAGATACTATTGCATTTTACTCTAATGAAGCATTTTGGAGGGAAAGGTGGCTTGTCCAGAGAACTTGGTCAGAAATCATTTGAGTCCAAGTGACAGAAACCCACTCAGGTTAGTTCAAGTAAAACGTGAATTTAATGTAAGGCATTAGGCACACCTAAAAACTCCTAAGATGACTATTAGCAAATCAAATCCAGCCACATCATAAGTTAGATTTACCCCATGAGCTAATGCTAGATTTAACATTAGAAAAGTAAGCAATGTAATTTGCTACATTCACAGAATAAAGGGGAAAATCATAGGAGCATCAAATAGATACCAAGGGAGTCTTTGCTAAAACATCCAGAAGTGTATTGAGGGTTTGTGAGACATGAAGCTGATACAATTACTTTTTTCTTTTATTTTTTTTAAAGTAGACTCCATGCCCAACATGGGGCTTGAACTCATGAACCTAAGATTAAGAGTCACAATGCTCTGCCGACTGAGTCAGCCAGGTACCCCCAATTTCTAATAAATTCATTAAAATTATGAAAAATTACCAATGCAAAATACAAAAGGCACAGAAGTGAATGTTTATTCAGTATAAGAAATCTCAATAAGTTACAAATTGTAAAAAGCTGATAAACTCCACAGGGTCCTAAAGCCCAAAATAATAACAAATTACTTTTATTACTTGTCTGACCTAACTCTATAATATTTTTCCTTACATTTTTTGGCTGAATATATCTTCAGTCACTATTTTTTCTGACTATTATTTTTGCAATACTTTTTATAGAGAGAATGAAAAGGTAATTTAGTCTTTTTTTTCTAGCATGATTTTTTTTTTTTTTTAAGATTTTATTTATTTGTCAGAGAGAGAGAAAGAGGGAACACAAGCAGGGGAAGCGGCAGGCACATGAAGAAGCAGGCTCCCTGTTTAGCAAGGAGCCCGATGTGGGACTCAATCCGAGGACCCTGGGATCATGACCTGAGCCAAAGGCAGACGCTTAACCAACTGAGCCACCCAGGTGCCCCTAGCATGATTTATTTTTTAAATTTTATTAAATATTTAGAAATACATTAGAAAAATATATTTTACCTTCACCACTTGTTATTGGTAATGAAATGTAAATATTTAGGATTGTTGTCAATTTGGGGGAAATCTACCAAATTTCTTTTGTACACGAGCTCTAACATTTCAAAGCCTATAAAATTTTCTTGTGTAGTGGCTATTTGTAAGTAGTCTTTGAAGTTTGATGACACTCATTAATTAATAGGAGTATTTGTGGATGTCATTCCTACAATAGGACAGCAAGCAATAACTTAACTATTCACAGACATGACTGAAAACTACATACGTATATCCCACCAAGCACAAAACTAAACATATTCCCAATTCAGTTTCTCTTTCACTAGATCCCCCAAAATGCTCATGGCCACTTAACATGCCACCTGACATAAAGAGAAGTATAATCAGAGTAAGGTGGTGGAAGTAAGTAGGGTGGAAAAACACAGTGATCTTATCTGACTGTAGTAAGTATATCTTTTTCACACTTAGCAAATACCTCTTCATGTAAACACATTGCTAGGGCCTCTCCCAGAGCCTTGAAGAGGGTTCTTGGAAGTGAGGCAGCCTGAAGATGAAGCCTCATTAGCTGTACTAGAAATTTGCTTCTCTACACCCATTCATGTCAAAAACTCTTAGCAAAGTCGGGGTAGAAGATGTTTCACCAACTACTGTTAGATAACAACCAACCATAAAATACTAGTGATATAAAACATTAAGCGCTTACTTCTTTTTTTTTTTAATTTTATTATGTTATGTTAGTCACCATACAGTACATCATTAGTTTTTGATGTAGTGATCCATGATTCATTGTTTTCGTATAGCACCCAGTGCTCCATGCAGAATGTGCCCTCCTTAATACCCATCACTGGGCTAAGCCATCCCCCTCAACCCCTCCCCTCTAAAACCCTCAGTTTGTTTCTCAGAGTCCATAGTCTCTCATGGTTCATCTCTCCCTCCAATGTCCCCCCCTTCATTTTTCTCTTCCTTCTCCTAATGTCCTCCATGCTATTCCTTATGTTCCACAAATAAGTGAAACCATATGATAATTGACTTTCTCTGCTGGACTTATTTCACTTAGCATAATCTCCTCAGTCCCATCCATGTTGACGTAAAAGTTGGGTATTCATCCTTTCTGATGGCTGAGTAGTATTCCATTGTGTGTGGGTATATATATATATATATATATATATATATATATATATATATACCACATCTTCTTTATCCATTCATCTGTTGACGGGCATCTTGGCTCTTTCCACAGTTTGGCTATTGCGGACATTGCTGCTATGAACATTGGGGTGCATATGGCCCTTCTTTTCACTACATCTGTGTCTTTGGGGTAAATACCCAGCAGTAAGCACTTATTTCTTATTCATACATCTGAGGGTTGAGTGGAGCAGCTATGATTGAAATTGCGGGTCCATGCATTGGCTGGGGTGTCTCTGCTCCTCTTGTCACATTCTATGGCTCAGGCTACCCAGGTATGCTCTTCTCATAGTGATGGCATGAGTACAGGAATGCAAGCTCACAGCACAAGCACATCTCAAGTCTCTGAGTATGTCACATTCACTAACATCCCATTTGTCAAGGCACCCCATGTGGCCAACCCCAAACACGTCACATGGTCAACCCCAAATTCAAGAAGGGTGGATGTGCACTCTGCTCTCCTTGAGGCAATAGCAAAGGTATGGATTCTACCACATTCATTTGCCACAGGAGTAAATAACTGGGATCATGTATCATGGAAGTTAACATCCCAAATCTGATAAAGATATCTATTAAAAACAAAAACAAACAAACAAAAAAAACGCCTCTCTACAAGCACCATACTTAATGATGAAATACTGAAGACTTTGCCCCTGAGATCAGGAATGAAACAAGGATGTTCCCTATCACTACTCCTATTCAACACATACTACAAGTCTGGTGAAAAAGAAAAAACAAATATACAAAATAAATAAAGAAAAGAAAAAATACATAAAAATGTAAAATTGGAAAGAAAGAAACATCATATTCATAGATGACAAGATTATGAACATAGAAAGTTGAAAGAATCTACAGATAACCTCCTAGAAATCACAAATGAATTTATCAAGTTCATTGAATGTAATAAAAATATAATATAAATTGTATTTTTATATACCATACTACAGATAAAAATTACTTTTTAGAATTCTATTTACAATGGAACCAAAATATATCCAATACTGAGGGTAAATGGAAGGAAAGAAGTGCAAGACCTCTCTGCTGTAAAGTACAAATTATTACTGAGAGAAAGTAAACAATGCCCCAATAGAAGGATGTTCCCTTTTCATGAATTGGTAAGCTCATTCTTTTTTTTTTTTTTTTTTTAAGATTTTATCTATTTGAGAGAGAGAGAATGAGAGAAAGAGCACAAGTAGGGAAAGGGAAGAGGGAGAGGGAGAAGCAGATTCCCTGCTGTGCAGGGAGCCTGACATGGGGCTCCATCCCAGGACCCTGAGATCATGACCTGAGCTGAAGGCAGACACTTAACCGACTGAGCCACCCAGTCACCCTGGTAGACTCATTCTTATAAAGATGCCAGTTCTCTGAAAATCGATCAACAGGGTCAATGCAATCCCAACCAAAACCTCAGCAGGGTATTTTTTTCTTTCTGGAATTTGACAAGCTGACTCTGAAATTTATGTGGGAATGTAAAGTGCTCAGCATGGTCAAGATAATTTTGAAGAACAACAACATTGATATATCCAGGCTTGTTATAAAGCTACAGTAATTAAGACAGTATGGTAATTGGCACAGGGATAGACAAATGAACTAATGGAAGAGAAAAAAAATGATCCAGAAACACATCCACACTTGTGTGGGTATTTGATTTATGGTAAAGGTGGGATTGCAGAGCAGTGGGGAAAGGAAAGGCTTTTTAATAAATGGTCAAGCTATGTCAAGGAGTTCTGCATGTAAAAAATCTTGGGCTTCCACTTCACACAAAAATCAATTACAGGTGGGTTATAGATCTAAATACAAAAGATAAAACAAAGCTTTTAGGGAATAACATTGGAGAATATTTTCAGACCTTCATAGTCTTTATGGACACAGGTTTTTTTGAACAGGGCATAATAAGCACTAACCATAAAGGAAAAAATTAATAAATGGAACTATTTTGAAATAAAGAATTTTTGTTTAACTAAAGACACCATTAAGAGAGTGAAATGCAAGCCAAAGGATAGGAAAAGATATTTGTATTAGATACAACCAAAAATGCACTTGTATCTGGGAAAATATAAGGTACTACAAATCAAAAAGAAAAAGGCACAGAACCCAATTTTTTAAACTGACGCTTTACAAAAGAAGAGGATATCCAAATAGCTACTGAATATACAAAAACATTATTATTACACATTTATTAATAATATTGACAATAATATTCACAAAGGAAATGCTAATTAAAACCACAACAAAATATCCCTATATATCCACCAAAATCTCCAAAATGAAAAAACTTGATTATATCAAGTAATTGCAAGAATATGGAGCAACCAGAACTCTCATACATTGCTGGTAAGGATGGAAATTGGTACAACTTCTTGGGAAAACTTTTTGCCATATCTAGTAAAGCTGAATCTATACATACCCTAAGATCCTGCAACCCCACTCCTAGGAGTATATACTCAGCATAAATGAGTCTACATGGAAACCAAAGGACATGAACAAGAATGGTCATAACAGCATTATTCTTGGCATTTCCAGGTGAAAACAATCCAGATGTCCATCAGCAATAGGATGAGCACATGGGAATGGCATATTCATTCAATGGAAATCTAGAGAACAATGAAAATGAATGATCTAGTTCTACATGCGGTAACATGACTGAATATTATAAAGATAATATTGAGGGAAGGAAGCCAGACATAAAAGAATACATATGATTCCATTTATATAAAGTTCAATAATAGGCAAAAGTAAGACAGAATATTGGTTACCTTTGGGAGGCATGGAGGGAGTAGTCATTGGAAGGGAATATAGATGCTGGTAATGTTCTATGTCTTGATCCAGTTGCTTGTTACAAGGATGTGTTTTACCCTGTGATTGCACACTTTTGTGTATGTTTGTTACACTTCAATAAGAGTTATATGTATGTATGTTATGTTTCAATAAGAGTTTTATTTTATTTTTTTATTGAAGTATAGTTGGGAATATGGGAAAAATGGAATACTTCAGAAGCTGTGTTACATTAGTTTAACAATTTTATTTTTAAAAGGTTAGCTATTATCATCATCATTATTATTATAAGGGACTGGTGAAGGAAAGCCGTGAGAAATCAAAGCAGCTTGGGTGGATGCATACCACAGTTGTGTTCCCTCAGACTCTCCCCTAACGTTTGAGGGGCCTAGAACAAGGCTATATCTAGAGGCCCAAACACCATTTATATAAATATTTAAAAGTTATAAATCAGGCTAAGAGACTATTAACTAGAATATGTTCTATTTCCTACTCTGAGAAATCTATCTTTACATGGCCTAAAAGCCAGGTTAGAATTTAGAATTCTCCATTCTCTCCAAGATTAGGACTGTCAAGGAACTGCCCAGAGAGAGGCAGCCCCCAGCCCCCAGCGCATGACCCACCCCACCCCTTTTAGCATCTCTGATTCTCTGCGAGGGACCTCACACCTTCCTGTGGACATGCCAGCCTGCACGTGCTAGCTCCTTCCACATCCCCAGCAAACAGCTGGCCCCGGGCCACCCAGCGTGTGGTCCAGCTTAGAGAGGACAGGTCTGGAGGAGAGGACTGCAAGGCTCTGGGAAGGGACTCTGGGACGTTGCGGTAGGGGATGTGGGTCATGGGTAACAAGTGCATGGTATAGGAGGGCAGCATGAAGCCTCAGAGTGAATATAAATTCTTAGCCTTGTGGACTCTTCACTTTGTGTAGACAAGGGCAGAGGAGGGTGAGAATGGGACCCTTAAAAGTGTGGGCCAAGGGAAGAGTCACCTGTCCAGTTTTAAGGAAAATACTGCATTTTCTTATAAAAAGCCAAGTATGCATTTTTCAGCCATTAGAGAGAAAGAGAGAAAGAGACAGAGCCATATTTTTAAGTAGAGTAAGGAATTCCACTCAGTGAACATGTGTCCTCATACAAATCCCCCATCAGGGATGAATGTAGGGATTCCATTTTGTTTTCCTCACCACTAACCCCCAAGCCTGGTGCCTAGTAGGTCTCAATATTTGACCAAAAATTGGCTCTGCGGTTCCCTCTGTTGTCATCAGAAGCTGTGCACGGCTCCCGGTGTGAGCGTCCTGTTGATGCTGCTGTTGAAAGATACAGCATGTGTGATTTTTGGGTTTTTTTTCCTAGTTTAAACATTATATTTTGGTGTCTCTTTGCTATATCAGCTTAGCCTGTATCTTTTTAAAATTTTTTATTTATTTATTTTATTTAAATTCAATTAGCCAACAAATGGCCAACAAACACATGAAAAAATGCTCCATATTACTTGGCATCAGGGAAATACAAATCAAAACCACAATGAGATACTACCTCATACCTGTCAGAATGGTTAAAATTGACAAGTCAGGAAACGACAGATGTTGGCAAGAATGTGGAGAAAGGGGAACCCTCCTACACTGCTGGTGGGAATGCAAGCTGGTGCAGCCACTCTGGAAAACAGTGTGGAGGTGCCTCAAGAAGTTAAAAACAGAGCCGCCTTATGACCCAGCAGTGGCACGACCAGGTATTTACCCCAAAGATACAAATGTAGTGATCTGAAGGGGCACCTGCACCTCAATGTTTATAGCAGCAATGTCCACAATAGCCAAACTGTGGAAAGAGCTGAGATGTCCATCAACAGATGAATGGATAAAGAAAATGTGGTGTGTGTATATACATGCACACACAATGGAATATTACTCAGCCATCAGAAAGGATGAAATCTTACCATTTACATCAACGTGGATGGAACTGGAGGGTCTTATGCTAAGTCAAGTAATCAGAGAAATCAGAGAAAGACGATTATCATATGGTTTCACTTATATGTGGAATATAAGAAACAGCACAGAAGATCATAGGGGAAGGGAGGGAAAACTGAATAGGAAGTCATCAGAGATGGAGACAAACCATGAGAGACTCTTAACTATAGGAAACAAACTGAGGGCTGCTGGAGAGGAGGGGGGTGGGGGGATGGGGTAACTGGGTGATGGGCTTTAAGGAGGACACATGATGTGATGAGCATGTGTGTTTTGAATCACTGTGGAAAAGGAGTGAGGTTGGGTTGGCCCAATTGCTCCTCCCTAGTAGGGGCTGAAGAGTTTGAGATTATGGACTTGAAAGCCAGATAAATGTCCTTTAGGCCAGCATTTTAGGGAGTCCAAACACCCCAGCAACCATATGCAAATATGTGAGTGTGGGGCAATGTCATTTTCCTGGGGAGATGTCCATAGTTTTCAATGAAGATTTTAAAGGTGCCCGTGACTTCCAGAATGTCAAAAGCTGAGCTCTCAGGGAAACCTCTTATTTCACAGATGGTGGGTCTGTGGCACAGGAGATGCAGTAAGTCAAAGTCACTCAGAGCTCTGCTTAAATCTACTGATTCCTAAAGCTTCTTTTTTACTGCTGCATAGCAGAACTCATGGCCTCAGGTGGGACAGGGTGAGAGGAATTGTTCAGCTCTCCTTTCCAACCATTCTCAAATGTAGCCTCACATTAGAACTGGGGATTTCTGGTGAGCACAGTGGTTCCAACGTAACCAGGGCTGAGAATCATTGAACTAGAATATTTCACGAAGAAGGGTCTTGACCATGGCAACCTCCCTCACTAATGAAATGTGGCCTAATCAACCTCTCAAGTGTATCAGATTAGCAATTACCTTCCCATTAGGTGGAGGATGCACAGGGGGGTGGTGGGAAGGTGGGAATTGGAAAAGAAAGAGAGGTGCTCTGGCATCATAACCGAACCCAGTTCTGTCTGCCCGGAGCGCAGCAAAGCCAATCACTGAGACATCAGCTATGCAGCTAGGAAGGGATTTATTCGAGAGGCAGCCAAACGCGGAGGCAGGCGGGCAAGCCTCAAATCTGCCTCCTCAAAGGGGAAAAGAACAAGTGTTTTATAATCACAGAGGTTGAGATTACATACATATTGATGAAAAGTGCAGGGAAACATAACTGCTCATGAGGAAGGATGGAGCATGCACATTGAACAAACACATATGTGATAAGCATCCCATGTTCTCTTTGGGGTGGACACTTAACATCAGAATGAGGCAAAATTCAGCCCCTGACCTCAGGAAGTTATCTTAGGACAAGAAGAAGGGGCTATGAATATACTCCCAAGAGCCACTATAAACTGGATGGGGTCTTGGGCTCAGTATCTCTGGTAAGGAATGCGGGGCCTTGCTTGTTCATAGGCTGGAACCATATCAGTTGATCTTGAGTCCAGGCTTCTGCAGAGACAGCTAGTGGATTTGTTAGTAGGGTTTGAAGAGACACAAGAGCTGATTAAGGAAAAACAGTTCTCTGAAAAACAAGCTTTAATTTTTCTGCTAGTTTCAACTTCACTAATCCTGTGGGGCATGGTTTCAGCATGGGAGCGAGAACATCTCACCTCATCAGCAATGAGACAATCACAACATAGAAGGATGAAAGTTGAGGTCAGACTCTCCTGGGTCATAGAGGAAACAGCTGACCTGCATGGGGCAGAGAGTTAGTGGCCAAGATAGCTCAGTGGAGGAGGTGACTCTTTAGCTGAATTCTGAAGGAAGAATGGATGTTCTCCAGATGCGCCGGCAGAAGGAAATGAATTTTCACACATATTATGGCATGGAGGTTGGAGTAATATGGTATTTGAGAGGATTGTAAGAGTTGAGTCTGACTAGAATGTAGGCTGCACGAAGAAGGTGTATTTGTCATGGGTCATTAAAATACAAGAATTAGGCATGGCTACCACGGAATGAATATTGCTTAGAATGAATGACCCCCACATTAAGGAAATTCTTAATCTTCTTGGTTTGGAAAAATTCCACTAATTTTAACCAGCTTCTCTTTATTCACTAGACTCTGGATATTCTTGGAGGACAAGAATGCTTTAAATTTGACTCATTAAGAGTCACAAATAACAGGGTGAATTTTTCATAAGTTCTTTTTTTTAAAGATTTTATTTATTTATTTGACAGAGAGAGAGAGACAACGAGAGCAGGAACACTAGCAGGGGGAATGGGAGAGGGAGAAGCAGGCTTCTTGCCGAGCAGGGAGCCCGATGTGGGACTCGATCCCAGGACACTGGGATCATGACCTGAGCCGAAGGCAGACGCTTAACGACTGAGCCACCCAGGCGCCTGAATTTTTCATAAGTTCTGAATCAGTGTATTTTAAGTAAGCTTTGTAGGTCACCACAGGAGAATCTCAGAATTAGTGAAAGTGTTTGAACTGGCTTGTGGGAATAAACACAGCATACTCCTCAGAGTGGAGATGTTTGGTGCAGGTTACAGAGAAAGTGTTCTTGGGATCAGTTGTTGATTCTAACACTGTCCAAGTCCCTCAGGATGGTGTGTGGTGAAGGAAGGTCTTTGGAGGCTGACAGGCCTGGGTTCCGATCCCAGTTTAATGACTTACTAAGCTGAATGCTTACGCAGGTAATGTTGCCTCCTTAATTCTTGGGAGCCATATTGATAATTGGAAATAATATCTATCTCATTAAATTGTTGTGAGGATTCACTGGGAAAAACGTTTGTGAACAGACTGTCCTAGTAAAGGCCCTTTTTATTATAAAGAACAAGAAACCACTTATGCTGGTTTGGCTGAAATCAAGAAACAGGAAATAAAATACAGAGTTTTCAGGAGGAGGAACAAGGAATGGGATTGTCAGGTACATGCTTCATCTCCAGGAGCCACCAAATCTGTCAACAGTGTCCCAGTTTTTCCTCTATGCATATTCTCCCCCTCTTTGCTCTCCATAGCCTGGTCTCCTTAGCTTTCCTCAGATCCCTTCCATCTCTATTTTCCCTTTCTCTCGACCTTTCTATGCCCCAGCTTTGCCACGGAAAGTCCTGTTTGGTGTTCCTGTGTCCAATACTGTGTTTCTGGAAGAAGAACTGGATTGACTGAGTTTAGGTCCAGTGTCTGTGATGGACAGTTATCTGTGACCAAGTTGTGAGCCCTTGGTAGGCAACACCCTCAGCTCTGTATGGGGATGATTCCTAGAGCGAGGGCCTGTAGGAGTGCAGATACCAAACATCTCAGTTACAAACATCCAGCACACAGTAAGAGCACAACCAATGTTAACCTCCATCCCTTTTCCTTGTTCTTACTCTACCAGGATAGGTTTCCATAGTGAGTCCCACAGAAATTCATGATCATCTTTAAGTTTTTGCTTTTGCTTAGGCTATACCTCTTAAGAATGTCCTACTGCATCCATCCATCCATCCATCCATCCATCCATCTGTCAGTCTCTATCTCCCCTTTTCCAATATATGTCTTATACACCCTTGCAGGCCCACTTCCTCCAGGAAATCTTCCCCGATATCTTCAACCCCTCTTGATCCTCCTCATTTCTGTCAATTCCTTATAGTCTTTAACACATCATTTAGCACTAAATTATACAATGACTTGGATTTCTCTCTCAATAACTTTGAAGATGTTATTCTTGTTGTTTCAACTAGATTATAAATTCATTCAGAACAGAGAGTGCCACAGTGCCAAGCACAGAGAGGGACAAAAAGTATGTGCTCAAGGAATGGAGAAAATTACAGCACAGTAAATATTTTATAGCTGGAAGGGATCACAAAAATAATTGAGTCTAATTTCCTTGATTTCAGAACTGAGATCAAAACAGAGGTAGTACATTTGGTTGATTGAATATAAAGAATAACATGGTGACTAAATATTATTTATGTAACAGAGGAACCCTCTACAATCATACTATGGAATAGCATTTGAAGAATCACAATACATTTGACTTGGAAGAGAAGTGAGAAGTGATGTAGGACATGCTGTTCATGCCCATCAATGAGGAAACTCTTTCATAGGAAAAGGAAGGAATTTGTCCAAGCTCATCTGAGTATTTAGTAGTAGAGCTGGGACCAGGCTCCACATTCTTCTGCTCTTGTGATTTTCCCCTGCACTCCACTGTCATCAAATTTTTGCCTGTGATCTTAGGGATTTCTGTCCTTTCCCTTGACCACACACCTGGCACTGTGTAATAGGTGAGTACCAGGCTCCTTTGCCCTTCACAGCCTTTGTTCTGTATTCCTTGCCCTGGCCCATTCCTTGTACTGTATTCCTTTTCAGCCTCTTCTTCCACCTGTCTATTTTTGCCTTTGTTCACTTTGTCTTTTTTTTTTTTTTTTTTTTTACCTTGCCTTGCCCTGAGGACTAAATGTTTGGCCCTGTCTCCCTGGCTATAATTTTGATTCTGCCTCTGACCTCTGGCTGGTGGAAGTACCCTTCCCAGTTCTGCCTGGCCTCAGGAATGGGTATTGCCCACTATTGGCTAATTTATACATTGATTTAACACACATTTACCATGCATGTCCTCTGTGAAAGATTCTGAATTCTGAGGGATTCAGAGATGAAAAGATCACAGTCACCTCAATAAGCTCACAATCTAGTGGTGAGAGATTGACATTTTAAAACAATATGGCAGATGTATTCATCAAACTGAGCCCAGAGTGGTGGGAAGGTGACAGCCGGGAAGACTTCTTGGATGAGGTGTTCCTTCAGATGAGGCATTATGGGCAGATAATGGATAAGCATTAGCTGATGAAGCAGTGTGGTGGGGGTGAGTGGATATGCCGCAGAAGGAATAACATAATCAAAGGCATAAATCACGAAATTGCAAGAAGTATGAAAGAAATGACAAGCAACCTGATGTTCTTGGAGGATAGAAAGGAGGGCAGGAGGTAGTGTGGGAAGAGGCTGACAAGGTGGGTAAACCAAATTGGGAAGGCCTTGTCTGTAAGATAATTCTACTGTAGGGATTTAGGGAGCTAATAGATGACACCTTTGTTCCCTGCGTGGGTTCCTAATTAATTGAGAAAAAAAACCCCAAGGAGTCAAGCAGATGGAGATAAAAATGTCAGCTTTACTGCTGATAAAACAATAAGCATGGCTTAGATCTGGTCAAATTGCTTGCTAATGCTCCCAGTACTGAACTTAATTCCCCAAACGCAGGCCTCTCCTGCAGGGATAGATCTGCTTAGAGCTGATTAGAATATTTTGTGAGTGTCTGGCCCCCAAAGAGAGAGATGAAATTGAAGATGCTCACCTCAGCTTAAATTCACCAGTCAGGTGAGACACTCCTCCTCTGGGGAAAGAACACAAAAGTATTACTCTAATAGCGGTCCCTCCACTTGGAAACTTGAAGCAAAGGGGAAAGGAGGTTCCCACCTAACACCCACCATTTACTGAGCACCTATCCACCACTTACTGAGCCATGCAGAATGCCCTCATTCCACAAGCTAGAACTGGATAGAATCACAATTGGTTTGGGAAGATTCTCTAGCAGAAAGGGTAAAGGACATGGAAACCCCCACCCTAGAATGTCATGATTGAAAGAAACCCTAAAACTCATTGAATCTTGTTCTCCATTAATGCTTGGAAATATCCATAGCATCTTCTTCCTGCCAAAAGGCCATTCACTCTCTGCTTGGATATGTCATTGAAAAGAAACTTACTGTCTCCCCCGTAGCACAGACATAGCAGAGGAAATGGCTGGCACTGACTTAGATGATGTAGAGCTCTCTACGGTATTTTGCTCATACTCTTTGTGTTAATTTTCTATTTTTATATCTTCTCAAACTAGTAGGCACTTGACAGACATTTGTTAAATGATCACATGAATAAATGAATCTTTTGGTGCTCATATTCGATATGGCTACAGATATGGGGGTCATGGCTTAGTTAATCTGTATTGGTCAGAAATCTTACCCTGCAAGTAACAGAAACTCATTTCAAACTCATTTAAGAAAAAAATTTAAAGCATGGGGTTGGGGAGGGATATGGAATTTTGGGCCCTGCCTAATCAAGGAGATGGATGGGTTGGCCTCCAGGACATTTGTCACAAGGGATCTCAAATGTTGTCATTTCTCTCCTTGTTCTGCTATCCCTCCTTGTGTGAGCTTTATTTTCTCTCTGGTGGGGTAGCTAGCCACCAGCAGCTCCAGGTTCATCAAAATCTGTGACTAGAATGGAAGAAGCTGAGCAGTGATTGGTTCAGCTGAGGCCACATGCTCATTCATTGAACCAATCACTATGATCGGAAGAAATTGACCCTCTTATTGATCCATCTCCCCTGACCTTGGCAACCCCAGAGGCCAGAGTCTGGAACATGACTGATAGCATACACCAAGGGGTGGTGTTTCCCCAAAAGATGGGAGGAACAGTTACCAGTTGAATAAGGGGGAGCTGTGGAGACCCCAAATCCCATCAGATGCCAACTACAGAACTCAGTCTCCAATGTCTAAGTGTTTTTGCTGTAAGGCATCCCTTCCAATTATGACAGCTCCTTCTTATCATGGAGGTAATGGTTCAGGAATTGGGTGGCTAATTCTTTGCAGGAGCAGAAGTTGACACAATGCATATTAATAAAGGCACAGAGAATATGTGCTAGGGCCTGATTCAAAGAGTCCAAAGCGAGGTGGAGAATTCTGAAGGAAGGCAATGGCTGAGTCAGCCTTGATAAGAAGCCTAAGGAAAATGCCAGAAGGGAAGACAATGAATCCGTTTAGTAAGAGAGCAGAAAGACCGGTAGCTGTGATCTTGCTTTTATTCACAAAACTCATCAAGACCAGTAAATCATCAGCTTGTGAGCAGGCTAAGGGGCAGTGGAGGCGTTTGTACCTAAGCAGGTTTTCAGGGTATGCAAGTCTTGCTGGAATCATTAATCCTCCCTCTAAGAAGTCATTAAGCATTCCTTAAGCCCAACTCCCACCCTAGACCCAAGCAGAAGCCCAAAGATCTTGAACAATTAGGCCAAGGCCACATAGGACGTGCCCTTGCTTTTAGGCAAATTATTCAAATATCTGCTGCTCCAACAGTGGTTCTTTATGTGGGCAATTTTCCCTCTAGCTGTCAGCCCCTTCAGGCATTATCCCAGCTAAGTGCCACCTTTCCCAGGTAACCCACATACAATGACAGATCCATGTGGGGGATACAGAGTTCTGGTTGTCTTGACCTATCTTGGTGCAGCTATGAAGGCTAGTCTGTATCCAGAACTCCCCGGGGTTCAACTGAGGCTGCTGTTGGGCCTGCATCACAGCTCAACTTGTCTCTGCCCGATCTGCTTCTTTTCTTCCCTCTCTCTCACAGTTGAGAGGTCCTAAGCATCCTTGCATGCAAACCTGAGTTCCTGCTTCCTAGGAGCCTAGCCTGCCACATCCTGTCTATAAAGCTATGATCCAGCATCTGCCTCCCTCTCTGGTGTCATATCTCATGAATCTCCCTCTCACTGAGTCCACTTCGGCCACACGGACCTTCTTTTGATGCCTCAGGGTCTTCTCACTTCTGTTCCCTTTGTCTGTGAAGCCTTGCCCCCTCGCCCCCCCCCCCCCCGCATCCTTCAGGAGCAGCTTAAACAGCACGAATCTGGAGATGCTTTTCCATGACTGTCTGCATCCCTGTCCAAATGAAAATGGAAAAAAGCCCTTTCACTGTCCTCTGCTTTTCCTTTATGATGCTTAGACCCTTAAGATGCTTTGGCTGTAATGAACAGAACACCTGACTGAAAGTAACTTAAATAATAAAGGTTTATGAGTCTCATTTCATAGGAGGATTGAAGGCAATTCTAGAGTTGGTGCCGTGGCTCAGCTCTGTGGTTGGGATGAGGGAGGGGAATTTTGAGACCCTTCCCGAAGTTTTCTTTCATGTGGAAGAAGCTCAATCACTGTAACTCCTGGTCTCTTTCTTCCCCTTTGCTCTCTCTGTCCCTGGGGAGGAAGAGTAGCTTATCTGTTTGGTAAATTTGGCCAAGTTCCTCTTGGGCCTTAGTGTGCCACATGCAGGACTCAGTCTCTGCTACTAGAGGTGTGATCTGTAACTAGGGCCAAGTCTGCCTAACTTGGGGGCTCAAACCCAACTGGCTCTCCCATTAAGTTATATCCCATACCTGGCACTTAGCAGCAGCCAAGATATTTTTCCCTTCATCTTTCTCCATTATCTGATTTCTCAATCTGTTCAGAACTCAGAGTGGGAAAAAGGAAGCTACTCATCAGGCTTCTTGAGAGACTCCGACAGATGCCATCAGGAACCCAAGTTTGGCTACTCTGCCTTCATCCATGTGTCAACAATGTGTCCCTTAGGATCACAAGATGGCTGCCACGGCTGCAAATATCACATTGTCACATGCCCAAGCAAGAAGGACAGGAAAAGGGGCAAAAGGGCTGTTTTTCTATCAGGGAGGAAAATATTTTCCAGAAGCTACCGGTAGACTCCTCCTCGCAGCCTATTGGTCAGAACTGGGTCACATGTGCATGCCAGACCAATGAGTGGCCGAGGGAAATGGAAGTATCCTGACAGTTTAGTTCAACCCATCTACATTTTGTCGAGTCACTTGGAACTGGGGATATGGCTCCTAAACAAATTCAGGGTTGTGTTAGCCGAAGAAAGAAGAGGGGTGATCCTCAATAGGCAGTGACTAGTGTTTGTTTTGCTGCATTACTTACTGTTCACAATTTGTGGTTGGGTCTTTCTTGGTTTGGTGATTCATTAACAATTGGACTCTCCTTTCCACCTTTCTAATTTAAGTCCCACGAGGCAGCATGGGTGGCTGTGTTTTCAGTGCTGTGCCCTCGGCACCTACTATAGAGCCTTCTTCAGGGTAGGGACTCACTTAGTATTCATGGGAATGTATGAACAATTGCATGTGCAGAATCACGGGCGCTGTAGTACATCAGAAATGTCAGACACACCCTTTGTTTTCAAAGAGTTTATGGTGCAGATGAGGCAAGACTAACACATTTAAATCATTCTCTATCAATATAAGACAATGTGTCTCCCTTCCTTCTAACAAATAATATTTATTGAGTATTTACTATGTGCAGACACAATGGTAGGTGCTGGGGATGGGACCAAGACCTGGATCCTGTCCCTAATGGTGAAAGGGAAAACCACCATAATAAAGATAAGTAGGGAGGCTGGTGGGGCAGGGGAGGGGAGGTGCTGTGTTTCCCCTTTACCCTCAAAACCACAGGATCCACCCCAGGGCCTGGCACCGTGTAAGCCCTCAAAAAATAGTGGCTATTATCTCAGGGAAAAAGATATTCTCTCTCTCTCCCTCTCTGTCTCTCTCTCGCGCTCTGTCTCTCTGATTCTTAGTCTTGGGAATTGTTTTGTGTCTGGTGTCCTCGCTTGACCCACAAACATTTAAATCTATCTCCTTACATGTAGTGCAGAAATCAACATGTCCCTCCTGTCCTTCAGCTAGCAATCCCAGCATAAGTGAATGAAAATAGCCAGTGCTGGGAGACCAAGATCTAAACACATAAGATTTATTTTCTCCTTTTCCTTTAATAATGGTATGTCTTTTGTATTTAAGCACTAATTATAATTAGTCACTTCCTAGAAAGTGTGCAAACATCACAGCACAGCTGGGAGCCTGCATAATTTAAACATTATTGCTAATTTAACTTCACAGTCTGGGATTGTGTGGGCTTTACAAAAGAGCCCTCAAACCCTTCAAGGTGCGGGGAAAGGTTCTTGATTTTATTATCAGCATCTCTCCCTTGGTGCTCTGTGCAGACCTTTGTATGGATCCGTAAGGTTTCACATGAAAATGGTAACAAATGTCCTCAAAATATTGAAATACTATTATTACATGAAGCTTTCAAAGAGCCTTGGTTTGCCAATTCCCAGCTACAATCTTCATAGTTTAATGAGTGTGAATAACTCTTCTCTAACTCACATGTATAGGAAATAGCATTTTCTTTATTTCCTGTAAATCATTTTAATTATGACACTAGACCCTTACCCAGTGTGGGAAATTTAGTCTCCAACTGGACCGGGGCCTCCTTTGGGACCTGTGGGAGGCTCAACTGGTCAGATGTTCTCACTGTCCCAGTCTGAGGGGACTCTGATGTCCAGAGCTACTTGCTTCTGAGCCATTCACAGGGTTTGGGGATCTCTCTGGATGGGCCCAGGGTCTGTCTGTCTCAGGGACACTGAACAGCTATCCTCCCTGAAGCTCTTCCATCTTCCCAGACTTGGCCATAGAGCAGTGTGTGGGGCTCTGCTGCACTCCATAGTCAGTGCTCCTCTTCCTGGCTGGCCAAGTCTTCCTCTCTCAAAAGTCTCTCTTCCCTCCCTTATTTTCTGGGGAGACTGACATTTTTCCCCTTCACATGGCTGAAATTTGATCAAAAGATGGAAAAAACTAGCTCTGGTTGGCTTCAACTCTTCCGCCCTGTAAGCAGATACATGAAGTCCACTCAGCTCCCTGCTCAAGCTGCAGGAAGGGAAAGATTTAGAAGAAACAGATACAAATCAATCTTTTCACTTGTTATCCTTGCACATTAGCAATCTCACCAACCAGTGGGGTTTTTTTCAACCCAGAGAGATTAATTTATAGGAATACCCTGTACATTTATTCAAACAACATTTATTTCACATCTCTGACATAGAATGCCATGCACCAGCTACTGCAGACACAGCCATGTGGAACACTGCATTATTCACCCATACCTGTATTTGCACCCTGTGCTGTGTGACTTTGCAGGTGCCCTACCCTCTCTACTGAGGTCAGGCTTGGCCATGTGGCTCACCTTAATCAATAGAGTGTGGACCGAAGTGGCCAGTTCTAAGACTGGGCCTTAAGCAACTTTGCTTTCACTGCCTCTCACACTTCAGTCATTGCCATGAGAAAAATGTGCCGGTGGCGCTAAAGAATAAGAAACACTGTCATCTTGACCAGCTTCTGTCAGTCAAACCCCAACTGACCTGTAAATAGATAATAAATAATTGTTGTTGAGAGTGACTAAGTTTGGGTATTGTTTAGTACACAGAATTAGCTGACTGATACAAGTGGTGAATAAAAAACACATGGTTATTTTTTTAAGATTTATTTATTTGAGAGAGAGAGAAGGCGGAAGAGGCTAGAGGGAGAGAATTTTCAAGCAGACTCCCCACTGAGCACAGAGCTCAACGTGGGGAGATCCCACCACCCATGAGATCATGACCTGAGCTAAAACCAAGAGTTGGACACCTAACCAACTGAGCCACCCAGAGTTTATAGTCTAGAGAGAAAGACAGACGTTAAACCAATGATTACTTAAGTGATTTCAAAATTGTAATTGTGACGATGTTATGAGAATACAGAATAATGGGAGAGTGTGCAACAGGATCACCTGGTCAAGTTGTTTTTTTGTTCTTCTTCTTGTTTTTTTTGTTTTTTGTTTTTTTTGTTTTGTTTTGTTTTTTTCTGTTTTTTAATGAGAAAGTAGTTCTGAAAAGAGTAACGCTGAGGTTTTCTGTCTGTAGCTAACTAATTTTACTCTTGAATTCTATCACATAACTAACACTGTCACATTCATATGAACCTTTAAGTTACCTTAACTCTGAGAAATTAAGCAACAAGAATACATGAATAGGTGCTGATAAGTATAGAAATATGAGATTCAATGTGCTCTCAAGCTACTGGGGGTAGGGGAAACCATATACAAGCCAACCAACAATACAGGGTGGCACACCTTTAGTCTGAGAGTGCCCCAGGTAAACCTTGATGGACAGGTGTGGTACACATCACTTGTGGTTCACTCCTTTTATTTTTCTATCCTAGAAGAAAGCTGTCTGTGCCTCTTTATGAGAGTTCAAATATTTAAGAGTTGGGGGCCTTTTTAGGCAAAATCCTACAGGGATATGCCAACATTCTCCAGATGCAAGTGGTCTTATGGGAGTGGACGTGTCACATTCATTAATGCCGACAGTACAAGACAGAATGGGAGATGCAAAAAGGACCAAGTGGAGCAATGAAAAAAAGGACATCAGGGCCAGGCCAGCCTGGGTTGAGGCCCAGCTCTGCCACACAGACCTTAGGCGAGTGATGTAACTTCTCAGACTTTTGATTTCCTTGGCAAGGAAATGGGAATGACTGCTATGGTGGGCTCTGCTAGAGATCACCAGTATCTGGCTCCCCTCTTCTTCCTGAGCACATAGTCTGACTATATTTTCAGTTAGGTATGGCCACATGCCTGAGTTCTGGCCCATAGAATGGGAGAAGAAATGATGGGAGCCTCTTCTAGAAGCAGTTGATGAACATCTCCCATGTGCAATTCTTATTCTCTTTCCCTCATCTTCCAGCTGAATAGAGAGAATCCTGAGATCCCAGAGGAGGATCCAGCCACAAGGTGGAAGGATCCTTGGTCCCCAAAGGACTGCATGGAGCAGAGCTCCCCCCACCTAACCCAAACTACATTGGACTGTGAGGTGAGCAAGAAATAAACTTTCCTTGCGTTCAACCACTGGGATTTTTGGGGTTGTCTTGTTATGGCCATTAACTTTCCTAGTAATATTGCAATTATCTACTTGGCAGGTTTGTTATGACAATTCAGCGAGCTCCTCAAATGCCTAGCTTAGGGGCTCAATACATAATCATTGTTACCATCAAGTATTAGTAATTCCTATAAGAATGGTGCAAAACAGATGATCTGGAGCTCTGGGGGGAGTATGGTGGTTTCTTGTCTGGCCCTCAGCTCCCTGGGTCTGGGCCCTGCCAAGCCACTGAGGTTGTATGAAGTCTGAAGGGCTGGGAGAGCTGGCCTCAGAGTTCTCTGATACCTGCCCAGAAGCCAGCAGAGCGATCGCTCCCTGCAAGAGACTGAGGGGAAATGAGCACAGGCTTTCAAATAGATGCAGTCATAAAAAAAAGCAATGTAGTTGTCTCTAGAATACAGACAAGCAGAGAGTTTCAGCTCCCAGAAAGCTCTTCTCTGTTTTCCCTGATGATGACTGATGTTGGAGATGAGATGCCTAGACATGGCAAAGCCACAAAGTGCCTTCTGAATCAACCATGGAGCCAGCCTTAAATGCACTGTAGGATGCTCTAATTCTTGGAGAGCCAGCCACCTTTGACAGGGTATATTGTATCTGGTAAGTCAATTAACAAGTGTTTTCACTTAAACAGAATATAGCGTTCTCCAACCCAGAACTTGTAAATTGGCAGCCCCACTGTTAAAAAACTGAGCTAGTTGCCGACTTTTAAAAACTGGAAGATTTTGCATAAATATTTGTATTTCTAGTATCTCTGTGATGATCAAATGACCTATAACGCTGGGCCTATATTTCCAACTGTCAGTGATTGCCTGGTGCTGAGTAGCAGCTGCCCCTGTTAGATGTGGTAGATACTATAACGTTTGCCTCTGGACTTGCCCAAGGCTGTTTTACCGTCTACACTACTTGCCTGACCCTGATAGACTTGAGTTTGCAACCCCTCGGTTAACTAGTATCGTAAATGTGACTTCAGTATATGGTATAACTGTTAGTGATTATGATTTATGGCTATCATCTTTATGCCAATGATATTTTGAAATATACTCATTTATTTGTTCAAAAATGCTAATTGGGTAGTTGCTGTGTGCAATGCACTGGGCCGAGTATTATGGTGATACATAGATGAGTTGTGCTCTCAAGAAGTCCTCAGTACAAGAAGGGAGATATAATATGTGCAAAAACTATACAAAAATTTCCCCAAAATATCAATTTCCAGGGAAGGAGAGGAGAAAGATTTATTTCTCCTGAGAAGATAAAATAAAGCTTCATGGAGGAAGAAGTATTTATGCTGGGCTGTGAAGATTTGGTATGATTCCGGTGTGTAGAAATTGCAGGGATGGACTAGGAGGGGGGAACAGCCTGAGCAAAGGCATGGAGGCACTCAAGTATTCATTATGGACAAGGAATGACCAATAATTAAATTTGATAGGAGCATAGGATTCATGATTGAGAGTGGTAGGAAATAAAAAACTGGATGAGACCAAAGCATAAAGGTTTGTGAAGCATCTGAGAGAGTTTAAACTATTCCTGTGGACAATGGGGAGCCTGAGAGATTTGGAGCAAGAGAGAGCCAAGCCCAGAGCTATGACTCAGAGAGTAGAGCCCAGAAATGTTACAGAATGCAAAGACAGAGATCAGAGATTACCATAATTTTCTAAATCAAAAGTGATAGGTATCAAAACCAAGGTCATAGCTATCAGAATAACAAGGGGACAATAGACGTGGGTGATATTAAGGATGTAAAGTCCCTGATATTCTATAAGCGTTGGTTGCTGGGGACCAAGAAACAACTTGAACTGAATGCTTCTGAGAAGTAAGGGTGTAAGTGGAGAGTTAGGGAGTGGGAAGTGTAGACAGCTGAGAAGAAGGTGGCAGCAAAGGCAGGAGTGGGGAGAGCATGGCAGGAGGAGAGATGACTTCAGGAAAGGGGGGCTTGAGCACTTTTATATTCTACCTTGTATTCTAAGGAGGATACAGGGCCAGGCAGGGCTTTAAGGGGCAAAAGAGAGAAGTATCAATGAGGCAGGTCTTCCTAGGAAAGAGGAGATGGGATCAGAGCGCAAGAAGGGGATCTACCCTCAACTGTTGCCTGACCAGGGAGAGCCATCTTAACCTCAATCAGCCACTGTTAGCCTCAGGACCTTGTTTAGTAGGTAGGACACCTCGACCACTTATACCCACCAAATGGAACATCCCTGGGCAGTGCCAGCCCAGGAGGCCCCCTCTGGGCTTCTGGTAACGCTAGCCTGACTGTTTCTTAGCTTCTGGTTATCTTTTTTAATCCATCACCTGAAAAGGGATTTACAACCAAAACGTGTTATATCCCAGATAACACTGTCCTCTGGTCCTTCCCTACAAGAGATTCAACTTACTAACCACAGCACACTCTCAACTCAAGGCTCTA